>NC_142707.1:2121212-2424242 GCF_055471065.1 Atractosteus spatula
GGACTGTGGGAGGAGACCAGAGCACGCAGAACAAACCAACCTGAACAAGGGGAGGACATACAGACTCTATACAGACAGCACCCCAGGAGTCCAACCCAGTGCTACCATGCCAACCCTTTTCTTTAATCAATATGTATTCAATCAGAATAATTTCTACTTTGCACCTGAAGGGAATGGTTTTGCATTTTAATAACATTTATAATCATTTTCCTGTAGGCTGAAATGTTTTATTTTGTGAGTTTAGAACACGTGGAATTATAACCAGAAAGAGCTTTAATAATACACACGATCATAAAGTGTAATGTAATTGCAGGTCATTTGCATTCTTTGCAGCTTCCACATCACCTTTGTCCTTTGCACAAAGGAGGGGACTCACTTCCTCAAACACTGAAGTGCAGCCCCTCCAGGGTCACACACAGCTACCATCCTGCACCAGCAGCCCCACTGCACAGCACAGGCATTAAGAATCATTTTTCTGCAAAACACTGGAACAGGAATATTAATGACCAGGGCTTTAGGACCTCGGTTTAACGTTTCATCTGAAGGACAGCAGTTCCTACTGCTCAGTGTCTCCTTTCACATTACTGGGGCATTGACTGGGAATTCCAGTCCAGAGCTAAGAGCGCCACCTACAGCCCCACTGCAGGATCTGGCAAACTTGTTTTGTCAGATACTGTATATAGTTCAGGTAGCCTGAAGCAGTGTTAACTACCATATCAGTATCCCTTTATAAAAATTATGTAATAATATAGTAATATAAAACTTCTCAACGAGGAAGTACAAATATTTTCTTCCGTAACATAAGAAGTGTGCCTCTGTTGCGTACTTTTTTTCAACCCGTTACATTTTTAAAACTGTTTAAATAACCCCATAATGTATTTTGAAATATATCTATAGTACCTTTTTATCAATCTTGTGTCTTTAGTCCCGATATTTTTAAAAACGACTCCGTTTGACCGGTACTGCGCGCGGCAGCAGCGGGTAGGCCCGGTTGCCAATGACAACGCAGAGCACGCGCTCTTTTGTGGAAACAGCAGAGATAAACATGATGTACTAATGTTATTTTTGCTGGTTAATCGTTAAAGTTGTCTTGTATCGTCGATCTTAAAAAAAGCAGTTTGAGATTCACAAGGCAGGGGGCGGATTTCTACGCCTAAGTAAGAGTGGAGCGCACAGTGCTGCCTGCGTACCCCCTCTTTACAAGCAAGGCCGTGGAGGTGAGTCTCCAGGGTGAATATTCCTCGATAGCTGTTTCGAGACAGAAGGAAATATCTCCAAATTCAGTACCTTTGACGGGCTGAGAGAGTCAGAAAAAAATCTCCAAATCGCAAAATCTGCGGGAGGCACGCGAGCGGCTCGTAGTGACGTCGGCGGCGCTCGCGCCATCGCCCCCTGCTGGTTGGCTGCCCGGCGGAGGGAGTGACGTCACTGTTCTGCGCCGCCTGTGGGGCCTCCGTTCTCATAAACGTGGAGCTCTTTTAAAGACGTTGAGAACGAACTAGTTATGGCGAAGATCTACAAAAAACCGTTTAACGTATAAGCTTCACACTTCATGACCGAGACTCTTAACTGTTAAATTGTGCGAGGCAGAGTCCTGGTGCTGGATACTTCTAAGGTGAAGGTGAAGCTAAAAACTGGTTTTTGCTTTTCCACGCATTCAGGACTGCAGATAAAGATTTCTGTGTGTCAGTGAATCTGTACTGGAACAATAAAAACTAGCTACGGCGTTGCATCATTAACCTGTTTTCTCGTGTGAAACCAGTCCTGCCGGGGTGCATTTCAGACAGCCTGGCTGCAGACGTATTTGTGTGGTGTTTATTAAAAAAAACATTCCATTAACATTACTGCTCACTAGTCACTGTACGAGCAACACGTTCCATTAACAGCATTTCATAAACAGAACTCAGCTGGGAAGTAGCGCCCTACTGTACATCTCAACTCGGAGCCTCCGACCCTTCTCCCGATCCCCTTCAACTGCTGCGTTTCACTTCGCATTGCGCTGCCTTGGGATTTCAAAGTGAAACGCCAGGCTCCCGGTGACCAGTCAGCTGGTACTGCGCAGTTTAAGGCTCCACAGCCGAAACGTTGTGTTTCTTTTCTTCTCTATTCAGCCTTCTATTACAGTATAAAACACATGAGCCAGATGCAGATGACAGCAACCAAAAATAATGTGACATTTCAGCACAAGCAGCCTTTGTCTCTGACTTATACAGTGGAGCAGAAACAGTGTAAAACAGAGTTTAGGAAAATACTGCAGTTTCTTATCTGAGGATTTTTTTGGGATCTTAATTAGATTACTGGCCCTGTCTCTGACTCATCCCTCTCTATCCTCTCCCTCTTTTTCTCTCTTTTGCTCTCTCTGTCTCTTTTTCATTTCTTTCAAATTCAAATTGGACTCTGATTCTGACAGCTGTGGGAATTCTTGGATTTGATTTGTTATTTTAGGAAACAGTATCTAATCCTAGAGCATTTCTTGCTGTGCAGCAGAAAGTGCATCTCTGTCTCTGCTTCTCCCTGCTGACAGTGGGATCACAGCCTGTCCTCTATGGGCAGCCAGGTCTGCCTGTGTCCAGTTTCCATGGCCAGGCTATGGTCATTGAGCCTGTTTTCTCTGGGCAGCAAGGTCGGCCTGTGTCCAGTCTGTGGTCACTGAGCCTGTACTCACTGGGCAGCCAGGTCTGCCTGTGTCCAGTTTCTATGGCCAGGCTATGGTCATTGAGCCTTTCTCTGGGCAGCCAGGCCTGCCTGTCTGTGTCCAGTTTCCATGTCCAGGCTGTGTTCACCTAGGCTGAAGCAGTGAGCAGTCACGTCTACCTTTGATGCCTAGTTTCTTGACTTTCACTCTCTGTCTCTCTCCTCTTTTCCATTCTGTTTCCTCTCTTTTTCACTCTTCCTCTCTCTGTGTCTCCTCCCAGCTTGCCCAGTTTATTCCAGCCCACCAGGCTGTCCGAACTGCCCTGTCCACTCTAAATCACACAGCAGACCAGCCAGCTGCAGTCATCGTCACGGCGGCTGATAGTCTTTCTGCTTTAAATTCTCTTCTTTCTCATTCTAAGAACTTAAAGATTAAAAAGAAAAGGGGAACTGAAAGCCGAGATGTAAATAATTGCTTTTTGTGCCTTTGATGTGGTTTTCCCTAAATGAATGGCAGACATGCCAGAAATAAATACACTCAGCTTAAGTCAATCGGCTGATACAATTTTCTGCCTAGAATGTATTTAATTCAGTTGTGTTTATCTAGTTTAATTGGATCTAATTCACGATGGAGTGCTGATGAAATTATCGTCTTTGCTGTTTGCTGCTGTAGCTCTGTGAAAATGCTGCCCCTCCCATCATTTGTATGGTTTGCTGAGCAGTGCAAGAACATTGCTCCTTCCTGACTGCATAATGACCCCCCGTTGAATTCATTTGCAGAGAGGGAACAGGAGTTAACAGAGATTTTCAAATTGAAACCCTTGGTTTTGTAAGCCTTGGCTTACTGGACTGTTTCACTGCACACTGAGTGAATAGACTAGTCCCATAGAGATACAGTTTTCAATTTACTAGGGCAGTAAAGTGCTCGAGCAGAAAAAAGAATAGTTATGGATTTTTGTTTGCGGTTTTCCTTTGTATTCCATTAATTTCTTGACAAGACAGGAACTGTAGTCATATTGAACAAAAAGCCTGCGGGTGGTGTGTGACTGTGTGTGTGCATTTGTGTCTGCATGCACATGTGCGTGTGTGTTTGCATGTGTGCGCGTGTGTGTGCGTGTGTGCGTAGGAGGGTTAGCTCTACATCGGACTTGCTCTGTCAGGTTTAGTTTACAACATTAGCAAAGAGAATCGATTTTCCTATAAATGGCAACCTGTTCTTTTAAAAGAGCCCTGTTACAGTTTTAAGAGAAACCATGGCTCCATCAGCCAGCTTTCAGCTTTCTGCTTCATCATGTCACAGATTTCCAAATCAGCTCCAGGAGCTTGGAATGAGGTTGAAGCCTAAGACCTTCCCTGCGCCTGTCACATCCATTCATGCACTACACTTCCCTCCTGTCTGCTCCTGCATTTTTTTTTGCATAGAAGCCTTATCTGATGCGCTGAGCAGAGAGCAAGCTCTGGTCTGGGCTTCCAGTGCCCGAGAGAGCTTCTATTAATAAACTGCTTTACAGCTGCTGAAAGGTTTTTTACAGATGCCCTTTGTGTCACCTTTTGCTTGTCTTGTCATACAGATTCTTGGTTCTTTTATTTGTATTCTGTGCAGCACATTTCTGCAGCGATCACCGTGCCGAAGTGCTGGAATAAAGACGGGCCGTGTTCGGGAAACAGTGGGCCCCAGCTTGGGGACGGGCAGGGTGGGGGGAGAGCCGGGCTGGAGAGGTGTGTCTTCAGTGGAAGTGGGAAGCAGGACGGGGCGGGGACACAGCTGAAAGAGTCCCGTCTCCTGTGTGGCTCTCTTGCACCACAGAGTCCAGTCCATCAGTTCCTACAGGACTCTTCAGTCAGTATCACTTTAACCTCGACACCAACAACGGGTCCAGCTGGGTTCTGATGGGTGCAGAACAGAGCCTGAGGAACCCTTGGCTCTTCAGGACCCAGGCAGCTGGCTCTTGGGTCCAGGAGCCCCACTAGACTCAGCAGCCTGATGTTCTTGTTCTTGCTCTTCTTGGTGTAGCTCTTGTTCTTGTGCTCTTGTACTTCTCGTTCTCGCTATTCTCCCCTTCGTTCTTCTTGTTCTTGTTTTTGCTGTTCTGGCCCTTGGTCTGTTTCCTTCTGTTCGTCTTGCTCTTATTGTTCTTCCCAGTGTTCTTGTTCTGCTTGCTCTTATTTTTGCTGTTCCTGCTCTTATTTGATTTTTTTACTGTAAGCTGCCATGTTGTCACAAACTTGCATTCGAGTTCCTACGAATTGTGACTTGACACGGCCCTTCCTGCTCACTAGTCACTGTATGAGCAAATAAGTTCAGTTTGTGCAGCAGACATTTCACCGCAGAAATGTTCCAACGTGATCTGCATGCAGAGTTAACAAGTAAGTAGTATTTGTGGGAAAAACTGTCTCAAAGTCAAGATTTCTATTGGATTAAAAGAGAAGTATTCACAAGCCTGTTTACAATGATAGGGACGCAACACACAAGTTTTGTTGCCTCGTTCTGAATTGCAGAACATGGCGCTGCACATACCCAGAAATATAGTCTATTTTATTATGTTGAATTGGAGGTTTTACAGGTGACCGTGTGCATTTTACTTTCATTGTGGTTTGAAATGCACTCATCAGTGCTGATTCTTTCAAACCCTGACATTTGAAAATAGCCTTGCAGCTCCCCTTTAAAATCCACACGAAAGAATCATTTCACACAGGCGCCTGAGAATTCTAGACATTGCACAACATATTATGTAGTGAAGGCCCACGTTAACAGCATCAGCCACTGCTGTTAGTCCTGGATGAAACTGTTGAGGATCGAGATGTGAATCTGTAATAGTTTTGAGATAATGCAGTATCATATGTTTGGAAATCTTCATTATGACTGAGGTAAAAGCAACTGGTCGATAATCAGTAAGACGAGCTGTTTCGTCCTTCTTTGATACAGGGGCACTAAAGGAGGATTTTAAGCAGGCAGGGATCTCACACTGATGAGGAGAGTCTGATCAGACATATCAGTGAGCACCAGGGCTCGGGCACCGGGACCGGGTCGGGCCCAGCAGCTGTTCCGCAGCTCTGCCTTGCAGGCCTTTGATAATTCGAGGAGAGCGGGGTGTGCGCTAGTGCGGGCTGGAGGCAAGGGGAAGCAGCGAGAGCAATGAGGCAGTAGAGTCTGAGGAGGGCATCAGCATGCGTGAGCTACAGTATCATCATCATTAAGGAGCCGCTGTTATTCCAGCCTACAGTACAATCAAAGTCATTGATTCTTTCTGGCAGAGGCAAGTCAGCTATAAGACAGGGAGGGTCCTTTTTCTAATCTGTGACAATCTGACCGCTCCTGCAAAGTGGAGTGGAGTTGTTATGTGCCAGCTGCCGTTCTGATGTCGTCCTATATTGGACTTTTGCATGTCTTCTTTGACACCGGCAGTACGTCTGCAGACAGCTGCCACATTCCTGGTCTCTATGGAGAACGATCGCCATCCTCTCAGTGTGAAAAAGACTTTATTTTTTGCGTGTTTCTGCGGAGCGTGCGGAGCTGGAGGACTCGGCGAGGAGCCGGGCCTCTCGTGTCCCTGGGTGGGGCGGGGGAGCTGCTATGCCTCCCTGCACACGTTCGCGCTCTCTAACTTTAGTCCGGAAAGGCCCCGTGACTTTACAGCAGCTGCCTGGGAAGATTTACAGTACAAGCACAAGGCAGCTTGAAAATAGACACTCCACGCCAGCCCTCTCAAGCCCTGGCTCTCCAGCCTCCTGCGCCGGGCGCCTTGAGCACAAATCACTCCAGCATTCCTGGGACCTGTGATGGACACCCGTACTCCCCAATCCTGGGTCTGGGGCTGCCCTCCAGCTCCCTCCAGCTGCTTAACATTGTTCCAAGGTCTTGAAATGATTGGGGTTTACCTAAAAATGTTTCTGAATATCTTGCAATCTACAGCTTAATGGATTAAACCCATCACTGCAAAGTTTACAGTTTTAGGAGTAACGGTGAGGTGGTGAACGGTGTTCAGAAAACAGTCGAGTCACCGTTCAACCAGTTTGTGCTGCAGTGAAGTAGCCAGCAGCCCAGCAGGAGTGAAAACCAGCAGCCCTTTAGGAACAGTGTGTTCAAGAACGTCAAGAAACTGAGCTCTGTCAGTGTGGAGTTCGGCCTGTCTTCCACAGCTGTTTCAAGCCTCTGAGGTCCACGTCCTTCATCGTGTCCAAGTGCACAGCGCTAGTCCAGGGACTTCAGGCACACGTCAGACTGCTCTCTTGCATCTCCAGGACATGGGGAAAGACCTGGGGAAAGCTGTCACACTGGTCCAATGAATTGTTTAAGAATATAGTGGAATTAAAACCTACAGACACAGGGGCAAGGATGGGAGCTGTGCCCCAGGCCTGCCACAGACACGCCCCACTGTCCACTGAGCCCCAGGCCTGCCACAGACACACCCCACTGTCCACTGAGCCCCAGGCCTGTCACAGACGCACCCCACTGAGCCCCACTGAGCCCCAGGCCTGTCACAGACACGCCCCACTGTCCCCACTGAGCCCCAGGCCTGTCACAGACACACCCCACTGTCCCCACTGAGCCCCAGGCCTGCCATAGACACACCCCACTGAGCCCCACTGAGCCCCAGGCCTGTCACAGACACGCCCCACTGTCCCCACTGAGCCCCAGGCCTGTCACAGACACACCCCACTGTCCCCACTGAGCCCCAGGCCTGTCACAGACACGCCCCACTGTCCCCACTGAGCCCCAGGCCTGTCACAGACACACCCCACTGAGCCCCCCAGCCCCTCAGCCTGCTCCCTAACTGGAACCACTCCTGTGTCAGGGGCTCTGCAGTGGCAGCTGGCCTCTTGTCCTCTGCACTCAGCCTGTACAGAAGGAACAGGGTTGGAGCACTGAAAGCCCTGCCGAGCACTGCGTGTGCCACACTGGGCATTACGGGACTTGTGTTCCAGGCTCACCAGGTCACCAGGTGAAGGAGATGCCCTTCCACAGAGGATCTGTCCGATGAGCCGGCTCTCCGGCAGGAGCTGCCTGGCCTGCTTCTGCTTCTTACGGTCCTGGATGGACCTCAGGTTTGTCACACATACCGACGATATTGGTTTCCTGCATGTGATACTTCATGCCCCGATCAGCCCGCCAGGTTTACTGGAATAAAAATACCTGGACTGACTCCCCTCCAATCACGGCCACTGGCCCAGGTCACGAGTTCCTCCCGGGATACAGGTTTTCCAGGATGTCTTATTTTTGAACGGCGTGTGAGGAACGTGAGACCTTTTCAGCTGAGGCACTTGGGCTAAATTAAGACAAGCACAAGTCAGACCTCTTGCTTCTGGGCATTCCCTGCAAACCCTCCCAGCACAGGACATCCTGGCACCTTCTCTGTTTTGGGTTCTTACCTGTTTTTTTTTTGTTTGTCTGCTGTTTGTCCTTGCTGTGCTGCTGCACAGTTCAGCAGAGGAAATGTGTCCTTCAGGCCCTCGTCACCAGAGTCAGGACACGAGAATGTAGGAAAAGGTATAAGATGGGACCAAACAAGAAACAAAATGATGACCACTGTGTCTACTGGAGAGCCAAGCCTCCCCGAGTCTCCTCCTCCACTATGTGGCCCAATGATGTTTTCTGTGCTTTAATAGTGCTGTGTATAAAAGCATATTTTCTAATATTAGTGCCGAACTGACTTTTAACAGGCTCCAGTTGTCCTGAGATCGACCTTATGAGTTCCCTCCAGAATGCTTTTTTTCCCCATCCTCATGACCCACCTCCTTGAGCCCAGGACTGAGTCCTGCTGCTCTTCTCCGGACTGATTCTTGAGCTCTTTGATAAAGTGATGACTGAGCTGGATACGGAAGACCTCATCAGAACCTCTCCTCATTTATACTCTACCGTCTGTACTGTGCAGCTACATGCTCTGGTTGACTTCATTGTGTAATTGCATATAGTGAATGAATCCTGGGATTGATGAATTTATGACCTCGGTTCCTAGTGCTCTGGGTCCCATGCTAAAATATTGTCCTTCATTTTTCTTACCTACTGTATATGCAAAACTTCATATTTCCTGGGGTAGGTTTGTAGATCCCTTTGAATCTCGCTCACCACTTAAGCCAAGGAAAATTAAAAATTAATATAATTTCCTTATTAAGAGCTCTTAAAAAGAGCTTTCTATGTAATTTTGTATGGTGACACCAACAGCAAATGTCCACTCTTTTGGATGGGCAATAAAGTTACATGTACATTCGAGCAGGGATCTGTTTCAGAGTAGCTGCAAAGGGACGGGGAAGTGTTCATTCCCTGCTGAGAGGTAGAGAAAAGAAACACACAGTTTCGGCTGAGGAGCTGTCTTCAGGTATGAACCTTCTTCTGTGGCTTTAGGAGACCAGATAACACTGACACTGTTATGTGTGAGCTGGTCAGATTTTCTGGAGGAAAACAAACAGGAGGAAGGATTCTTCGATGGGTGTATAATACAGCGCTTATAGCTACAGTCTATATACCGCCTACCAGGGGGATCTACTGCAGCCCTGGTGCTGCAGAGTGCTCATTGTAGTAGCCTGCAGGAGGGTCTGTTTAAAGCAGCAGCATCAGAAGAGCTGAGAGAAGCTGTTTGAATTGGTCCAGCAAAACCAGTAACCAGCTGGTTTAGCTCATTAAGAGCTGAGTTGGAATGAAAACCTGCAACCGGCCCCCCAGGATCGGGATTGGACTGTTCTGCTGTACACACTACTGTGTATACCCTTGTTTTCCTCCTGCCGATCTACATGAGCTACTGTATACATAGGCAGCACAGGCACAGCTCTGTTTCACTACTGGCATGGAACTGTTCACAGCACACGAGGTGATCTGTTTTCAGAATACCTTCAGCACTATTTATTTACTTTGCGAGAGTGTCAGTGCAGTGACAGCTTGCATGATGGCCCTGGGTGCCTCACCCGCAGGCTTCCAGAGCGGCAGTGCCAGGGAGGGGAGAGGAGAATCCCACAAGTGTGCAGCGTGTCCCTCTCTCTGCGCGGCGACGTGCCGCGGTCGGGCCCTCCAGTCCAGCGCGATCGCGAGAGGATTGCAAAGACAAGCGCTCTCGCCTCTCTGAAGGTCAGGACCAGCTCACAGCAGGCTCGCCTGAAACTGAATTGCTCACGTCCACGTCACCGGAGCAACAGTTTCCTTACCCCTGCATTTTCTTACCACTTTTTCCAATTCAGGGGCATTGGGGAGCCAGAGCCTATCCTGGCAAACAAAGGGCACAAGACGCCTGTCCGTCACAGGGCACACAGACACACCAGAAGCCCATCAACCCACCAGCGGGTCCTTGGACTGTGGGGGGAAACCGGAGCACCCAGAGGAAACCCACACAACCATGGGGAGACCATGCAGATACTCCACACAGACAAAAGCTCAGGTCCTGAATTGAACCCGGGGCCCCAGCGATGCTCACGGCTGTGCCACCGTACAGATCCAGCTATCAGGATGTACTACTTTGTAAAACCGCCAGGTGGCGCAGTGAAAGCTCAATGTGGCGTGTGGAGCATTTGGGCCGTCGCAGGAAAACGCCTGGTTTCGAATCCCGCTCAATGCCGAGGGTCAATCTTTTTCCTTTTATAGAATTTAAGTTGTATACTGTTTAGACTTTTATTCATTTTCAGCTGTGCATTACAGCATGTTAAATATTAAACGAATTAAAAACGAGGTATGGTTTATAACAGAAACATAAGGCAATCAGCAATCAAACGTCCTGTTTTTTAAAACACTCGTTTTTCCGTACTGTAGTTTTAAAACTCGAACAAAGACGTGCCACACGCATACAGCGTGATGAAAATCCGAACAGCGATGTGACCGAGCTTCACTTTGATTCAGTACACATCTTTCCCACAACCTGTACTGGTTTTAAGCGGTTTTAAAACCATACCGCATCACGCTGTGTGATCGATTGCTGATTGCCTTATGTTAAAGCGCGACAGACAACGACAAGACGGGCATGCTACTGAAAATTCCATTCCTATCACCCAAGCAAAAGTGTCTATTCCAGAGGTTCCCAACCTGTTACAGCTGGCGGCCCACACGACCGACCATAAAAACCTCCGCCGCCCACAGAAGGACCATGCCGTCCTCACCGTTTGAAACGGGCTGGCGCTATAGCTCAGCAGTCGCCTCACCGACACCGGTTATCAGAGAAAATACGCACATACAAGCTACAAACACGGCTTCACAACGACTTTTTTATTGATTACAGAAGGAGTCCAGTCAGCACCTCACAAAAATGCACCACAAGCGCCACCTGTCGATCACTTTGGCCGGCGCATCACGTACCGCGGCCGCCTGTAGCTCCAATACCGCGCATCTTGAATGGCTACATCAGTACCACCCTCGTTTCCTTATGTTAATCTTTATTTAAAAAATGCATATACAGCAATTGCATTACCTTGAAGTGTGCCGCATTTTAACAGCTGCGTATGAGTCTTTAACAACAACACCCTGTCTGATGAAGCAAATTATTATTTCGATGGAGGCGTCTGTGTAAATAACAGAGCGCTCAGCTGCAACACGGAGCAGGAGACAGCGGCGGCACCGCGGAGAGCCTGCGTGGGTGTTCTTGGAAGAAACAGCAGCTTCTGTTCTTCACTTTTTAATTTGCTGCCCCCTAGCGGCAGACCGTCATTTTGCAGCGAGCATATTTTTTAGCACAGGAACAATCCAGTAAATTTATTCCCTGCTGAAAAGAGAAGAGAGAAAACACAACCCTCACACCTGAAGAAGGCTTCATAGCCGAAACGTTGTGTTTTCTCTCCTCTCTTTTCAGCATGGAATAAACCTATTAATTACTCCTTTGCAGACTACGCATGCTGACGCAGCTCCCCGCCTGAAATATTTCTAGCACGCTGTTAAGACTGTATGCTCAGTCTGTTAATGCGTTGCAAATGTTTCCTTTTAGTGAGCCAGCAGCACATGATCACAAAACCGCGATTCCTAAGGGGTTCATTGATCTATCCATCATCATTCAGCTGCTGTTTCCTGGTGAGGGTCAGCCCATCCCAGAACCCATCCCAGCAGCACAGAGCACAGGGCAACACTGCCCCCTGGATGGGATAATTAATTGCAGAGTGTGGATGCTCTGCAGATTAGAATGACTCAAAGGATTTAAAAAGTCCCCCCAGAAGACACCAAGTAACCCAGCCTGCATATCTTTGGGAGGTGGCAGGAAACCGGAGCACCCAGAGAACATCCATGTAGACCCTGAGACAACATGCAAACTCCACACAGAGTGTTTCTCAGGCTAGAATAAAACAGGTGCTCATAAAATTACGAGGTAGAGACGCTTGGGGGAATCCCAGCCACAGCTGGCCGGTGTCATGATCCGGGATAACACCTGCAGGGTCTGGACCAGAGAAAGACATCTGCGTCTCATCCAGGTCTTAATCCCTCAGAAGGAGAGCTTCAGAGGCGGTACAAGTGCAGCTCTCAGCTCTCAGCTCTCTCCAGGCTCATAGCACCTGTCTGGTTACCAGGGGCTGCATGTGATCATGTGCTCTCTGAATGTGCAGTTATATAGATTGAACTACTAAGGACCCCTAGTACTGTGATTGCCTTTATGCCAAGCTAATAATGGAATCTCCTTAGTCTTGAACAGAGAAAACTGCCAGGGGAACTGATTCAAAGTTGCATCTTAAAATTCCATCCAGCAGACTTCTCCAGAATGAAGAAGGAACCAAGTCCAATCACTGTGGAGGTGCATTTAAATCTGAGAAGGGGGGGGGAGCTTTACACAAAAGGTTGTGGGGGTATGGAACAAGCTACCCAGCCATGTAGTTGTCGCTGATGATCTGGTTACTTTGAAGAGGTTCTCGGATCCATTAGCTCTTGAGAAACAGAATGAGCTGCTGCCCTGAGCAGGGAGCGTTCAGGGTTTATATGACATGCCACCAAGAGCAATCCAGCACAGGGCTTCCAGGCATTGGCGTTCTGTAAGTGAGGAGTGACGACAGCCCATTTGGAAGCACATGGCCTTTTCCAGTAGGAGGTGTTGTGTGTGGTCAGCAAGTGTTGGCACCCGGTCACTGTATAAACTCCTGCAGGGCTTCTCTCACTGTGAATATTCCGCTTCTAGAAGTCGCTTGCTGTATACCTTATTAGTCAGAGTGATTGAAGGCGCTGCCTAAACTAGCTAAATAAAAGTGAATAATAACACACTCCTCTGTCCGTTCTTATTCCCAGCTGGGTGCCAGGAGATTAGCCATCCTTTATGACTGTAATAATGCCTGGAGTTCTGCCACTCTCTGGCACAGGCTTCAACAGCTACTGTGGCTGGTTTTTTCCCTAGCTGACAAATCTCAGTACAATCCACCTGCTGCTTCAGTAATGTGCTAAAGACGGAGCAACTAGCCATTAAAATTGGTAATTATACTTCTGATTCCTGCACCCTTCTGCAACAAGAGTTCCAGCCTGCAGCAATAATGATGGGGCTGTTTGTCCAGCTGTAAAATGGCCAGGGGCAGCGATGTGTTAGTTCATCCTTCCTAGCGGTGTACAGAATATGCGCCTGCAGTGTCCCTCTGCTGGGACTAGCACCCATGAAGAGAGCTAATCTCAGACCAGTGCTGGACTGAGCCCTGCAGATCTAATCCGATTATTGAGTCCTCAGCAATCAAGGCAACTGCAAGAACCACTTTGATCAAAACGTCGAATTGACAATTGAAAGTTCGGGAGGAATGACAGTAGCCACATCCAACTGGCCTCAGCTGTCCTTCAGCTCTCCTAAATCAAAATCATCCCTGAAATCTTTTCTTATCTATAAGCAATAAATACGCTACGTAAGTGCCCTCTTCTCCTTCGCATGTGTCTCCTGCATCCCTCCTGCTCCCCCTCTCACCCCCGTCTCTCCTCTCTCTGCAGGGAGTTCCAGCCCCCTCGTCCAGCAGCCCCAGCCAAGCAGATTGAGCCAATTTTACTGTGACTGAGCGCTGAACAAACAATTTTCACTATACACTCCTGGCTGTTGTTATTCCTTGTGAGACTGCTCTTACGCCCAGCACCTCCTCGATAGTGACCAGCTGTTCTCATCCCGAGGAACAGGGACTCTCTTTGTCTGCCCTCGAAGTGACACAGCGGTCAGGGTTGTGGGTTCCAATCCCAGGTGAGACACTGGCGTCGTGCCCTTGAGCGAGGTACTAGTCCTGAATTGTTGCAGTGAAATGCCCAACGGTATAAACGGGTGCAAATGTAAGTCTCTTTGGATACAGCTGTGGGACAAATACACTTGCAGTAAGGGCTGGTCCCACCTGGTGGCCAGTCTGCAGCAAATACTGTCAGGGGGAGGAAGGGACTGAACTGCAGGAAACCTGCATCACGCCGGGCAATGATCTGTGTCCTCTAGGCTGAGCGCTGAAGGATGTCTTTGGGTGGACAGTCTGCAGAATCGCTGCAAAGGCTCTTCTCAGTGTCGGTGCAAGCACTGTACGCCAGGCTGAGCCCGGTACCGCCTGCAAAGCAGAGCTGGCGTCTTCCCCAGGTCCACAGTGGTGTGCCCAAACCCTGGGATACTGGCCCACACACGGGGCTCGCGCTCATTAACAGGTTGTGCCGCAGGCTGGAGCTGGGGGGCGCTGCAGACCCCCGTCCCTGCTGGTCTCCTTCCCTGCTGTAGCAGCTCTTCCACACAGGGCTGAGGGGCCGAGGGCCCCCGGCAGGCTGCAGGCTGACGCGGGGGGGATTAGTTTTTGTTTGACTTCCCTGGTGCCAGGAGTGGAAACAGGAAAGAGGGGAGGCTGGTGGGGCTCTGCTCTCTCGGGTGAGCTGGCCCCTCGCCTTACAAGGAGAGCGCGGGCAGCGCTGACGCTGTGCAGGAGGGGGCCAGGTCTGTAAACAGGGCGCTGGCGGAGCCGGGGGAGTGTCGCGCGCGTACAGGCGCTCCAGTGCGCTGCCCGCAGCCTCCTTCCAGTCACTCAGTGCTCGTTCAACTGGGGAGGCTCTGCAGCCCAGGCCTGGACCAGGCTTCCTGGAGGCTGTGGGCACTTCTGCTTCACAGCCCTGCAGTGGAGGCACTGTTGTGGCTGAATCAGGTTCTACATAGAGAAGATCAAAATGACCTTGAATATGTTTTTCAGGCAGCCTACCCTGGTTATATATTCTTATATTCAAGTAGAGATCTTTGTGTACCATTTTTATCATACAAATAAAAAATACACGCTCAAGAATTGTTTCATAGGACTTTTGTGTTTGTAGGCTCCCTGCACTGGGCCTGCTGTGCCTATTGGATAATCAGGCCCTGCTGCCGCTTGCCCATCGTGTGAATGATCCAGCCGAACCCCAGGACAGGAGGTGCTATCATTCCGGCAGCAAAGGCAGCTCTCATTTAAGTACACACAGCCCTGCAGTGGACAATGGCCACAGCAGAGTTATTCAGATTTTCCTACACTACTCCTCTGCAACAGCCGTCTGGTCCCAAGTGGATCACAGGACTAACGTGCCCCCGAAACAGGTGTGTTTGCGTCTGCTCTCATATACAATACATACATGTATATATCTGATACATGTGTGTTTGTGCCTGCTCTGCTTCGTGCAAAGCATTTTGCTGCAGTTCCATTATCTCTGCTGTGGCTCAAAGTCAGTGCACATGGTGTGTCGATAGATTTTGTTGTTTTAAGACCCAGGTTCCGTCAGGTGTGTGTGTGACCTAGAGCTCACTTGACACTGCGGCTCCTGCCGAAGGAGACATCACCTCCTGGGGCCCTGGTTGGTGCTGACGTCTCTGGTGACTGAAACTTAGATTTTAGCGCAGTGGTCTCAGCAGCTGTGTTGTGCAGCTCTGCAGGTGAGAAGTCACGACTCTTTGGGGAGAGCTGGGATTGTCATGTGTGAGCGCTTTGTAAATGCACAGATAGCACCGTCGTCCGTGACACCCTTCTCTGCCTGGACGGCCTGGATTGCGCTCATCAACCAGACCAGCAGGCAAAGTCACACTGAATCGTCCTGCCTCCCAGAAAAGAGGCGTCCTTTTAACCCACTCTCCCCCTCTGCAGTTTATGCTGAAGCCTGTAGTTTCGTATCCCGAGTGTCCTGTGTGCAGAGATTCTGGGTGAGTCTGCTCCTGCACTGCATGCTTAGGCCAGGAGACAGAGACAGAGAGGTGAAGCCATAATAGAAGAGCCTGTCATGTCCCGCAGCACTGCAGACTATGAACATGTGTCCAGCAAGGGGAGCAGTGAACCTTCAGCCTAGATCAGGAAAGGACTGAAGCGCACTGTGGTAACTGAAGAAGTCAGGCTTGGGGGCTGAGGCAGGACAAAGTCCAGGTTAATTCTGAGCTGAAAAGTAATGTGATCACTTGCACAAGACCTGGTCAGGATTCTGGACCTACTGAAGTTTGCTCTTTCCAGCCCAGTGACACATCCCAGACTCTGCTTCAGGATCTGATGGACCCAAAGCAGAATTTTCACGTGCATTTGTGTCGAGATAATGTCCTTTGCCTGAGTTATATAATAGCATTTTTTGAAACCAGGGCAGATGCAGCATCGATTCTTAGGCAGACAGAGCCAGGAACAGTTTCAAGGTTGCTCCTGTTGGTTCTTTCATCAAAGCACTTGCCTGGAAACTGCTCGCAGAGGGTGACGGCAGTGAACAGCTCAGAGTGATGCTCTGCAGGCTCGCTTGCATGTGCCTGTGTGTGTGACTGCGTGTGTGTCAGTGCATCTGTGTGTGTGTTTGCGTGTGTGTCAGTGCTACTGTGTGCTTGTGTGGCGTTTTGCGTGTGTGTCAGTGCGCCTCTGTGCCAGTGTCTTGTGCACGTGTGTGTCAGCGTGCCTGTGTGTCTGTGCACGTGTGTGTCAGCGTGCCTGTGTGCCTGTGTGTGTGTGTGTTTTCCTGTGTGTGCTGCCTCAGTCCCTGCCTCTCCACGCCTGGTGTCTCTTTAAAAAGTCAGCTTGCTTCTTGTATATGTGTGGGTGGGCAAGGTCGCTACTGAAAGAATGTGATTTTCAATTAAAGAATGGTGAGAGAGAAAAGGAAGGTGGGGGGAAGGAAGAGAGGGGCTGGGAACAGCAAGCCATTGCAGAGAGCGCTGAGCTCACACGCAGGAGGGATTTCGCCGTCTCAACACTCAACAGGTAAACTGTTTCAGATTTATTTTTGATGAGCTGGAGGAGTGAGGTACAGGGTGCATTTCTGTGCTGGAGGTGGCTTGCCCATTCGGTCGCTGCTGAAATGCATCGCATAGGGCTGCAGCCTCAGTCTCCACTGATTTGCACAGCAGGTTACTGGCGGGTCCCTTCCTGAGGGGTTGAGAGAATGGGGCTTGAGCAAAGAGGTGAGAGGTCGTTGCAGGAAGTTTTGGATTCGGGGTACCGAGGTGTAACTTAAACACCCCTCTTCGCACCTTTAATGGTAATAGTTCCATCCTATACTGTACGTTCAAAAACACATTTGTGTTTTTGTGTATATACAGTTTATGATGCATCTTACTTGGACGTGAGGCAGGGACTGGACATCATGCAGGCGATAAACCAATATGATGCCAGGTCTGCTGCAGGGAAGCCAAGCAGAGCTTTGGAATCTGGAGGCAGAGGAAATGGGAAGTCCAGAAGGCATTGATCAAACGCTCCAGCTCCAGTTCCTGCACTGGAGCAATCTGGGCGATGCCGATAGTTAGGGGAGGAGACCCCAGGAGTGGCAGCTCAACCACCAGTCAGCACCCCCATGTACTCTAAAGGCTCTGACCCGGACAGCGAGGGGTCTTCGTTGGTGTAGACAAAGGGAAAGGCCGTTATGACATGGGGTGTTTCTTATAGTGTGAGGGGGGTAAGTCTGTGATTTCCTTGACCACCAGCCTGTGTAAAGAGACTGCTTTATATGCAGTAGCACCAGAATGGATATCTGAGCAAGCCAGGGTATTCCACAGTGAGGAATAAGCTCAGTCTCAGCCATAATAAAGGACACACAGTGGCTTTGCACAGTAACTGTGTATCACTAGCACTGGCGTGGTTCCTGCAGCCTTACTCATGACGTGGTGTTAAGGGGAAACTGTGTGTCTCCTGCTGCACTCAAACTGTTAAATATTATAATTAAAAATCTCTAGTAAATTGCTGCCGTTTTGGCAGCACTGTAATCAAGCTCTTTGAATGGGATTGAATTGAGCTGCGATGGCCATGCGGGGCTGACACCCTCCGAGCTCTCTTGGCTCTGCAGTCACTCTGCGCTGGACTGCAGGTGGAGCTGGAAAAAAGTCTGTCCTTTCTGACACGTCCTGTAGTGCCACCCCCCCCAGTCTGCCTGTTTGGCTGGCTGGGCTTTCAAAACTTAAAGACGCTCCATGCCTTCACGATCTTAACAATTCCATTTGAGTCATTTCTGTGAAGGTACTTTTATGTGCCAGTTAAAGTCCTTCTTGACGGCTCTCCTCGAAAATGATGGTCTAAATCCCGGATCCCGGACAATCGGTCACGCTAAATCACTCTGTTTTAAAGACTGGGGACACTTTAATTTACCAAAATGATTAAGTAAGCAGTTTGTTCCATTAACGAAACTCTTGTCCTTGAAGAAGAAGATTTCGGTATTAAATAAACTGTAAATTATATAAAGAATTCAAAGAACATCTTGCAATTTTTCCCAGCCTTTCACAATTAATGATTCACTGGTAACATGAAACATGCTGGACCGGGGCAGAACTGGAGATACAGTATCTGGTCACCTGGTCAAGGAAGGAAGTGGGGGACGTATATTAGTGGCACACAGGCTTCAGTACACCTTGTCTCAGCCTAGACAGTTTGCCTAACGCACTTCCTTGCACAACAATGTTGGACATGTTGCTTTTCTCCTTCCCATTATCTTCACAGATAATGACAAATAGCTCTGTTACTAGGCACCATCCAGGTCACAGTTTTATCTGCAGAACCAGCCTTAAAACAACACTTTGCTTTGTGTTTAGTTAAGCATCTTGATCTGTACTACTCAGAGCTTTGCAGGCTTGTTATTACAGGGAAGTGTAAAAGTGTTTTTTGTAAAGTGGTTTGAATTCCTACTTGAATGACGGAGTTTGGAGTGCTCATTTTCATACGGCAGGGCTCTGTACTACAGTCTTCATGAGATTTACGCAGGAGCTCTTTTTTCTAGCTAGTTACCATGGCAAATGGCTGCTATCTCAGCAGGCAGATGAGGAGAGAATCACGCACAACAGTTTTTCATACATGTGCCACTTGTAAGCACAGAGAGATGTAGGTTAATGCTGATCTTAAAGCGATGGCAGGCCAGGCAGGGTCTGGTCAGTACTGGGATGGGAAACCTGTCAGGAAAGCCAGGCTGCTAATGAGATTGTTATTTGTGGACCAGTAGGTGGCTCTCTTCCCACTGGACCCGAATTTCCAAACTTGCTGCTCTTCCTTTGGATGAGACTTTAAACTGACTCTAAACTCAGAGGTAAGAGCTTGAGATCGGCCTTACTCTATGCCCACTGTGTTTCTGGAAAGACTCGGCTCCTCCTGATGTCCCGTCACGCTTCCTCCCGTGTCTTCTGCAGCTGTTTGCTCGCGCCACAGCCCCACGGCCAGAAGATGCCCCTCATCACAGAGCACGGGAAGACGATGGAGGACATCTCTGCTGTGTACGACCTGAAGGAGAAGCTGGGGGAGTGAGTGCCTTTCCTGCCACAGTGTGGTGATCTGCGGGTCGCGCCGCCCCCTGAGTAGCAGGGCCGTGCGCAGGCTGAGGCAGCCCGTGGAACGGCCTGTTCAGTCCAACGGGAATCTGTCCAGCGGAGTGATCGTCCCCAGGCTGTGACTCAGACAGCCCTGCCACTCCCTGGACGATGACAGGTGGAAGAGATTCCGTCTTGGTGTTTAAAACTCTGTGCCAGCAATGTGCAAACGTCTGCTCCTTGCATCTCCTAGATTTCGAATCCCTTGCGTTTCTTTTGAAGTCATTTTATGCTGTTTTCTTATGTTTTACCAGTGTATTTTTTACTTTTCATGTAAAGTGCTCTGGGAAGATACTTTTAAAGGAGCTGTATAAAATCATATAATAATAATAATAATATTATTATTCTTCCAGAGGCTCCTTCTCAGAGGTGCGGCTGGCTCAGGACAAGAGCTCTCAGAAGCTGGTGGCCATCAAGTGCATCCAGAAGAGGGCGCTAAAGGGCAAGGAAGCTATGCTGGAGAATGAGATTGCGGTGCTGCGCAAGTCAGTACATTCTTGTTTCCTCTCGGCTCACAACGCTTCGCTGGCATGACATCGGAATGACATTGTAAAAACAACCAGGTGGCCCTGCTGTGCAGATGGTATAAAGTTAACACATGTTAGCTATAGTCTGTATAAATGGTATGAGCGGTATATTTTTCTAGCAATTTTAAAGTATTAACATGCTACTCTCCATCCTATCCTTATTTCTCTATTCCTTGAATCCTCTCCTTTCTGTTCAACCTCTTCTATGTGTTTATCCCATTTAACCCTGTTCTCTCTGTTCTCTATGTTAATTCCTTTAACGAAATAGGGCCAAATGGACCTCATATGGGTTGTAATTTACATCAGATTGTTATTATTGTCTCTTGGCATCTCTCAGGATCTCCTACAGTTCCCCTCTCCTTCAGACTGCTTTTGCTTGCTCTCAGAGCTTGTAAGACAGGTTACAAACATCTTCTGTTACATCCTGCTACCACACAAACTACCGTCTGGTCAGCTACCATCTGGTAGTCGGTAGCTTATCTATACCAGGATCTCATGCAGCTTTTTCTTGAAAAAAGCCTGGATATCGGCTTCAACAAAATGGCTAGGAAGTTTGTTCCATACTCCTACAACCCTGTGTGTAAAGATATAGCTCCTGTTCTCGGTTTTAATTTAACTTTCAGTCTCCACTGACATGTACCCAGTGGATCTGTTGACCCAAGGTTCTCTTCCTAGTATGTTACAATCAATACATAATATTTAAAATTAATAAATATTCTATGGCTGACTAATGGAACTGTTTAAAATCTTTAAATAGTGTGCTGTTTCCTGAGAGTCATCACTTGAAGAGGGGTCCCCTAAAACAGACCCACATGAGTAAGAAAAAACAAACTGCTAAGGCATAACAATAATCAATAATCAACCAGGCTGCACTGCCTCGTCACCATGGAAGGACTGGTGCTGGGGAGCTGGGTGTATATTCATTCAAAATGTCCGGGGGCCTGGGGAATTCTGCTGACTCCGATGCCAACCTTCCTGCCTTCTTTGTGCCTCTTCCCGCTGTTTCTGCAGAATCCAGCACGGGAACATCGTGGCCCTGGAGGACATCTTCGAGACGCCCTCCCAGCTGTACCTGGTCATGACTCTGTGAGCACCACACACCCCTCCTCTGGAACGTCTGGGCAGCCCCCTTGCATGAAAACCCAGTTCTTATTCTCCCCTGAGTTTGACTGAGCCAGCTTTCCTGCTACGGATCGCCCGCTATCATTCCTGCACCCCCCATCACAGCCTCAGCCCTGCAGCCCTCTGACGGGCCCCGGGGAGCAGGAGAGTGGCCCCTACTCCTGGCCTAATTAAGGCTGAGAAGAGGGGCGATTCCAAGGGCCAGCCTGTCGGGGCCACTCCCCTGCCTGGGCAGAATGACGGTAGAGGGGCCTGTTAGCGCCCCCCTCCTCTCTCTTGAACGAGGGGCGAGCCAGGGTGAGCCGGGGAGCTGCAGGGCGGGCAGAGCTGGCGAAAGTGAAATACACAAATAGCAAGCCAGCGGACTCTTATACTCGGGCAGGGGGAGGTGGGCAAGATTTGAGCCCCTTCCAGACTCCATTTCTCAACCTGGCGGCCCCCGAGTGTCCAGAGCAGGGTCAGCAGGAGTTGGAGGAACGGCGCAGATTTGATTGACAGTGCTGCTGGCTCACAGGGACCCCCGGCCCCAGCGGGGCTTGGGGGACCCTTCTCACAGTTGCAAATAGGCATAGTCAGGGCTCAAACCTGGCGATGTCGGTATGGCTTCTGTTTTTACTGGGTGAGCCACTTGTGACCTCGGGCTGACATGTTTGGCAGGAACCAAGTCTGGTGTGCTCAAACCCTGGAGAGTTCCTTCAACTAGAAAATCTCACTGACTCTCTTTGAGCCCCCTGTTTCACAGGCAACGTGTGTGTCGTGTACAGCGCCTATTGGACAGGGCTTTGAAGATGCTGGTTTCCCTGTGTGTCTGGTGTCCAGGGTTACTGGGGGAGAGCTGCTGGACCGAATCCTGGAGAGAGGGATGTACACCGAGAGAGACGCCAGCCACGTCATTCGGCAGGTGCTGGACGCAGTACAGTACCTCCATGAGCTGGGCATCGTGCACAGGGATCTCAAGGTACGAGAGCAGCTCGGGACCACCGACAGGACCGTACAGCAGAGTGCGCTGCTCCTTCTGGGGTAACACTCCCCCCTTCACATCACTGAGTTGCTGTTCAAAGTTGAACGGTTTTGAACCTAGCACACAGTCTGGGTGTGAAAAGCCGAAACAATTCCAGCGCAGCTGAATCTGGAGAAGGGGGTCACAGTGGCGCCGTCGCTGGTGTTGCTGGGGCCCTGGGCTCACGGGAGATTCCTCCAGGTGCCCCTGTTCTCCCGTTCCTTCTCCCACAGTCCGAAGACATGCTGGTAGGTTAGTGGGCTTCTGGGTAAATTGGCCGTGGTTTGAGCTGGTGTTGCATCTGCCCCGCGCTGGGCTGCCATTCCCTCCTGCCTGTTGCTTGCTGGGATAGGCTCCAGCTCCCTGGCGACCCTGTATTGGATAAAGCACTTAAGAAGTGCGTGGATGGATGAATCTGGAGAGGTGATCCTCACCCCAGGTTTCGGACAGCACCTTCTGGCTTCCCCGTCTCTGGAAATCCTAACCACTGCCTGAACTGGTCTCACTCTGCTGTGCTGCTGTAGTGGAACGAGTTCGGGCACGGTGACGTCATCGCCCTCCCTGCGCGTAGCTGGGACCTCAGCCGCCTGGGCTGGGGGGGGTCTCCTTTCGCTCACTTGGCTGGTTCCCTATTGCGTTATGCCGGAGACCCGGGTTCGAGCCCCAGGGGTTGCGGGACGAACCGGCACCGCACGGAACCGCCACGGTCACATTGCCAGCTCTCTGGGCTTTGAGGATCTGAAAGCTCCCTTTGGCGTGTGCAGGGTGAGGGTGAGGGCACAGACTAAACTGCAACCAGGCTATATGCCTGGCGAACCGAGGCACTGTGGGAGAGGTAGAATCAGGCCCACTCTGTCTCCCTGCAGCCAGAGAACCTGCTGTATGACACCCCCTTCGAGGACTCCAAGATCGTCATCAGCGATTTCGGCCTCTCCAAGATGGAGGAGCAAGGAGCGCTGTCCACAGCCTGTGGGACCCCAGCCTACGTGGGTGAGGAATGTTCTCCTGGGGGGCCCACGGGGCGTGTTCTCTCCCGGTTTCAGGAGGAAACGGAGCCGGGGCCTCGATATTCTCTGATCTGTCCCGAGGGTGAATGGCTCCGTCTTGCTCATTGGCAGCACGGTGCCAGAGCTGCCAATCTGTCATGTTACAGGATCCTCGGCGTCTTCAGGGTGCAGTGGTCACCCTTACCGATTGACTCAGTGCACAGACGGGCAGGCCCACAGCACTGCAGACGCTATCTGTCAGAGCCTGAGAGCTCTGGGCGCGCACACGCATCGTCAGCATCGTTAGCATCGTTTCCCATCAACTGAGCATCATGGGCATTCTGCATTGTGCCGTGACCTCTGCTGACCTCTGGCCCTGTGTTCGCAGCTCCTGAGCTGCTGGAGCAGAAGACCTATGGGAAGGAAGTGGACCTGTGGGCGGTCGGGGTCATCTCCTATATCCTGTAAGAGTCCGATCTTCTGATCTTCTGGTCAGATCGTCAGGAGTGTCCGGCTGCCCTTTAGCAGGTTGAAACCCATGTTGCTGCGCAGTGAGATGGAAGAGAAGGGTTGTGGCAGCAGACTGCAGAAGAGCTCAGCTAGGTTTCACTCGGCCCCTGATCGACTCTCATAGCTTTAATGAGGCAATCATGATGCACTTTATCAAAGTTATTAAGTGAGTTAGTTCATCAAAGTTAAAGAAATAAATAAGTTTGATTTAACAAAGCCTTTCAGGTCACTAATTTTACTAGAAAAACCTTTATTATTATTGTTGTGGTTGTTGGCCAGCGTACAGTGTATCTACAGTATGTGTGTATTATGTATCCTAACACTCTGGTTTTACGTCATTTTTTATTAGTTCTATTGCAAGGCAGATGTTAAACATGACTCACACCTTGGCCTTTATTTGGGAGCTTCATCAAGCTCAACGTTTTGCATTTTATGTCTATAGTTTTGGTTACCTGCCAGGTGCGTGCTCAGATTGAAGTTCCACTTAAGGCACCACAGAGTTTGCTAGTTTCCAACCTACACTAGAATGCAGATCATTGATAGAAATTTGGAATAGCAGTAGCCCTAACTCGGATCCCTGGGGTGCAATTCTAGTGACATCACTCCAGATGAGTATTCGTCACTTATCAGATTTCACAGCTTCTCAGTCCAAGGTAGAATGATTGCATGAAGAGGGAAACGCAGGTTGCTTGATTTTAAAGCAGATGTGCAGGTAAGAGTGGGAAGCACAGAGCACACACAGCAGCTGACTGTCTGTTTCCTTACAGGCTCTGTGGCTACCCTCCCTTTTACGACGAGAACGACACCAAGCTCTACCAGCAGATTGTGAAGGCGGAGTACGAGTTCGACTCCCCCTACTGGGACGATATTTCAGAATCAGGTGCCGGAGGTCACTGTGTCTTATATTCGCCATGGCATTCCTTCTGGAGTGACCCCCGTTCTCTTCAAGTACTTTCCAAAAGAAAAAGGCAGATGCTAGGGCTTACTGTAAATGTGTTAGTCTGGGTTTGCCTGCTCAAAATATAATGGAAGGATCTCCACTCCTGGTCCTGAAAGCAGGTTTGTGTGCAGGTTTTGAACCCAGCTGAGCTCCTAATGACCTGATCAGCTCATGATTTGCTCAGCTGGATCAGTTTCACAGCATCACCCAGTTCTTCAGTTTCTGCTGCTTTATATAGACCTGGAAACTCCTCAGGCACGTCTGCTCTGCAGGACTATAATTGGGCATCCCTGTCATCCTCGTACCTTTGGAATTTGGATTTGGATTTGCAATCAATTAACCAATCAGCTGATTAATTATCTAATCAAGGCAATTTGCTTAAACCGTTATCCTCCCACATCTGAATTAGGGTTCCTGGCATGCAAAATGAGCCAAATCCCTTATATTTGTGTCCATAAAGACTCTGTAAAATGAACATTTTGTATGTGCTAGGCTCAATCAAGCTGTTGCTTGTTTTTCCCCTTCAAGAAATCCCATCACTGTGGTGGGATATCGAGTAGAGAAAGAGGAGAAGTGAGAGGGAGATAATAAAAGGTTTAAACACTTTTCCAAACAGTTTCCTCTGAAGTACGTGCTTCATGTAAATAGGGGAGACTGTGCTGAACTACATACAGTTTGTGGTAAAAGACTCCAATTATACAGCAGACACTGTTTTAAATGTTTACTTATTTTGACGACATCTGCTTAGACTTGATGAATGGAAATAAAGTAAATATTTTGCCTCTCTGCTATTTGGAAGATCTTAGCTTGTACATGGTTCAGCAGCTTGTAAAACCCGAAGCGGATCATGCCGCTGTAGAGACGGAATCGTTTCCTCTGCCATGAGATGGCCTGCATGTTTATCGCTAACCGCGCTGTTTTAAATTGACAGAACTGCTGCAGCCCTTAAGCAATGATTCACAGAGCGAGCAGGAGGCTGAGCAGGGCAGTTTCCTGAAAAGCAATTAATAAGGATGTCGTTCTGAGAGCCTTGAACGAGCGGCTTTTCCCTCGCTACAGGCCAGGAGCTCAGATTGATGCTGTGAGACAAACCCGCTTCTGAGTTTCCCTTATTTGTCAGCAACAGACTCAGATTTTTTCAGATTTTGGAATTGCGACATATTTGGAATTGGGAGAGCTATAGCATTGCAAGGGGTTATTGTTGCTGTCGTTGTCATGAGCCTTCTCTTGTGTGTGTGTCTACACAGCCAAAGACTTCATCTCACACCTGCTGCAGAGAGACCCCGAGAAGCGCTTCACCTGTGAGCAGGCACTGAGGCACCCATGGTAACGCCCCCCCCCCCGCCCCATGCCGTCTCTCGCTGTTCACACTATGCGTTTCCTGGGCTTTACCCAGAGGCCTCCTCTAATGCTCATCTCTCGGCTGTGCCATACTGTTGCCTTTCTGCCCTCTGCTGCTCCAGAGAGAGTACCGCTGAATGCAGAAGTGTGCTTTCTATTTTTAAAAAAGACCTGCAGAAGGTTTTTCAATATTTAAAATATTCAGAGGAGGCCAAATTCTGGTTCACTTGGAATAACAGCTCCCAGAAACCAGATGCCGCCTCTGAGGATGTTTTAGTGAGTGTTTAGGCGCAGTGCAATTCGACTCGTGTGATTCGACCCCCTGGCTGCAGGCTGAGGAGGCAGGGAGCCCCTGCAGAGAGGGGGGAGCCCAGGGAAGAGGCAATACGTACTCAGACGTATACAGTACGTAGAATGGCTTACGTACAGCATTTAGAGTTTTTTTTATGCAGGAAATGAGGCCAGAAATTGGGGAGGAGCTAGGACCGCTGAGGTGAGAGTGAACCTGGCTGCTGCCAGCCCTCTCAAACGTGTGTTGCAAAGTCCGTGAGGCAGCAGGAGGCAGGTCTGCCCCGTGAGGAAGTCACCACAGGCACCGGCGCCAGCAGCAGGGCGCTCCGGCAGAACAGCGTGTGTGCCTGCGGTTTTCCCAGTCTCGCGTCCTGCATGCCCACTGACTCCCCACGCGCTGTGCCCGTGCTGCACCTCTGCAGGCTTCGCGGTGCGTCTGCTCTGGCTCCACCAGGCTGTACCGCGGTGCTCTGCGGCCGGCGCTCCCGGAGTGAGCTGCACTCTTGCCGTCCCGCAGGATCTCCGGCAGCGCGGCTCTGGAGAAGAACATCCACGAGTCCGTCAGCGAGCAGATCCAGAAGAACTTTGCCAGGAGCCAGTGGAAGGTGAGAGCGCGTTTGCTGGGGCTGTCACTGGCCGGCCAGCCCCCTGGACGGAGGTCTTCAGCGGATCTCCTGGCTCACGCGATGCTGGGACGTGCTCTGCTTTTTGGGGGTTGAAGATGGCCTGTTTGTGCTGGTGCACACACATATTGTCCAGTCTCAGGGACAGGTGGACTGGCCGAGGGCCTGTCCTCTGTATCCGACAGCTGTTCTAATTCATGGACTCCCCTTGAATCTGCTCACGAGATTCTAGTGCCACCTAGTGGTTAGAACCTTTCCAGCCGGATGCCCTCAAAATGCCCCGAGGGAGGGATGTGAACTGTAGCTGAACTCGCAGCAGCCTCCACCCCCCTCTGACCGCTGTGTGAAAGTCTAGTTGGAGTCACGTCAGGTGCAGGATAAAAGCTTGACTGCTCCATAACCAGGACCAAGGGACCAAGGGCACCGAGCTGCAGGCGAGCCGGTTTAGCTGCTCTTTTAAGTCGTCTTTTAAGACCTTCTCTTCTGCCACTGTTTTTCTTCACAGAGAGCCTTCAACGCCACGGCTGTGGTGCGCCATCTGAGCAAGAAGACTCAGGCTGCGGGGGAGGATGTCGAAGATGCTGTCTCGGGGGAAGGTGAGAACCCCTGGGGTACAGTTCACACGGGTGTCCACAGCTTGGTGTGTTAGTTCCAGGGAAGAGACACCACCGAGGCGGGGGTAGGAGTGCACACCACTGTCCTGCGTCCCCTTCCTATTCAAAACCAGGGGGCTGCTGTAAGTGATGCTGGTGGACCAGTAGGTGGCGCTCTTTCCTCCGACCAAAATTTCCAAGCCAACGCCCCAGTATGGTGACCAAGCTCAGGGACACTCTGCTGCAAGAGGTGGCCTTCTTTGAATGTTTTTCCTTCTCTGGAAGGAGGAAGGCTGTGTGTTGTGACGCGTCTGACATCATCCTTTCTGTCTCTGTTTCTGCAGACACGAGCTAGAGCTGTGGAGGAAGATCGCCTGAACACTGCCCTGTGCGCTTTCGCTATGTGCTGCATGCAATTCCCTTCTGTTGGCCTCATGGATGCCAAGAGCCGTGTATAAAAACATTACACATCTGTTAGGAAAGGAAGAGTGGGTACTGGGGGCGGAGCTGCATGCTGCTGCATTTGAAAACAGATTTCACTGTGTTGTACAGCGTGTACTGTACTATTGTGCACGTGTCTCTGTGTGTGCATGCTTGTGTGTTTCTGTACATGCCTGTTTGATTATGTGCAGCTAAATGTTTGTGTCTCTGGGTATGTAAATGTACAGTATGTGTGCATGTGGGTGTACATGCATGTTTGTGTATGAAAGAATATGCATATATATGAGTACTGTATGTACAAGGATATTTAAGTGCACGTGAATTTATGAGTGTATACATGCATTTTAGTGTGTGAGAGAATATGTATATACTGTATATGAGTGTGTACAAGGATACAAGGATATTTATGAGTTTGTGTGATTTTATGGATGTGTACATGCATGTTTTTTGTGTGCGAGTACATGCATGTGTGATAGAATGTGTGCACGTGTGTGTACATGTATGTACGAGTGTGTGTATGTCCATATTTGTGTGCTTTTGTGTCTATGTGTGAGTGTTTGCGTGTACATGCATGTTTGTGTGTGTGTTTGTGTGAATGTACTGCAGGTGTATGTTTGTATCTGTGTGTACATGCATGTTTGTGTATTGGCGTGGGGAGTCTGTTTGGGAAAGACTGGGATTATTCTTTTGATGGTTTTGATGGTGTCTTCCTGCATGAGTTGCTCTCTTAAGCCAAACTTCTCACCAAGTAAGAAGCATAAGAAAGATAAGAAACTCAGTATGTTCAAACACAGGCGCATGCTTAATAGACATTCCAGCACCATTTCAGAAATCTCTGGGAATGTAGAGAAAGATGCAGGCTCTCTTCATATGCCTTATTCATCCACAGCATCACAGGAGACACAGATGTACAGACCCTGCACTGCAGCTGCAGTTTGAACTCAGTCAGGCAAAGGGGGTCCAGCTCATCCCAGCACAGCTGGAGACTCAGAGCCCTTCACAGTCATGTTATCAAAGTATATCGACAGCCTCTAAACGTACAAAACGTTCCTGAGATCCACCTGAGATTAAACTTTTCCATGGCTTGGAAAAGACCCTTTGCTTTCCGCACTACAGTAGGTGCTACATTTGCAATCCTCACTTGACAGCTCTGTTTATTTAAAATTGCCTTCAGCATTGTGCTTGTGATGATGCAGCCACAACGACATCATTAAATTGCTTTACTTGATTAAAAAGTTTCTGGTGCTGTCATGTCTTCCTTTAATGTTGTTCTCTGCAATTCTTGAGTGGATCGATTCCCATGTGGTGCGGAGGTGTGGAAGCCAGTTAGTATGAGGGTCGCTTTGCCCTTAATGAACTACAGAACCCTGTTAAGTTCCTGTCTGGCGCCCAGAGACTTACTCAGCTGAATATATTGGTAAAGCTTTTAATGTAGTAGTCACCATCTGTGTGAATGTGGGGCTTGTTAGTGACTGGCATTTCTTAACAAGAATACCTTTAAAACTCCAGAATTCGTATCTGAGATATTTAGGCACTCAGAATTCCAAGGACGTTGTTGCTATTATTTGAAAAGTTTATAAATCCAACCACGTTTCTCAGTCCTCGAACACACAAGCCAAAGATTTCTATATACAGCATGTCTCTTTTAACGCCATTAACAGAATGCTACAGTATATGTGTAGTAATGTGATATAGTGCTGAGCCTACAGCACATATCGGTATTATTTTAAATACAATCTGCCTGTTTATTTCCCTGGATCAGAAATGGATCTTATGCTACGAATTGATGCTCTGCTGCTTCATCATTACAAGTGTCTGACTTGCCTTGACAGCACTATTAGTTGTGAATATGCTCATTTCACTGCACTTTCTGCCAAAACCAGAGATGTCAGTGTTCCAGACTCTCCAAAACAGCATCGTCTGAGGACCTCTCCATATGGACACGGGAAATCTGTCAAGCAGAAAACAGCCTTCTGTTCTGTCATTACGATGCTCCTGCCCCTGAAATCACTGTGTAGGTGCTACAGTTTGGTTCTACAGGAAAAGGCAACAGTTCGGTTCCAGAGAGGTTAATTTTGGAGTGAGTTCAGCGTGAGCTACAGTAAAGGTAAGGCAAGAATCTCGGGGGAGAGAGGTGGGAGTAGGCTCTTAATTTGAATTGTGCTGCTGGACTGAAGTGCCTGGAGAGCAGAGCAACTAGATTCATTCTGGGGGCTTGAGGGAATGTCCAGCGCTGACCAGCAGAAGGAACCGAGCTCTCTTGCTCTTGAACAGAGCCTCCGAGGGGAAAGGATTCAAGCATTCCCAATCCTCAAAGGCACTAACAGAGTCAACTCAGTGGATTTCTTTTGAATCAACAGCGAAACACTTTTAAAACCGAGACCAAGCACGTCTTTACTCAAAGGGTGGTGGGGGTGTGGAACAAGCCGCCCAGCCATGTTGTTGAAGCTGCGAATCTGACCTGTTTAAAAAACAACTGGGTGAGATGTTGGGATCAATTAGGTATTAGCTACCAGACAGAGCTGGATTGGCTCATTGGCTCCTCTCGTTTGGAACTGTTCAACGTTCTTATGTAAATATTGATCCTGCAGATTCGAGGGCAAAACCAGTAAATTCCTGGTGAAGATGCGTAGTGTTGCCAATTGCATCTGTCCTTCAAACCCTCTTGGTTCACAGGGATCTTGAGCGGGCCAGCCCAGTCACATAAAGACGTCTGGAATCTGTTATGGGTTGTTAATATTGTCCATCCACCCAGGTCCTTACTGCTTCTTCCAATTCAGGATGGCTGGGGAGTTGGAGCCTATCCCAGCAAGCAATGGGCACGAGGCAGCGTGCACCCTGGACAGAGCACCAGCCCCACACACTCACACCAGGACTGATTTTCCCAGAAGCCAATTAACCAAGCAGTGTGTCTTTGGATTGTGGGAGGAAACCAGAGCACCTGGAGGGAAACCCACACAAACACAGGCAGAACATGCAGACTCCACACGGACAGCAGCCCAGGTCCAGAATTGAACCCAGGTCCGCAGAGCTGCAGGGCAGCAATGCTAACCATTGGACCACGGTGCCTCCCTTCGCCACTGTACATCATATAAGAAAACATTCTTCTTCTTCTACAATATCTCCTTTGCCTACCCATTTTATTTGCTTGATGCAGCATGGGAGAATTCCGAAGGGGGGAAAAAAACACACGGACATAAATATTTAAAGACAGTAAGTGTGGCTGATACCACTTTGATAATTATCCTCGTGACCTCTGAAAAGTCATTTTATAGGCCTGCATTATTCATGCTTGATGTACAGTACTTCCTTCAGGTGCAAAGTTCAGTATCTCTGAAGGATCAAGGACGTATTGGCAACCCTTGTCCTCATACAGCCTGGCAGGCGTATCTGACAGATGTGTCTGTGAAGCAGAAACCGTTTTCAGACAAGAGCACTTCTGCAGGCTGTAGGAGAAAAATGAGATTTGGGTCTTTTGCTCGCGTGTTCTTTCTTGAAATATACTGTATCCTACATTCCGTCCGAAAGCGTTGTTGACCAAGTACAATTCCCTTGTGCTTATAAAGCCCTGGTCACGCTGAGGGACCCCAGGGTGCCTTGCACACAGGAGGAGATTCACCTCAGTCGCCAGGACGCTGCAGATCGGCTGGTCAGGAATGGGAGGCCACCCCTCCCGACTCCTGCGGACAGTGTGGCCGATCTTTAGTGACCGAGCCGCCAGCACCTCGCTTTTGGAGCTGAAGGAGGGTGCCTCCTGCAGCACAGTGGTCTCCAGTCACCTTACTGGGGCTACTGGTGTGGAGGGGAGAGCGCCCCCTACTGGTCCACCAATACCACCACTTACTGCAGCACCCTGGTTTCCTCTGGGGGTCTCGCAGGTCTCCCAGGACTGACCAGCCCCAGGCCTGCCGAGCTTCCGAGATCGGATGAGAGCGGGCTTCACCTGATCCATAAACGGACAGGTGTTAACATGGCCCGACGAGCGCAGTAGATAAGACAAACAAGAACCCTCTTGTCGCATCGTTGGTAGTTTGGGTATCTGGCATTGGTATTTGAGTGGCTGTGCGCTGCAGCTGTGAGCATTGCTGCCTTGCAGCCCCGGGTTCAATTTTGGAGCTGGGGTGCTGTCTGTGTGGAGTCTGCATGTTCCCCTGAGTTCTCCTGGGCTTCCTTCAGGTGCTCTGGTTCTCTGCCACAGTCCAAAGACGTGGTGATGGGTTCATTGACGTCTGGGGACAGCTGGCCCCGCTGTGAGTGATACGCCCCTTCTAGGCTGTGCCCTGCCTCGTGCCCGCTGCTTGCCAGGATCTGCTCTGGCTGCCCTGCGACCCCGAATTGGATACAAAATTATGGATGGATGGATGGCGAAGCAATATTGCATTTCCAATTTCAGTTCCAATCGAACTTATTGACTAAGCTGAGCAGCCCCACCCCACGCAGAGCAGACATTGAATATACCGCACACTGGCACCAAACAGCGGAGCATTCAGAAATAAAAGCCCTGAAAAAAATTCATTCAGCTTGCGTGCACAGAAATAGACCTGGCCTGGCTGTGCGAGCAGTTACTCCCTCAGTCACTGCTGCACTAAATGGAATATTGAGTCAAAAACTTGTTATTTTGTCAAGCATTGTGTGTTTCACCGCAAAGTGAGTCTCTGAATAACACACCGGGCCGCTATATATAACATTCAAGGAATGAATGTGTAGCGCTCCGGTGTGACGTGGTTGTTTCAAATTTAAAAAAAATAACACGAGTCATTTAAACATATGTTACGGCACAAAGAAACAACATCATTTTCATTATTCCTGACATTCCTCGTCTCAAGGAGGGATGTTTTCCGCCCGTGAATGCAGCTAAAGTGGATAATTTAAGCAAATGCATACCCCGTTCATCTCAAATTAGAAAAGTCTTCACCCCAGGTACGAGCGCTCTTTGCCACGAGGAGCCGTTGCTAAGGCGACGGCAATTTACAACTTGGCGAGGAGCGCGAGTCTGTGGCTGTAATTAACTGACTCGCGCGCAGCTGCGTGTTCGCAGTGACAGCGGGCGAAACGACTCGCAAACTTAAGTTCTCTTTACAAAAAATAAAAGCCCAAAACACTCAACAATTATCCCATTTTCCTTGAAAAGAAGACGTACAATGGACCCGTCCGTCTCCTCTGCGGAGTTGACGTCGCTGTCCTCCAAATTACGCAGGTGGACGTAAGGGGCTGTATTTCATATTTCGAGCTCAATATGCAGCTTTACAGTCGCATAACGAAATGCACGATGTATTATACAGGCAAACCAATTAGACTCGGACGAACAATGCTTTAATTTCCTCTCTTTTCATCCATTCGTACTCCTTTTTTAGGCATGTTCTGCCTGTCCACCGGAAGAGGGCGTAGTACTCCACTGAAAAAGCGATTCAACATTTTGCTTTTGTGGTCACTTCTCAGTGCGCGCCGTTAGTGCTGCTTTCCACGTCGCCTAGAGAGCATTTCCGTTATGTTATATTTATACGTTTGAGTGGCGAGTTGACTTTTTTTTTGGTTCAGATTGAAAAGATGCCTGGATAATGTTGAGCTTTAGCAGCTGGCTGGTATTGACGGCGTCATTTTCAATTCTTGGTCGTGTGTGTGTGTGTGTGCAGTGTTTATATCTACACCCCACAGCACGTGGGCTTCCTCCCACAGTCCAAAAACACGCTCGTAGGCTAATGGGCTTCTGGGAAAACTGGCCCTGGTGTGTGTGTGTGTGTGTGTGATCCCGTAATAGACTGGCGTCCCTTCCAGGGGGTACCCTGCCTTGGTCCCATGGCTTGCTGGAGAGACTCCAGTTCCCCCTGGCCCTGAATTGGATCAAGTGGTTCGAAGATGGATGAATGGTTGCACCCCGTCCATAGCATTGTCATTTACTAATCTCGTAACAGTAATCAATTCTGCTAGCCTGAAGTTACCACACGCTGATGTGTGACGTTCACTGAATGCTTCTGAACCCTTGTTAGAACTTCAAGGCTCAGAGGGCAGGTGGCCCTGAACCGGCTCTCTGGGTGCCCGTGACTCTGAGTCCTGTAACCTCGTGCCGGGTGGCATCCAGGGTGGTCAGGAGGCAGACGTCCCCGACTGCCGTTTGAGTTCTGGGTGTGGCTGTGATCTGCTTTGCTGCGATGCAGGGCTCTCGCAGTGTGGCCCCTCTAGTGACCGTTGCCCTGGCGGGGCAGGGTGGGTCAGGCGGGTGCGTAGGGTTTCAGCAAAGTCTCTGTGAGCTGTGTGCGCACCTTTCCTGCAGAAGGTGCAGTGTTTTATGAGGTGGACATTCAGAACTGGTTTGAACTGGATCGGAAGACTGCTGGACGCAAGGGCTGCTATGCAGTTCTGTACCGTCACACAGGGACGCGTGCTACAAACGCAAGTAACCCGTTGTATTGAAAGTTATCTTTAGCAAAGAGGCAGTAGGAGGATGTGCGGGATTTTGGAACACTGCCAGTCTTGTAAGCACAGGGAAGGGTGACGGATAACAGAAATATTGAAGGGCTGTTCTAGCTGAATTACTTTGAGAAAAACACACAGCGCGTCTGTGCGTTTCGCTCCCATGCGCCTGTAATACACACTTCTTTTAACCCCCGAGACGGACTCCTGCCTGTCTTTCAAGGGGGAGCGAGAGAGATTTCTCCAGCACCCGGCTTCCTCGACTCGAGGGCAGCCCTGGGGCTTTAACGGGCGCCACCTCTGACCCCCTGCCTCCTCTCGCCCTCGTCCGCCGTAACGCCTCATGGCGGCTCTAACGAAAACCTCGCCTCAGCTGAGCCACTCCGGCTCGGATCCTCCAGTCGCCACGGTCCGCCTCTCCTGTCTTTCTGCGCCCCACCTCTGCAGCCGCCCCTGCGGGGCTCCACTCTCTCTCTGTCCTGCGGCCGGGGGGGTCGGCCCTCACCCAAGCCTGACCCCCCCCGTGAGCAGGCTCTCTCGCTGGGTGATGTCATTCCTCCCGAAGCGGGCCCTGGAGCCCCCCAGCAGGGGGCGCTCATGCAGAAGCAGTTTAGTGCGCGCACGAAGGAAGAGCTCTGCAATATTTAAGAGTCAGTCCCTTTCAACAGGGCAGCAGACGGTACTCACGTCATGATGTCGGGAAGCAGAGGCAGCAAAGACCCCAGACAGGCTACCGAACCCCCCCGTCTGGCCAGTCGCCAGCGGCTGTCACAAGGACTATCTGACATGTGCACGCACTTCGCTTACACTGCACCCGAACGGGAAGCTGATGTGGGGGGAGAGGCTGATGGGGGGTGTGCAGGAGCACCCCAGGGTGGGCCGTGCGCGGTGGGCTGCGGGCCCTCCCGTGTCCTGGCCCCGGAGCCGGGCTCCTGCTCGGCTACCTGGCTGCCGTCCCTTCTGTCTGTCTCCCATCTGCTGTCCGAGTGCTGCTAATTCAGCCGCTGGTTCTAAGAAAAACAACGACTCTGCAGGCTCGATTATTTTCGGGAGCGGAAGGTCAGGCGGGCGGGAGTCTCGCCCGGAGTGCGGCGAGTGTTTCTCCGTCCTCGCGAGTCCTAGAGCTGTCCTCGGGCCCCGCGCGCTCTTCCCACTTGGAGGGGTTCGGCTGCGCGCAGCTGTGAGCAGATGTCAGGGACCTGACGGCGGCCGGGGAGCAATCCGTTAATGCACTCTGAGCTGACAAAATCAGGTTAGTTGACTCATTATGCATTTAGTGATGTTGGAAGGGAGCCAGGTCCCTCTGCAGGCTCGTGTGCTGCCTGAGTGCAGCCTTTTCTTTTCATTTCCTTGTGGTGTGAGGGCAATAATGACAATAAAAGGGCTGTGTCTCTGTCTGTGTGACTGGGGCTTCTTTAAAGCTCTCTGCTCCAGACTGGCAGGGTGATTAATACCCTGACTCTACAAGGGCCGTGTCTCTGTCTGTAACACTGACACAGATCACAGTGAGACAGTGGCTCCCATTTCCTTTTGGCTCTCGCAGAAGCGAGAAATGCGCCACGTGTGGACCAGAGCTGCCTGTCTATACTGGGAGACATTAAAAATGCAACAGATGCTATGGGTTACTCATTTCATGTGCTTTTATGCCTCTAAGCAGATACGGGCTGTCAGAAACACATACATACTGCATGTACAGTATGTTTTTTTTTGGGGCACGGCGTTTCATCATTTTAATGATTCATGTCCTTGTGGTGGCTGTGGCCCTCCTGTGAGGTCAGTGCAGAGCAGACACCAGCCCCGGCTGCAGAGTGGGCCTCACTTTTGCATTGGTGACCATGTGTCAACTTCAGCTGCCCAGCAGTCTCGTTCTGAAACTACAGCAGACGCAGTGACCCAGAATGGGACTTCTTCTTTTTCTCATTAGCTTAGAGCATCTAGAAACTGTCTTTGTTCCCTTTTCAGAAATTGAGCTCCTCCACTTGCTCTCCTTCCTTAATCTGTCCCCGTACAGTCAGTCTATTTTAGGCTCCGTGATATTCTTAATCTGCTTGTACAGTATGTGTGTTTTTAATTGAGCTCGGGGAAAAATGGTACATTTCACAGAGATCTGTCTGCTAATCTGGCTGTGCAATAAAGGTGCTCATTTCAATCTTAATGAAGTATTACACTGGGATGAAGAGGAATGAAATGTTCTTTATAGGCAAGCAGGAAAAGTCATTATGAGCATTTGTACTGTAAGCGCCTCGCTGTAGCCACACTGAGGCTTCTGGCAATTAAGAATGGGGCTCGTCTGCGTCTATTGGTTATAATGACAGCGCCAGATGATCATTTCAAATGAGATTTGGGCAGTATAGATGTGGAACGGGCAGCTAATTAAAGTTCACGTGTGATTCAATATTGATCTCTCAACCTCAATCGTTTTATAAGTGTCTCCGAGAACCCAGAATTAATTAATTAGTTGACTTATTCCTTCTCCCACTTTCTCATTATTGGTCTCACATGACTAGACCCATACAGTATCCTAGAAACAAGGAATATTTGCTGGTTGTCAATATCTCCTATCGCTGTTTTTTTTTTAAATCAAGAACATAAGAAAAATTGCATTTTTGAAGGCCGCCACAAAGTTGGAATTTCGTAGTGCAAGATGACTTTTAGTGGACTTCCAGCAGCCGCGATTAGCTGTGAAATAGACAGGTGTGTGGCTCCTGCTGTAATGTGCCAGCTCTTGGGTGAGCTGCACCGCTCAGAGCCCCGCCGGCGTGCAGTGCACTGAATCTTTCCCAGGAATTAAAATGCACAGAGTTGTTTTTCTCCTCGGACGAACGCCCTCGAGCCTGCTGCGTCTGACTGTCTTCAAGACGGCCCTCCAGGAAACGATCGATCCGTCAGGAGTCGGGAGCGGTGCTTCAGCAGCCCGCTCCCCCTCGCCTCGCCCCTCCGCTGCCTCCCGGCTGCCGCGGTGCCAAGCCCTGGCCTCTCCTTATCAGCAGCAAGCAGCACACTCTGCTCGGCAAATCCATGACAGTTGCGACTGGGGGTAATGTCTTCTTTTTTTGTGAGAGGTGCTGATCAAATCGCAGGGATAAAACGATTATGGAAATCCTCTGCTGGTGTAAAATCAGCGTTGAGGGAGCTGAGGGGTTGATGGTGAGTCATGGGATGTGGGAGGTGGTGGTGGGGGGGGGGCGTGCTCAGATGTGCACTCAAACGATGCTGTTAACGAGCTTCGCACAGAAGGACCAGTGCTCCTTCTCCTGACCCCTGACCTGGAAGAGAAACTCCCTGGTCATAGGTCATCGCAGAGGTCTTTGGCACCTGTGGGTGCATGGGCGTCTCAGAAGTCACTCCTCCACCGAGCGCTTTATCGCCTGTGGCGCTCTCTGAGACACGGAGACAGAGTGAGAGATGCTATACGAACGTACTTTGTATCTTCCAGTGCTGCGAGCGTCGTCCGTAAAATATTTCAACTGCCCCATGAATCAGAACAAGGCTGCGCTGACTGAGACACTGTATTCAGCAACAGACAAGCGATGACTTCTCCAACAGTTATGATTTTAAGGGCGACAGGTGAGACGTGTCTCGTTTCGCATTGTTGTCCGTTTTATGAGCTTTACAGGCGGATTGCCAGAGTGGAACGGGTCGAGCTGCTGGTGGAAAAAGAGGAATTGGAGAGATTGTTTCTGTACCCAGCCCTCAAGCCTTGTCACTGTTCAGGTTGAACAGAAAGCAGAGAAAACCAGCAGCAACTTTAGTGTGTTGACAGCTGTTGTAACATCTGTCTGCTGTGGTGTTGCAGGGCTGTGGTAACTGTGCAGCTGAACGATGCCAGGAGTGGGTGTGTGTGAGGGGGAAGCAGGTCCCGTCCACAGGAGTCCTTAATAGCCCATCTGTCAGTCAGTCCTGCAGTATAGCAGGCTGCTACAGGAGGAGTGCGGAATGGTGATTTTTTTTTAAAAAGCCCCCTGAACAAATCCATAAATCAATAAGCAGCAGTCTTTGTAAATGAATGGAAAATCCCAGCCCTGCTCTTTGGCCATCCGGTACCGGGACCAGCAGCAGTTCTGGTGTACGCAGAAACCGGGTCGGAGGTCAGCGGCCGGCCCGTCGTAGCCAGGCGCTCGGCGAGCAGGCCGCGAGAGCGCGCGGGTGGAAGAGGCGGGGGTGATGAGCAGCGCTGGAGGCGAGGGGTGGAGTCGGGGGACGGGGAGGGAGAGGGGGAGTCTGAGCTGGGGTGCGGGTTTGGTGGCTGATGGGCGGATTGAGCCAGACCGTCGCCGAGCAGGGAGTCTGAATCTGGCCGCGCGGCCAGCACTCCCTGGGGGGGGGAGCAGGGCTCGCCGACGGCCCTGCACGCGCGCAGGCGTCTGTTGTACAGGAAACTGAGGGCGCCCTTCCTTCCTCTGGGATTCCTCTTGTGTCCCAGAAGAGCACGGGCCAGGCCTGTACTGCAGGGAGCAGCCTGCTCCGCTGAATCAGTTTCAGCCGAGTGTCCCTGCACGACTGTTCCTTGCACTTAATGGAAACACTCGATATAGCGAGTCTCTTTCAATCAGGGCAGTCGCTAAGCAAATTAGTCATCCTTCCCGTGGTGATTAACACCTTTACTGGTCAGCCAGGCAGATGGCCTAATTTTTATCACGATCACAAGAATATCACATGCCTAAAACCTCCAGCAGAACCACAGTACAGTGCAAGTACCCGTACAGGACATGGTCAGGTGCGGACATACTCTGTCCTGTTTGTCTGTTTCACTGATGGGTAGCCACATTTTGGAAGCAAGATATGAAAGAAACTATAAGCATCAAGGCTAATGAGGATTATTCTAAGCTACTAGGATAGTAGAGACCAAAAATATTTAATGGAGCGTTTTTGCCCCCTCGAGCAGTGGAATAAAAGGCACTGTGCAGAAGGTAAGATTATCTGTGTTGGTTTCATTAGCTCTTATCTCTGCGAGAGGCCGAATAATCCTGATTGTAATTTTTTTTTTCCCAGGGGAGGGATCAGTAGTTTCCTTATTTAACGACACGGAACAGAGCCGAAAGCGGCAGAACCAATTCAGTTTGTCACTGCCGCTGCGGGATCGTGGACAGCGCTGCCGCGATGGGTCTCTGCTCGGACTGATAAACAGGACCCCACAGCCCCCCCACTGGGTCTGGCTCTTTCCCCGACAGTGAGGCGGTTCCGGCTCCTCGTTCCCTCTCCGGCTAGGCACTGGCCCACAGAATCGCTTCCCTCTGAGAGCAGGAAGGTGCCGGGCGACGACCAGAAGACGCCCGACTCCCCTTCATGCCTTTGTGCATTCATGCAAAGGGGATTCAGACAGCGCCGCTGAGACGATAACGTCCCGAAATGCGCTTCGCTCGCTCCGGCTTCCTTTTCCCCGCTGGATGCGCTGCAGAGCGGCCTACAGACATCAAGTGTGTTTGTGGCTGTCAGTGCTTTCTTACTTAGCGGGGAAAGAAAGGATCTAAGCCCAGACGGATCGCCGTCTTTTTACAATGGAGCCCCTCGCCGTCGAAACCGCCGAGAGCGCAAGCGTCCGCGCTCTCCCCTCGGATGAGCCGCGACCTTCCGAGGGAAATTTGCAAAGATCCGTCACGTCTTAAAGGAATGCTAAGCACATTAATTTAATACCCTTTTTTTTTTTTCCTGCCGCGGCTCTGAAGAAGAGGCGAACAGGAGGGGATTTGCCGGAGCCAGGGATTAGGAAAGGGAGGCTTTGATGGTTTCAATTATTAGGCAAAGTTTCTGAAAGAAGGGGACATCAAAGAGAAGGGGTGATTAGCATGCTGGAATCTCAGTGGCAGCAGAGGCTAATCTTTAAGGTGACACTCAACATCTTGTCAGCACGTGAAGCCAAATCCCGCGCACGAAGGCTGATCCAGCATGTTAATTAACCAGGATACCTCCTAATCCGGCAAGTCAGGATTATGTAACTCTTTAACAGCGGCAGCCTGAATCGCCGTAGTTTGCCAAGCATGCACACCAGGTCCTAGTCTGTATTCTCCGTGCGCAGCAGCGCTTATGTAATAACGCCACTCTGTGATCTGTGCCCTAGCCAGGTGGGGTGTGATCCTTTGTCAAAGGCTTGGAATACCTTAGGCCCATCCTTCACTCGGCCCGCTCTTTAACTGGCCCATGGGATACAGGAATAGGGAAGGGTTCCTTGCAAGCCCACAAACTCTGTCATTAATCTAACAGACCTGGCAATGGGTTCGCTGAAATCTTCATTTAACCAAGAGTGCGCTAATTAAGCCTTTCAAAGTGTTGTCAGCTCTGCAAATTGGAGGTTTGCATTACCCAGCATTAATTAACTCCGAATCCGCAGCTTTTTAGGATCCAACCTGATCCTTGCTGAGAGCAGCGGAATGCTTGCGGTCAAGTGAGTGGGAGATTCCTCTGGATCTGAAACACCGGGCCCATGATCGCTGTCAGTCCTGGCTTGCGGAAGAAGCTGGTTTCGTTTATTGCTGTCTAAAACAGGAAGGGAATTTTGAAAAATGGTTGTGGGTATGAAGCTTCTTGAGTTCCCGGTGGAAGTGTTTGGTAGTGACTCAGATAGTTGCAGGCTCGTGTTTGAAACTGCAGGTGATACATATGGCTCCTGGGTACCAATTCATGGTTCTGCGCTGATCGCCAACAAGGCAGGGGGAGCGGTGGGAGGAATGCTGGGTCAGTGTGGGCCGCGTGCCGCCCATTTCCACTGGGGCGGAGCCAGCAGCAGCACACTGGGCCTGATGTTCTCGCAGACTTGCAGGGGATACAGCTTGACTGGCAACGAGGCTGGTTCTAGAATGTGAGCAGCCTGCGAGGCAAAAAAAAAGGGCGTCTTTGCTTTCACGCTGAAGACAGTGAAGATGTGCAACAGCTTGCACGGTGTGGTCTGAAGCTGAGTGAGCTGTCTGCTTTGCAGCATGCATCCTGTCGTGAAGATAACATACATGCAGATACAAATGAACTAGCTCTCCAAAGCTAGATGTGAGATTTTATTTTTTATCTCCAGGACAGCTTTAAAGCAGTCACATCTGTTGTTCTGGATATTTGCCAGACTTGAAGAACTGACAGCTGTGTCTGAATGTCTGTGGGAAACCAGGCCACCTCAAACTCGGCTTCAGTGGAACTTCTCTCGGAAGAGCAAGCATGCAATAAGGAGAGGCAGAGACCGCCTGAGCTGAGCTCCTTCTCTGGGGTTGGCTGAACGCCCGAGCCAGACCGAGCCTTAAGTGTGTGTAAAAAGCCTTTGCTCGTTGTTCAAATCGATCTCCCATGTGAGTTCAACTTTAAACTCTCCGCGCCGAAAGGGGGGGAAAAGAGAGCGAAGTGCCTGAAATCGAACTGATGCACGTTCATGGTGCGATGGCAGGTATTACCAAGACGATTCCTTGGACACGCTCTCCAAGCATGCACCTGCAGCAAAACACTCGAGAAGATTCCATTGAAAAGGTTTGTTCATGTAGTTTTATATAAAAAGGTCTATTCGTTCTCAAGGGATCACTGTCAGGAATGTTAGTCTTGACATTCCTCTTGAGAGAGAAGGTGAAACGCCCATGATGACAGCAGAGACAGCCGATCCTTCACCTGGTTCTGACGCCAGTAGCCTTTCCGATGATGGCGCAGTAAATAATAATAATAATAGGGGTCTGTGCAGCTTGTTGGGCCTGATCCCCCATGCGGAGGAGCGAAAAGCCATTCCATCGGCCCCTTGCTCCCTCTCGCCAGCATCGTTCGTCAAGTGTGCCCTCGGACATCGGTTAAAAACAACGTCCCGAATCGCTGAGCGCTCCTAACGGCCTGACCTGCTCCCGCGAAGGCCGGCCCCGGCGAGGTAGGAGTGAGGGCCCGGGCGAGCTCCGGGAGGCCCGGGGGCGCTGGCGGCCGAAGGACGAGCAGACGGACACAGTGGCAGCGCGCGCCGCCGCCGCCGCGCTCCTGCGGACGCTGACAAACGAGCTGAGCGCCGGACTCCGACAAGGCCCATCTGGACGTCTCTGACGGCGGCGCTCGGGAAGAGCCGGGAGTCTTCCATAAGGCATCCATCACTGCCACAGCCATGGCTGTCTGACCGCGCTCTGCCCGGGAAAAACACCTCTTACAGCCTTGACGCAAGACTGCGTGATAAAGTAGAAAGTAAGTCGGAGTGCAGTTCAGACCAAGCACAGGAGGCACATCGTCACGCGAAGGGTGGTGGGTGTATGGAGCAAGCTGCCCAGCTGTTGAAGCTGATACCCTGGTTTCTTTCAAGAAACAGCTGGATGAGACCTGGGAATCAATTAACTACTAATTAGCAAATGAGGTAGATGGGCTGAAATCCAGTTTTTGTCCCTCCTGGGCACTCACTTGTTTCAGTTATTCTGTAAAAAAAAATATATATATACTGTATACAGCTTGTTCACATCTCAAGCAGTGAGTTGTTATGCTGCACGTAACTGGGGAAGGGAAAGTGTGCCCGTGGCTGGCGCTGTGCCTGTCGTACGAAAAGCTTCGGCCGCCTGCAGATCTCGATGATGCAGTTAGGAGGGGCGTCTACACCTCTGGACCGGGATGTCTGCAGGGCTCGCAGGGAGGGTTAAACGGTCCATCGGCAGCTTAGTAAGGATGTGGGCTGAGTGAGAGCGATTGGGTCAGTGAGGCAGCTGGGGCTCTCAGCACTGGACCAAAGCTGAAAGGGAATGGGATCTCATGGAGATCGAGGTCTCCTCTGGTCTTTATACAGTATACATTATACAGTACCCAGCAGATGCAGTATGTTGTCAGTATGCCTTCAAAAGTTCAAAGAGGCCAGTACCCCCAGTGGATTGCTGGGATCTGCTGGAGACAATTGCTGAAGAAGGGATGCTGTATGTTGAAATGTCTAGGAAGTTCTGATTCTTGTTTAGAACTGGGGGGATGCACTCTCAGCAGTGAAAGGGGTGAATGTATTTATAAACCACTCTGTTCGTGGGCGTGCAGCTGAAGTTTGCTGGGTCCAGCTATACCTTAAGCCACGCGCCTTTCACGATCGTGTGTGCTGCTGCTGCTCAGCAGATGAGCGCTGTATCTGGGGCCACCTGCATTGAAAGAGGCCTCCTCATCTTCGCAGGAGGAAGGGGGCAGTGTGGTCCCCGTGCTCAGGGTGCTGGGCTCATCAGGAGTCCTCCTGGTACTCTGGCCCAGTTCCATGCCAGCTTGATTTTTGGGCGATCGGGCACAGCAAGTCCTGTTTCTGAGAGCCCTGCGCTCTCCAAAATAACAATGAGCAGAAGACGAGGGACATCAGGAAACCAGACGTTTAAGCACTTAGTCTCACTGCTGTTTGCGGCCTCTTTAACGTGTTCGGCATGCTGTCTCTCCAGCCCAGGCCGGCTTTTATCAAAAAATCAATAGATGTGGAAACACCGCAAAAGGCTGATGGGGTACATAAAACACAAGGGCGAGATAAATGAAAGGCTAAATGTTTTACGGCCCGTGCTCGATGTCCTGATGACGAGGGAGGGGGCTGGAGCCTGAGGAAGACCGGCTTTTAATTTCCCAGAGTGCTGCTGCGGCAGCGGCCGGCGGCCGTGGGGGGGGCCGAATTAGCCCCCCGCTGACAGCAAGATGCACGCGGGCTCCCCCAGCCCCATCCATCGCGCCCCGCTCTGACAGCCCGGGAGGGCTTGACGGCGGCCCGCGCGTAAGTGGAGCCGACAGACGGCGCGCCGGGCCATTTCTCAAGCTGGCGAACCCGGAGCGACAGCGGGCGCGCGGTGGGCCCCAGCCCCCGCACACGGGCGCCGGCGCTCGGCCCTCTTTCTGTTTCCAAAATGTGATTGCAGCCTCTTTTTTTCCAGGCTTGTTCATCGATTCATTCGTTGGGTCGTATCGATCAAACGGGGCTTTTGGCCGTTCTTGTTGAAGGTGAGCAGGGCTGTCGGTTTTATTTTATCTGAGGCTTGCTCTGAGGCCCAGCTCCAGGCGCGCCGTCCTGAAGGCGCTCTTCTCCGGCCGGAGGAATGCTAGTCTGTCTGTCCCTCTCCTCCATCGATCACAGACCTGTTTTACGTAAAGCAAAATCCATCTGTGCCGATCCTTCACACCCCCTGTTTAATGATTTTCAGTTACCCCCTTTAGAAAGCAGAACCGACTCCCCAGCTCCAAAACCTGTAGCCACATCGTTACTTAACACTTGACTCCTGTGCCAATATGTATAATGTTGTTCCTGTCGTTTTTTTTCTTATGTCCGTCTGTACACCAACACTGCTGCTGTAAAACAACTTGCCCCCCTCCTGGGAATAATAAAGACTCTCTCTGCTCTTTTTGAGGTTCAGGCACATCTCAGCACGACCTCAGCTCGGGGAGGGGGTTCGAAGCAGGCCTGCTGCAGAAGAGGACTGGCCCGGGCCTGGCCGCTCCCTTCAGTGTCTGGGGGACATGCTGAGGGGACACCTTCCTGCCAAGCACCCCAGCAGAGCAGAGACCGGGGCACCTGTCGACATGGGGCAGGGTCTCGGCGTGCGCCTGGAGTCTGAGCTGCTGCTCTCTGCACTGGCAAGAATATACAGTCAATGCAAAGGTAACAAGGGGCCTGCTTGGTCTTTCATAGTTAATTGATCCCAGGATCTCATCCAGTTGTTTCCCGATGGAAACAAGGGTATCGGTTTCAAGAACACGGCTGGGTAGCTTGTCCCACTCTCCCACCACTCTTTGGGTAAAGACGTGCCTCCTATTCTCAGTTTCAAACTCACGTTTCCGTTTGTGTCCTCTGGTCCGTGCTCCACTGTTGATTCTGTCGATGCCCTTGAGGATTGTGAATACTTGCTTCGGGTCCCCTCGCAGTCTTCTCTGTGCCGGAGTGAAAGGGCTCAGAGCCTCAGGTGCCTGCCGCCTGTCAGAGCAGCCTGTCGCTTTTCACCGCCCGTGCCCTGACTGGAGGATCGCGGCTGCCGAGCGCCTGTCCTCCAGCACCGACGTGCCGTATCGGGGCAAAACCCATCAGCGTCTCGCTTTGGCATGAGGCCTCCCCTGTGCTGTGCGGGTTTCAGGCTGCAGTCAGCCATAATGAGGAGGAGCTCTAGGCCTGCAGGTGGGGGCCTGGCAGTCGGCTCCCCTGAAACTACAGGTATTCGACAGGCCTGACTTCAGCGCTCTGATGGATAGCCTGCTGTGGACAATAAACTATGCAGTGCCCCCCCCCAGTAAAGAAATCACTGCCCTCCCCTCCCCTTCCAGCTGGGTTTATGGCCCAGTGGGATATATTAAGTCAGAGAATTGCAGACTGTAGAAGTCATGCTGTTTATAGCCATCATCCAACCTTGGAAGAGTAATATATGCTGAATTGTGACTTTTTAAAATAAATAACACGGTGCTAAGTCTACAGGTTGATTGCAGCAGAGATTGATCATTCCTTTACATGCTACTTTTCCAAAGCCCGTTTCATTAACATTGTGGCTTGCATGAGACCAACCTAATCATGAGTGTTACCACCTCACAGACTGTTCTCATCAGAGCCCGGAAGCTGAGCAAGGCAGGGGCAGGTCAATACTGGGACAGGAAACCTCGGAGGGAAAAAAACAGATGGTGGGGGACCAGTAGGAGGTGCTCTTCTCTCTGTACCAGAATTTCCAAAACACTGGAAATAGTATAGTGAATGGGGGCACTGTGTTTTAGGAAGTGTCGTCATGTGAGTTTTTTTTGTCTTGTGCACCGTGCTTGCTGGGATAGACTCCTCGACCTGATTTGCTGTGCAGTGTGGCCCCCGACCTGTACTGTATGCGAAGCAGTTTCAGATCCTTTAGGTGGGAAGGCAAGATAAAGGCAAATAATTAATATTATTATTATTAACCTGTGGTTAGCATGGTGGAGTGGTCATCAGCATTGCTGTCTCACAGAACTGGGACCCTGGTTTCAATTTCTGGGGTGCTGTCTGTGTGGAGTTTGCATGGTCTCCCCATGTTCGTCTTTCCTCCAGGTTCCCCAGTTTCCTCCCACAGTCAAAAACATGCTGGTAGGTTAACTGGCTTCTAGATAACTGGGCCCTGGTGTGAGTGTCTGTGTGCACCCTGTAATGGACTGGTTCCCTGTCCAGGGTGTACCCTGCCTTGTGCCCGGTGCTTGCTGGGACAGGCTCTGGGTCCCCCCCACCTCCCGACTGTGAACTGGATGAAACAGTTGGAAAATAGATGGATGATGGATTATTGACCTGTGTTATCAAAAGTGGTGATAACCATCAGCAGAGTCATCAGAAAGCAATTGGTATTATTTTTGTTCTGTTTTTCTTCAAAAGTTCCTCTCATAAGTCACCAGCCTTATGCCTCAATATAAAACCAACTGCTTAAAACCCATTTTTCGCTGTGACTGTTAATGACTCTCCACCTGTTTGCTGCAGCTGTTTCCCTCCACACATAAGGCATAAGACAATGCCGCACGCCAGCAGCGCACATGTCCGACCTGCGTGATGAATAACGTTCAGCAGCAGAACCGTCACAAAACTCCAGGCCTGCTCCCACGGGGCGAGGGGACTTTTCTATCAGCCCTTTGATCGTCTCTGACGTGTTGGGTGGGCCTGTAAGGCTCTTGTGTGTGAGCTCCAGAAAGAGAGGAGATAAGGAGGAGGGTGTGTGTGTCATCAAAAGAATGGCTCCAGCTGAGAGGAAGTCGCTTGCCCCATCTCACCTTGGCAGCCCATAGTTAAGTGATCGGAGGATCTCCCCCAGCTGCTTCCTGAAAGAAGCCAGGGTGTCGCCATCCACAGCATGGTTGGGCAGCTCTTTCCAGACTCCCACAACCCCCTGTGCAAAGAAGTATGGCCTGTTCCTGGTTTTCAACGCACTTGCTCACAGTTTTACACTTGCACCCTTCTGAGTCGTGCTTCGCTGCTCATTCTGGAGCAGTGCTGGGCTGGCTTTGTCGGGGAGGGTTTTGAAGGCTGGGATCACAAGGACGTGAGGCCAGCGAGGATGTTCCCCGGAGGCAAACTCCCCTTGTTTTTACCCCGGGTCGAATGGCGCCTTCTGAAGCACCTTCCGAGTCCTCCCCAGTGCAGAGACCCATTCACCGTGTCCGTGTGAGAGAGGTGGGGATGTGGAGTCTCTATCTGGCAGCCCCGGCCTTGTCCTCCCCCTAGAATTCAGAGTGCTGTGCTAATGAGCGCCCCCCCAGCATGCATTACTTATTTATAAGCCCCCACACCCCCTGAGGCGGCTGCCTTTCTCGCTGCCTGTTTTTCGTTTTGCTTTTCTAATCCTTCTGCTTTGTCTCTCCGAGCAGCTCTCACCATCGTCGCTCCCCGTCAGACTCCGCACCGCCACATCAATATTCATGCTTGCGACGTTTCGGAAATACCGTCAGTGCTGGAGAACGAGGAGCGGGAGGCAGAGGGAGCGCGCAGGGGCAGCGGGCTGTGGCTGACCGCCGCCGCCAGGCCCACCCCGGCGTTAACGCCCTGAAGAACCCGAGGCAGAGCTGAAGCTCTTTCAGTTTGTCTCTTTATACCGGTACGTGTGGCAGCAGTCAAGTGATGGTCTCACACACACGCACGTGCATGCGCTCACACGCACACAGACACAAGCATGCACACGCACACACATGCACTAAGACACACGCGCACAGACACACACAGACACAAGCATGCACACACACACATACAAGCATGCACATGCACACACGTGCACTCAGACACACTCGCGCAAACACAGACACACACACGTGCACACAGACACACAAACGCTCACTTGTTTTATTTTATTATTGGTGTGTGTTTAGGATGGTACATGAAGATGTATGGGCTGCACGCTGTCTATTATTGGCTTTGTGTGGTATATTTGTATTGTATGTCCTTTAGTTATATGAGCTCACCAATCCTAATTCCACGCAATAAGTTGGTATGACAATAGAGTAGTGAACTTGAGCACGCACATGCATGCACAGAGACACACAGGCGCCCACCCACAAGGAGTTCTAAGACTCCGCCACAGGCACTGGCACAGTTCTGGGAACCAGTGAGAGAGAGGCATGCCCAGGTACTGACTGCCGAGGCCTCCTACGCTGAAAACAGCAGCACCGTGGCACAAGACAGCACTGTGGCTGACAGGAGGTTGTGTCCATTACGCTGTTCCCCACGCTAAGAGTTTGTTCAGAGCTGCAGTTGGAGTTTTGCTTTCTGCTGTTTTATGAGAAGCAACAAAGAGCACTTAGTAGGGGCTTGCAGACAGTACCTTTCTGCCTGCAGCGTTCGAGCAAGTCCGGGTGATTTACAGAGCTATAGGATGGAAACCGCGGCCCAGAAACCATAAAAGCCCAGCAGCCGAAATGATCGTTAGAAATGAGTGAATTAACTGCGACACAGAACGACTCAGGGGGACTCAAGTGCTGCCAAGTGTAAAAATAAGATTATAGTTGCAGTGCCAGTGTGCGGCTTTTTAATCACCTTCAAAGGGGCCGGCAGAGGCTGGAGTAGGACAGGCTGCAGTTTACAGGGATGTGCGAATATTCAACCCTTCTAAAGATGGTTTAAACCAGGGATCCCCAGTCCTGCCCCCTGCAGATTTTATCGAAGTCTCTTTAAAGTAGCAGCGCCCACTTGAAGAGTCGAGAGAAGCAGTTAAAGTGGTCCAATTAAGCCCATAATGATCACACTGAGCTTTCTAAGAGTCCCTTCAGGGCTCCAGTCTTGGGGAGGCCAGGTTAAGAGACTGTCAGACAGCACTTAAGAGATAAACCTGACTGTAAAATCAGACTCTTTAGCCTCCTGCTTTCTGCTAAAACATGTGCATTGTTTTTTTCAGCGCTTTGCACTTCTTGATAAGCTCTCAAATGAAAAATTGATTATTATTATTATAGGTCCCTGATGATAGGACTGCTTCTGAAATATACAGTGAATTTAAAGACGCTCTTTGGCGGCAGATGTTGACCGCTATCGGTCATATCAGAGAGGCATGTCACCAGAAGAGTAATTGAAAAGCTCGTCAGACTGCCACACCTTGCTGACTGCAGATAGCGTCCTGAATTTCCAGGACAGGGTGGATTCATGTATTTCCTACCTGCCTTATCCAGTACAGGGAGCCGGAGCCTATCCTGGCAAGTGGCAGGCGCAAGGCAGGATACACCCTGGACAAGACGCCAGTTCATAGCACAGAAAACTCGTACTTGCATGCGCCCACACGAGGGCCGGTTTCCCCAGAAGCCCCCTTAATCTTTGCATGTCTTTGGACAGTGGGATGAAACTGGAGCAACCAGACAGAGGAAACCCACACGAGCCCGGGGAGAACATGCAAACTCCACACAGACAGCACCTCTGGACCAGAACCCAGGGCCGCAGCTCTGCCGACCCCTGCACCACCGGGCTGGCCAGGAGAGGGTTAACACATTTTTTCCATTTCTGCTGCAACTCTCAGAGCTCCTGTCACCAGTCTGAGGTTTTAACTGTGGAAATGGAACCAGCTGCATTAATAAATCCTGTTGCGTGCTGTTTAAGCATTGCTGACATCCTGAAGGAGAGAAGTTCTTGTTGAAACTAAGCAGCCCTATTTAAAAACCTGCTAAAAGCAATTTAATGTGCGAAGCAATGAGAACCTGTTTACTGCAGATGAAGAGGAGCACTCACGTGCAGTGTTTCTATCTGCTTCACATCAGAATGGAATGTATACAGGCTTATAAAGTACACTGATGGATCAAGCTTGGAAGATTCCGATAAACAGACTGTCAGGAATGAGAGTTACATCTTCAATGAGACTGCTTTCCAAAAGCTGTGTGTCTGACAAACACAATCCAGTGCACCTTCCACAACATTCCACGCTAAAGGACAAAGGTCATGTACGCCCTCCGGCCAAAATATTAGGAACGCCACTAGCAAGTGTAAGGGGCTTTTACTTGCAGCCTAGTCCCATTCAATTCTTGCCCTCAGTTCATGAGGGATAATGCAGCCACGTGGCTGGAGCTTATTGAACGTTTGAGTATTTAGGTAGGATGGCTTTTTTGCTTATCTTTCTTGGTTAAGGAGTGCTGCCCCGAGCAGGGGGTGAGGACATGTGACCCTCATCCAGAGAGAGGAGATAAGCAAGGTGGAGATGGAGGGGAGGAAGAATGAAAGAGGGAAATGTGAAAGGAGGAGTCATTTGGATAGGAACTGTACAGCTCATTGTAGTATTATGATTAGGAGCAGCTGGGTGAGATTGACGTGATGGCCTAACCCCTCCTGAACTAATAAATTCCAGTTCCGGAAGCTTCCTCTGTCGAAGGGCTTGTTCTGCCCAGGGACGGTGGTGAAGACCTGCACATACTCCTCACGTCAATCGGGGATCGTTCATTTCCATGCCTGGGAGTCCCCCGTCTGCTGGCCACGGAGTGCAGTTGACTGGAGATGCATTGTGGGACGTCCTGCATTTCAAAGAGAGCCCATTTTGTCAGTGACCTGCTCACCGCCTTGTGTGATCAGCATTCCAGTGTGTGTGGAGAGGATTCACAGTCCTCATTTGATGCAGACCAACTGCATCAACCAAGGAAAGGTTTATTTAAACATAAATATATGAGAGCTGTCTCATGCTGTTTATAGACACAAATGAGCACTGACATTGTCCACTTGCTGTTGGAATAGCAGCACTAGAGTGCTCTGTAGTATCTAACGGCATGGAAGGCGTTGCATGAATAACTCACCTGTCGCACATCAAATACCAAATCAGCCTTGTAGGCATATGCATTGTATAGATGAGGTAGAGCTTGCCTGCATTCTGGAAGGTCTGAAATACTGTTCTGGTTCAGTAATGGTGCATCCAGCAGGGATTCCTGGATCTCGACCTGAACCCTTGCCCACTCCCACAACGGCTCCCTAGTCCTTAATCATGGGGCCTCCAATAATCAATAATCCCCAGGATGTCTGGAGTCGGGGAAGTTCAGAGGCTTAACTTACTGAAGCGGAAAGAGGATGTCACTGGGGCCGAGCGCACAGAGCGGGCCCCTGCTCCTGCGAGTGTTTCGTCTCTCGAAACCCGGAGTGAGGTTTCCGAATGTTACAACATTTCAGAACGCACGTTTAATTATTTCAGATGGCTGAATCACAACCATCTCAGGTTAGACTGGTCATGTCTAATGCAGTCTGAAACCAACACAGTAATAAAAAATAATGCGCTGAATAAAACCGTGAGGGCATAAAATAAGCGGTGCTATCCTCCACGCCACCATGCTTCCTCGAGAATCCTGGAGAGCAATACAATCTAATGGAAGGAGGTTTTGCAGGATGAAGCATCCAGCATTTTCCTGACAGTGGCAGAGCCGGGATTCCAAGAATGCACCTACAGTGCATTTGAATGAAGCCTAAGTGTGAACTGTTAGCACTACACTACTGTGTTGCAAAATTAATCCAAATGTTCAGATGAATTGATACCTGAACTGCAATCCTAACCCTACAAATATCAGTGCAATTATTCATAAACGCTCCTGAGCGCATAGTTATGGTCCTTGGGCAACAACAGTAGAGAACCTTAAAAGGAATACTCAGTCGTCCAATTTTTATTAGCAAAACAAAAACACCATGCTCATCATTTGAACATAAATTATAAGCCCATTTGTCAGAAACCTTTCAGAATGTTCAGAATGGAGTCAAACAAAAAACAAAACAAAAGTGCAAATATATACAAAACAATTCATTGCAGCGAGCGCTTCAAAGGAATCAAGTCTACACCTCCTTTAAAAAAAATAATTTAAAATTAACAATCTTGAACAATAACCATACAAAAAATATAATAATAAGCAATTAGGCAGATTGCAATCACCCAATTCAATCACTCACAATACAACTTCTTCTTCAGACACATTATAAATATATTCCATATTTCTTTCAAAGTGTAAACAAGTCGGTACTGTTAAGACAGGTTTAGACATGGGGAGGATAAAGCAAAACTAAGTCTTGCTTCTGCATGACTTTGGGAAAAACATTGAACTTGAACACCAGCTGAAATGTAGTTATGGACTCAAAAAATGACAAAAACCACTTATCTACTGAGAAACACCAAACCTCTGCACATACACTGAAGCCTCCCAGACCTGGGCCTGGAGGAATTCTGCATCTGCTGGGTTTCTAGATCTCTGCAAAAAGCAGGGAGAAGCTGGTACATGGGTCCAATTAAGCAATTAACGAGCTGATGTAGGTCGTTAAGAGTCGAGTTGGAATACCCCTTCCCCCCACAGACACGCCATCCCCCCCAGGACAAAGACTGGTCAGCTCTACCCCACACCCTCTCCCCCAGAAACAGGCTCTGTAGCTCAGGCTCGTTCTGCTCCTGCCAGCACCCGGACCCATCCAGACAGGACTGGCCAGCTCCAGCCTGCCACTGGACTCTTCACGTCTCCATCAGCTGAAGAACTGGGGGAAGGTGTTGTTAAACATCCAGCCATTTTTCGAACTGCTTTATCCAATTCAGCCGGAGCCCAGCAAGCAGTGGGTCCAAGGCAGGGTGCAGCCTGGACAGGATGCCAGTCCATCCCAGGGCTCGTTGAACATATAATTAGTTACTTGGATGGAATGAAATCCTGCAGACTTGCAGGACTGGAGTTGGACTCTGTTTCAGACGCTGTCTATGAGCTTGGAGACTTAATACATCATTGCAATCACAAAGAGCCTGGTTCTGAGAGATCAAAGATGGGCGTTGACGTTATCTTCTGATAAACACCACTTTAGAATAAGAAATCCCAAATGACTGGAGTGGTTCTGAATTCTGTTGCCCAAGCAATTTTTTTTCTTTTGCTCACTTTATTGAATTAACTGCATTCCAAAAAAACATGAGAAAGTAGTTAACCCAACTGATTGTCAGCAGTTTGCAGTGATTATTTTGACTCATCCGGATTTTGTATGTTATTGACTCATAAAAGTCACCATGAATAAAGCCAGTCATAAATAAAATCACCCCCCCCCCGCTTTAAAACTGAAAATTTGAAGATTATTCTATTCTAATTATCCCTGCTGGGGGTTTTAAATAATGAGCTCTGCTGGGACACTGCATTCTCTATTTACAAGTATATCATCCCTGCAAGCTGTGTTAAAACTAACTTATGTTCAAAGATTTGTATCTTTTAAACACAGCTCATCCTCATCTCTTGGAGAAAAATCAGATGCTGATTTCCTTCCTTAGGCTGCTTTAATGGGATTTTTGGGATCTGAGGGGCAGATCCAGCACATGTGAAATTGTTTGTACTGAGTGGTTCTGCACAACCCAGATTCTGCGCGGTAGCTGGACTGTCCGGGAACAGAACACCGGTTTACTGGGTGACCTTTGTCACCAGGTGCAGTAGCTATTGCCCTCAAAATCCTGTCCCAGAAGCACGTCTCAGTGACCGATCCTCTCGGGCTGGCTGAGAGACAGACTCACTGCTCCAGGAATCTAGCTCCCAGTCATGGCAGAATTCAGAGTACAGACGGGGGACTGCTGCCACAGCCTCGTTGATCGCTCTGTGCCCAGACACGGCTGGGATTGATTTTACCGGGTGCCTGGATGCGCCGAGTCGCTCGATTTTCAAAAGGTGTGGGGCAGAAGTCCAGAGAGTGGCGTGTTTCCTACAGAGAGGGGGATCCGCCCAGGCCAGCGAAGACAGCACGTGGTATCGTCTTCGGGCTCGTCTCAACGGTTCTGCTCCGGGTTGCCTGGTGTTTGGTTTGCGGACAAACGAGCTCAAACCCGCCCAGCAGGGCAGCGACTTGGCCTGCCTACTTCAAATAAATAAATAATAAATAAATAGAATAAATAGCTCTTCGTCAGATAGGGCAGAACTCAGAACCACATATTAAAGGAAAAACGTAACATTAGTTACGACTTATTTCTGTCGCCCTCTGTTCTTTTCTCTTTGCTGCCTTCTTAAAACAATTTTCATGAACACGCTGCAGAATCGGCAGTGTGGTCAAGGCACCTCCTTAGCAACAGCCCTCCTTGGACTAAGGCAACAGGCAAGAGCTCCTGGACATCAGGACATACTAAAGCCAACCTCAGCCATCCTGTCTTAAAACCTCTTGGATCTGCAACGAGATCTGAAGCTCATGAAACCAGTTTGCAAAACACGGTGTTTGTTTTCATAACATACAATGGGAGCTTTGAACTGGGCTATTTCTCCATGCATTTTACCAGCGGGTCGCTGGCCTGCCCACTGCCTCTGTGCTAGTGGAAAGCTGTGCGCTGACTGCAGTCCGTACAGGAACTGGCGACGGCTGGAGAGCTGGTACACCGAAGGTCCTGAACCCCAGGACCCCAGGACTCTGGGGGTATCAGCAGCACAGCTGGTGGCCAATCAGCGATAAACCAGCGTACTGGACAGCAGCTCCAAGAGGGTTAAGATCAGGCACTGGTGTTTGACGGGACCGAACAGGAAGATGCCAGAGACCCCTTCCAGCCGACCGAAACTCTGCCGGGTTTCAGGTCTAAACAGCTGGGAGACAAACCGAGCCAGCACACGGCTGAAACGTACGTTAACGGTCAGGCCCGCCGCCTGCTTCCGAAGGGAAAGCTTCTTCAAAACACAGCCAAATGAAATGAAGTGAAATAACATATACAATGTGGTCCACGCCACAGTGTCGCGATTGGGTCCTCAATGACATTGGCCAGCAGACACGCGGGTAACGGGTACCCAGGGGATGGAAACAGTTTGCAGGTGTATCTCCCCTTGGCACAAAGCAAGGCCTACTGCACCAGGTCAAGAGTGGCCAGCCCACAGTGCTCAAGGCTTCATGGGGCACCTTTAAATCAGTCGTGTCTCAACGCGTAGATCCTGTCGAATGAAAACATCAACCTCCCACAACCCTCCAGAACCAGAGCAGGGTCACTCCTGACCGAGCAGGCTGGACTGATACGTTGGTGGTGGCACTCTGTGACAGGGTCGGGCTTCCCCAAATCTCTCTGAAGGCCTTTGACAACGACAGCCCCAAATCGGCCCAACCCCCCCCCCCCCACAGCGACAGAGTGGAGCAGTCCAAGAGATTTCTGCTGCTCCCTCTGCTGCTGTGTGCGGCCACGCTGACCCCAGGCCGGCTCACCACTCGACTGCGGTCAGGCAGAGAGCCCAGGACTCAGGTGCCCCATGACCATGTCACAGGAGGGCCATCTTTACCCAGAGAACTCCTTTCACCCTTTCCTGTGCCAGCCTCATCACGGACACTCCACAGTCCATGTTGGCTCCCAATTTGAGTTAGACAATAACATTTCAGAAGGCTTGGTTAGGACGTGGGGAGAGGGGAGTGCCACCTCCAACTCCCTCACCCCCCGGATGAATCTTCATGAAAACCATGAGCCGCTTCTCCCAGGGTTTGGTCTTGTTGAGCTCGAGTTTCCACCCCGTCGCTGAGACGGGTAAAGGAGGCTTCAGGACACTGGGCTTCCGTCCAGCTGGCACCAAGAGGATTTTTATCTTCCTGAAGGATTTCAGATCTTCACAGGGGGCTTTATAAGACTCTCCTATATGGGCTGTCATCCTCCAAGGCTCCGGACAGAAACATTCCTGCCCTCTTTTAGAAGGTCCGTTCTAAACTATTCCCTCCACAGCACTGGCTGGTCATGGAATGTATCCTAGAGACTCCACAGCTGTCCGCCTCTCTACGATCGGGCAGTGAAGTAAGAGACAGGTCCAGTTTTCATCTGAACACAGAGGCATATGCAGAGGGGGGGGGGAATAAAAACAAATTCTCTCTGCGGACTCCACAGGCACAGCGGACCGAAGGCGCAGAGGTTTGGCCGAAGGAAACTGCTTCGATTTCCAGAGCTGGGCCTCCAGGGCCGCGCTGCGGTTCTGATCAATTGTCCGGGTCTGGCCAATGTGCGGCCAGCACCCTGAACCCTCTCCCCCCCCCCCCCCCTCCCCCCGACTCCCCACCACCCCCCTCACCTCCCCTGCCCCCGCCTCCTCCTGCTGCTCCCCTCCAGCCTCAGGCTCAGCTGCTCCCAGACATCAGGCTGATGGCCTGCTCCAGTTTGTGTCGCAGTTTGTGTTTGCGGCAGTACCCATCTCTGTCCAGCGCGGTCAGGATCTGCGGACAGAGGACAGGCAGAGGACCACTGAGAGGCAGAGCCAGAGAGGAAACCCGCAAACCTGCATTTCAGAGCTTTTCTGTCTTGTGAACCACGAGTACAGGGATGGCCACAGGATCTAATTCTGCATGAATCCAGCTGGCCGGGCGCACAGCTAAGGAGAAACAGACTCTTCCATTGTCGGATCTGGCCAGCACTCACCTCTTCCTTGTACTTGTTGATGTAGAAGTAAAGTTCGCTCAGCGCGCTCAGCGTGTTGAACTCGTTGGCGTGGAGGCGGGACTGCTCCACCAGGTAGGCGTCCATGTCCTGGTCGCTGATGCTGGGCATCTTGGCAATGTCCCGGTAATACCTGTGCCACAGGGACATGCGGGGTCAGAGCAGTGATGAGCCACCTGCCGCCTTATGAAAGGTAAACTGACAGTGTAGTGTTGCATGAATTGCCCTCTCTCCTCTCTCCTCTCTCCTCTCTCTGTACTCAGCATTACAAAAATCTCTACACCACGATGTTGTCACGCTACAGACACGGCTGCACCTCTGCAGCTGTCACTCTCGAGTCTGAATGGCTCAAACCCCAGGACAGTGGGAGTCTGGCGTCTACCCCTGGGGTGACCATGTGCCAGTGTGGCGAGTGCAGCTCTGAAGGAGATTTGATCCCGATCGATCGCGGACTCGGGGCACACACGGCGCCGCTCCCGAGACAGCACATATCCGCCCTGGGTCCACAGGCTGGGCCCTGTGCCGCAGCAGAGCTCTGCCCTGTCTAGACTCCAGAGAGGAGGGACGTCGCTCAGCGCACAGAGCCCTGGCACACCGGGAAGAGCAGCCGAGCGGCCGGGCGGCCAGCCTCAGGGCGGGCACAGGAAGGAGTTGTGGCTCACCTCTCCACCCAGGTCTTGTAGTTGGGGATGTCCTTGGCGTACAGCAGCTTGTTGGAGGGCGAGTCCTTGCCCAGCCGGTGCTCGGAGGTGGAGCAGGAGTCCATGAAGGTCTGGGCCACCACCGAGAGGCAGGCGTCCGTGATGCTGCTCTTGTGGATGTCGAACACGAACTGCGGGTTCTTGATCACGTTCACCCAGAACCGCAGCGGCAGGCTTGGCGGGGGACAGGGAGAGCGGCAGAGTGAGGCCGGAGGGCCAGAGAGGTACCGGACTGAGACCCCAGGACTGAGCGCAGGAGCTGTTTCTTCACTCACAGCCTGAGAGTGCGCTTCTCAAGCTGTCACTGGTGCCCGTCAAGAGGCAGCTGGCTGAGGTTTCAGGATTGATTAGCTGTTCAGTAATTCAATAAGCATAATGGACCGGGCAGTGCAGTTTGGACTGTAGCCCTTCGGATCCTCTCACGAGACAGAGGAGTGAGAAACAGCAGATGTGCGAGACTGAGAGCAGGCCCTGTGGCTTTCAAAGAGCAGCTTTTCAAACCGGAAAGACCATTTTCGCACAGAAGCAAAAGCATGACGGTAAATTAGAATTATGAAACCATCACCTCCAGTCCTGGTCCTGGAGGGCCCGTGTGAGCGGCAGACTTTCCAGATTTCTTTGATGCAACAGCACATGAAGAGCTGGGGGAAGCTGGTAAATCGGCCCCATGAATTCAATAACGAGCTGATTGGGCTCGTTAAAAACTGAGCTGGAAAGAAAACCTGCAGGCACGGCGCCCCGTCCAGGAGAACGACGGACCAGCCCTACTCTAAGTCATGCATACTGCCAAGAAAAGCCAATGCTCATTTTGCACTGGAGCACATTCTCTTGTCCTGTTTTAAAACACACTTTCACAAAGGTCCCCAAAACCCACATGGGGTTGTTCGACAAACTTACAATCCTGCTGCATGATTCCTGCACATATTACCTTCTGTATTAAACTCTTAATAATAATACCAATACTACTTCTAATTATTATTATTAATTACCACATTGGTAAGGCAATGCCTTTTTAAAACTGGGGTAGCTATACGCATTAAGACTTAATTAGTGGGACCCAACAGCAAAAAACGTGTAAAATGGCTCCTCACCAGTTGCTCTTCCAGGTGTGGCGCACGTCGGGGTCGCTGATCTGCCGCCGGTCGGCCTGCTCGTCCAGGAAGTCGAACATGTACTTGATGGCCAGGGGCAGGGCGCTGCCGCGGTGCGCCGTGCTGAACACCGTCTCGAAGAGGTCGTCCACGAACTTCTGCAGCGTGCCCTGCGCCAGGCGACAACAGGCAGCGGTAACGCTCCGGGCCCGAGCTCCGCCCGAGCCCGCCACCGCACGTTCCTGAAACTCGAACCCAAGCTGGGAGAGGAACTCGACTCACAGCGGCACCGAGAACAGCACAGGGCAGCGGTGCCCAGGCCTGGTCCTGCTGAGCCCCACTCCTGCCGAGCCCTTCATGGACTTCATGACAACACGATGAATCGGAGCTGTTGGCTCCCAGCTCTGAAAACATGCTGGAGCGTCAAGCGCTGTGCTTTGTAAGTGGAAATAAAATCCCAGGCTTGCCACGAGAAACAAAATGCAAACGTTCCAATGAAGTAATTTCATAAATCAATTGAGGGTCCAATTATCTAATGAAGGTATTAATGGGGGGCAGGAATGAACCCCAGCGGGTGTGGGGGGGTCACCAGGACCGGGACTGGGAACCGCTGGCTCAAGGGGACAAGTTGAACGCACCCTCATGCCCACACCCACTCAAGGCACACGCACAGCGCAGTCCTGCCATGCTGGGGTGGGACCAGATCAACACAGTTGTTCAGAAGCTTTAGAAAGGACGGAGTCCCCCAATAAAAAAAAAATATCAGCTGGCATTTCTTCACCTCACGCGACCTTCATGGACACACGGTATTTCATTGTATTTGGCACACTGCATACTGCACTATCTGGACATAATGTATTGCACACACCCTGGACACACAGCAGTTCTACTTATACTGAGTTATATTTAATTCAGTTTTCCCCAGCTGGCGGGCGCTGGGAAGGACGTCGGGGGGAGTAGTGTCGGAGTTCAGACGGGGTCACCGGACAGGAAGTGGGGCCCGCGAGTAGGGGGGTACCTTTGTGGCCAGCAGGCGTGTGAGGTAGATCTCGGAGACCATCTTGCTGCCGCGGTCGCCCTCGCGGTGGTCGGCGTGCTCGTGGTTCTTCACCAGGTGCCACAGCTTGGTGCCCGTCTCCTGGTCTGGGGTGATCATGGGCGCGCGGGACCGCAGGCTGTCCGGGCTGCTGGAGGTCCGCAGCAGGCTCTCTGTGCCACACAGACACCAGCCTCGCGTGAGCCATCGCCTGCCGCACACTCATCCTCACAAACCTCCCTCGCTTTCTCTACGCACCTTAAACACCCTTGCCTGTCACTAGCAGCGGATGCTCAGGGTGTTGGTGAGACGGGAAAGCAGCCCAGAGCCGCAGCAGCTCTGAGAATGAGGTGTGCAGCCGAGCTGTAGTAACAGCATGTGTTCTGCATGGCGAGTCGCTCTTAGTACACGGCAGTAGTCTTTCCTGGCGATTTTATCACAAAACAAGACATGGCCCGGGGAAAGCCAGCGATCCGATACGGAAAGTGATCAGGCTCTGGAAACCCAGAACCCTGGAATTGCTAATATCCAGCCCTTACGAACGTTCGTCCTGGAAAAGCTAAATAGCAATTTTGCACGTTCTTCTGGGATTTCACCACAGTAGACTCGTGTGACTCTTCTCATCTGAGCAAGTGTGGCGAGAACCTAAAGCACAGCACAGGTCAAGCTCGACCAGTCTGCTGCCATGGGCGTAGGAAAAACGTTCCCCCGATTTCCCAAGGACAGCTTGCAGGGAAACGAGCAGAGGGGCGCCTGGCGTGGGAAGGACGGCGGACTTACCGTATCGGCTGAGCGAGCGGGTGAAGGTGAAGGAGTTGGCGATGTTGTAGGCCGACACCTGCTTCTGCACCAGAGCCACCAGAGACCCGTCTGTCACCTGGAGACAGAGAGACAGAAGGAGGGAGCAGAGAGCAAGGAGCGTCAGTGTGTGTATGTCAGTGAGGGTTGTGTGTGTACGTCAGTGAGGGGTGTGTGTGTACGTCAGTGGGAGGGGTGTGTGTGTACGTCAGTGGGAGGGATGTGTGTGTACGTCAGTGAGGGGTGTGAGTATGACAGTGGGAGGGGTGTGTGAGCACGTCAGTGAGGGGTGTGTGTGTACGTCAGTGGGAGGGGTGTGTGTGTACGTCAGTGAGGGGTGTGTGTGTACGTCAGTGGGAGGGATGTGTGTGTACGTCAGTGAGGGGTGTGTGTATGTCAGTGGGAGGGGTGTGTGAGCACGTCAGTGGGAGGGGTATGTGAGCACGTCAGTGGGAGGGGTGTGTGTATGTCAGTGGGAGGGATGTGTGTATGTCAGTGGGAGGGATGTGTGTGTACGCCAGTGAGGGGTGTGTGTATGTCAGTGGGAGGGGTGTGTGTACGTCAGTGGGAGGGGTGTGTGTGTACGTCAGTGGGAGGGGTGTGTGTGTACGTCAGTGAGGGGTGTGTGTGTACGTCAGTGAGGGGTGTGTGAGCACGTCAGTGGGAGGGGTGTGTGTATGTCAGTGAGGGGTGTGTGTATGACAGTGGGAGGGGTGTGTGAGCACGTCAGTGAGGGGTGTGTGTACGTCAGTGGGAGGGGTGTGTGTGTACGTCAGTGAGGGGTGTGTGTGTACGTCAGTGGGAGGGATGTGTGTGTACGTCAGTGAGGGGTGTGTGTGTATGTCAGTGGGAGGGGTGTGTGAGCACGTCAGTGGGAGGGGTGTGTGAGCACGTCAGTGGGAGGGGTGTGTGTGTACGTCAGTGAGGGGTGTGTGTGTACGTCAGTGGGAGGGGTGTGTGTGTATGTCAGTGGGAGGGGTGTGTGAGCACGTCAGTGGGAGGGGTGTGTGAGCACGTCAGTGGGAGGGGTGTGTGTATGTCAGTGGGAGGGATGTGTGTGTACGCCAGTGAGGGGTGTGTGTGTGTGTCAGTGGGAGGGGTGTGTGAGCACGTCAGTGTGAGGGGTGTGTGAGCACGTCAGTGTGAGGGGTGTGTGTGTATGTCAGTGGGAGGGGTGTGTGTACGTCAGTGGGAGGGGTGTTGTGCGTCAAGCCTGTGCTGACCTGGTAGTGCGCCAGCGTGTTGAGTCTCTTCCAGTCGCTCTCAATCTTCGTGGTGACGTCTTCATCCTGGAGGACGATTCGGGTCAGACGCCCCTGCCGCCACTCTGTAGAGAAACCGCCAGCTCTTACAGAGCCTCACCAACACTCGGCCACAATTCACAGCCCTTCACTACACTGCCTGCAGTTTCACAGCAGTTTTACCGGCCACAAACAATCCATCACCATGTCGCACCTGACTTTCCAGACAGCTACAGCACGACGAGCTCAGGCAGCGCTGTGGACACTGAATTAATCTATAGCAGAAGCTGGCCATCGTCACATCGATGTTTGCTTTCTTCATACTTTATTAATAATCTTTCATTTATAAAGCATGTATAAGTGTCATCTGAAGAGTCTGTTCCCACGAATGTCATTACCCACTGCCCAGGCAGACAGCACTGCCGCAGTCTGGTACAGTAACACACAGCCGGGCGAGTTCAGCGGTAAATGAAATTAAAAGGATAGTGGTCCAGCCCTCCCCCTCATGGATTAAATAATTACAATAACGCCAACCGGAGAACAGCAAGGGCCCCGATTTGAGTGTCGAGGCCAGCCGAGGCCCGTCTAATTGGCACACATTAACAGGCAGCACATTAACGAACACCCTTTAAAAGCTCGGGGAGCGCTCTTGAGTTAACACAAGCCGAGGTGATTGTGCAATTAATAGCAAAAGCTGATTTTGGGGGGGATGATATCATTAGCAACAAGAGCCTCTGTAACACAAAGATTGCATGAAAAAAAGGAAAGTGTGTGCATGCGTGTTTTTTTCTAAAAAAGGACCAGTCCTTCTCGAGCGTTTCGTCAGGTTTTACAACCCTGGCCTTTGTGGCAAACTGGTGAGATTACTCCCCTCCATTGAGGAAACTGGTATAGATATACTGCACCATACATTGTATTAAGGCCTGCAGTTTCTAAAGTCCCAGGTAGATCAAACCCCCATCCAGTGCAAGACTGACTTATGCTCGATTCACTGTTGGTTGATTTCTTCTTCCAAAAACAAGACAGAGGGCTGAACTGTTCCTCACATGCTACAGCTGCAGGCCGGAGGCTGCTTACCCAGATCCATGTCCTCGGCCTGGGGCCTCTGGGAGTAGGGGATTCCCTTGTACACAGCGTCCAGCAGCTTGTCCTTCACCTGGGTCACCGTGTCGCAGTTCAGAACCTTCACCGGGATCTCGGTGCCGACCTCCCCCTCGGGAGGAACGCACATCAGCGTCTGAGCGAGAGAGGCAGCCGGCGTTGGAGAGAGGAGACCGTGATTCCCACCACCTCACCACCTGGCCAGTCTGCAGCGGGCATCATGCCAGCTAACACCTGGGCTCTACCCTGCCACACTGTGCCCCGGCTGGCTGAGCTCAGCGGGCTCTACATGAGCTGTACCCAGTCTGAGAGGGGAGCTCTGTCGTTGTGACAAAGTGACAAATACACCCCACGCTGAAGAGCAGAGAGAGGAAACGAGGTTTCAGCTCCCAGGCCCATTCTGGTATGATCAAAGCCTTCACACCTGAAACGGCTCAACGGCCGAATTCTCAAGTGCCCTCTTTCACTCTCGGCATGGAATTACCCCCTGCTTGTTCACACGGTCTGCTCTGAGGGCCGACAGGGCGCCCTTCCTGCCCGCGGGCTCCTGCAGACTCTCCCTGTGTGCATCCCCAGGCCAGTGCGGTCTCGGCTTCGCATAACCTCTGCGAGACCCTTGTCTCCCCAGCCTGCACCCTGCTTTACCATACTACAGCGCACTCCACAGCGCTTTTACCACTACACACCACAGCTGGGAGGACTTCACTGCACTCACCTTTATCTGATCTTGCACCAGCTACAAATTACCTGTTCCCCAACGACACCCTAAATAACACACCAAGGACTGCCGCCTTTTCAGCCTCGCTATCATTGCTATTTGCTCCTTATTTACAAGCTTCTTTTTTTCTGCTTCGGCTAATTAGCCTTTGAGGAAAACACTCTTACGACAATCCTGACACCCCTTCTATATTCATGTATCCATATATCCACAAACGCCATCTCTTCCTGTGCTCTCGGGGAGTTAATCAGGTTATTAAAGCAATCTGCATCTGGAACAACCACACGAGCAGCTGCAGCAGCGGCTCGCTAATCATTAAGGAAAGTCAATTTTGCTCCCATGCGCTACTAAAAAAATATTATTTTTAGGAGTGATAAATTTTTGATTAAAAACCAATTACACAGCAAATTAGACAGCTCTCAAGGAATGGGGGAGGCTTACGCGGGGGGGAAGAGGGGAGCTGGGCTCAGGGAGAGCAGAGGATTGTTCGCAGGAGGATGGGGGTGTGGGGTATGGATTTGGCCGATGGGGCTCGTGCAGTTCTAAGAAAAAGGATGCACACCTGTTCCTCAGACCTGCGGACAGACCCTTGTCCACCATCAGCGGCAGCACCTCGTGTGTCGGGGCCGTTCTCGGGCCCTGAGAAAGTGCCCGTCACGAGACAGCTGACCAGTACATCTTGGGAAGCCCAGTCTCAGCCCTCGGACCTGCTGACCTCCCTGCCTCAGCTGTGCCATGGCTCTGGCGCGCCTCTTCTGAGGTTCCTGGGGTCGGAGGACCCTTGCAACTGGCCCCGCCGAGCTCGGGGGAACCCCGAGACCGAGCCATGACGCGCCACCGCTGAGGCACGCCTCCGGACACGGAGCCCAGCGCGCCACAGATCCGAGCGCCCCTGAGGTCCCATTCCCCAGGAGAGCGCGGATCGCTGCTCGACTCCGGCTGCCCCACGGGGCCTGCAACAGGCTGGACCACACTACAGGGACCTCCGCCCACTTAAGAGCTGACTCCCTTGACAGCTGACACAACCGCTCGTGTTTAGTCTGATGGGGAGGATCGATGTAGGAGGTCAGCTGAACCTCTGCCTGACTGACAAGCCTGGAGGATCGCTGATGGCAGGAACCTTAATGATCGGGGCAGGAATACTTTAGCAAATCAGTGCGTTGTTTCCAACCCCAGAATGATTAATTATGCACGGCTCTTAAAGGTAATAGCTCTGATGCTGTTGTTTTTACATTTTTTATCAGTCCTATTTACCCCTGCGGCCCCCTCATGCTTTTACACAGCGCGTTCATTGCCAACATCCCATAAATCATTGACTGTTTAAATGCAGTATTTAATGGCGATGGTGCTGGCCTGCGCCGGCTGCCGAGCCCCGCGCGGTGAGAACAGCTCGTCTTTATTCTGCGCGCAATAAATCGCTTCATTTCTGCAGAGCGTCACGCGACCCTGGCGGGCCAGCGCGATTGATGACTCTGGTCCGAGGGCCGTCTCTCTGGGTCGGCTTACAGCCCCCAGAGCCATTGTGGAAGATTATCTGCTTGGCCATTATCTGACCACTGTCATGGCTGCACGCGCAAAATAAAGAGCTTGATTTCTCTACGTCGGCGTGCCGCCCCTGAGCTGATATCGGATCCCCTCCAGACTCTCTTACAGTCTGGTCTGCTGCAGACCAGTTCACCTAGGTGTCACCATGGCCTCCCCAGGACACTGGACCAGAAGGCCAGTGTTTCTCCATCACTCCACCATCTGGAGGGTGGGATCTGTGTGTGAAAGGGTTAAGCTCTGTGCCAGCGGAAGAGGCGAGACAGACACCTGTGGTGTGGAACGTGTGCACAGAGGGTATGTGATTTCACAGCACCTGGAATTTCCCAATGAAAAGCCAAAAGTAAAACTGCTGCAGGCAGTGCTGACCTTCAGCATTAAACAAAGGTCCTGACTATTTGGCCATTAAAGATCTGAGGAAACTGATCAATAGAGCAGGGGTCCTAATCGTTGTGTCCTGACTAAAATCCAATATGGTCTTGCACAATCTGTCCTCCCTAAACATCCCCCTTAATTCAACAGGTGAAGCAATTTAGACCCCTGATCTACTGCGTAGTGATTCTGCTGGTGCAGAATGGCTGCTGTGCGTCACCCACATGGCTCTTTACTGGTGGATGAAGTGAAAAGTGCGAGTAAAGTCAACTGGGATCCTTTTGGATGAAAAGCGCTCAACAAGTGCAAGGAACTCTAATTATTATTACTATGGAGGGTGTAATAGTAGGCTTGTAGCGCTGTCAGTAACAGACACGCCTCTCCACCAATCGGCATTAACTCTCCTGCAAGGCGCTATGGAGCTCACAGTGTCAAAGAAGAATGAGCCCCACAGGTGGGCGGGTCTGCGGGGCCTCTTTCTCCCCCAGACAGGGCAGGAGTTGTAGCTGTAATGGGAAATTCCACACCGGAGGGAGCAAAGAGCAATGGAAAGAAGGCTGCTGGCGATCGAGTCGCGAGAGAGTCTCACCAGCTGCTTGTAGTCAATCTGCTGGCGGATGAGCTTGTCCTCGCTGAGGGAGTAGCGCGCCTCGCCAGTGATGGTGTCGATGGGCCCTTTCTCCATCTGCTGCTTGATGGCGCAGTAGAGCATGAAGAGAGGCTCCCCAGCGCACTCCTGGAGTGGGCAGAGAGGAGGAGTGGAGAGGGAGGGAGAGGAAGAGGACCATGGAGGAAGAGTGGAGAGGAGGAGAGAGGGAGAGGACCATAGAGGAGGAGTGAGAGAGAGAGGAAGAGGACATGGAGGAAGAGTGAGGGAGAGAGAGGAAGAGGACCATGGAGGAGGAGTGGAGAGGGGGAGAGAGGAAGAGGACCATGGAGGAGGAGTGAGAGAGAGAGGAAGAGGACATGGAGGAGGAGTAGAGAGGGGGAGAGAGGAAGTGGACCATGGAAGAAAAGTAAGGGAGAGAGAGGAAGAGGGGGGGGGGAGATGGAGGAGCAGATGAGGGAGGGAGGAAGAGGAAGAATGGAGGGAGAGTAGGAGAGAGGAAGGGGGGCAGATGGAGTGAAGGAGAAAGAAAGGGACAGAGAAGAGGAGAGAGAGGTAGAGAGATTGAGAAAGAAGGAGAATCAATCTTCATTCCAAGCAGCCTTTGTTAAGAGCACAGAAGTCACCAATTACCCACTTAAAAGCTTTCGATGACTAAACAGTGGCACTGAGACAACACCATGATTTAGGCCTTTCTGACGTTATTAATTAAAGCTTGACAGCCCATCTGCAGAGGCCACAGCACGGCGGCACGTGTCTACCAGGAGAAGAACACGGTCTAACAGGAACTGAATCAAGCCTTTTTATGGTTTTTAAATTATTTGTCTGCACACACGTGGCTGAGGATTGCTACAAGCCCCTTTTGACAGACTTGTACTGGGTACCTTTAAAGAGCTATTCGATAGCATTTTCCAAGGCTAGCAAGGGCTTTGCACGACTTACCTCGTTAAGATGTTTTTAACTGAAAAGTGGGATTTGTCTCATGCCACAGATCTCTCACTAGGTTCTTAAGGCTCCAGTATGTTTAGCGCTTAATATTTTATTAGCCAATTTGTCATTGTAAATGACATTTAGAAACTTTGCAGCATGACCTTAATGCCATTTTAAATATCACTGAAGGAGTAAAAAAAAAACAGATGAAAAGCCTGTTTTCATAGTTAATCATCCAGCAGCTGCAGTCATTTATCAAGCATTTAAATGAGCGAATGTTAGCATTCCTAAGGCTGTGAAACTGCTGACTAAGTGACCCCTGGTTCAGGAAAAGAAACCGTCACCAGTGGACAGGAGAACTCCTGCCATTGGAGACCAGGAGGAACGTCGCCTGTCAGGGAGGGAGCAGGACAGGGCCACTGCGCGCACTGAAAGAACCTGTGCCTGTTAGGAGTTAACAACCAGGTGCTGCAGAGGTGTGTCATTGTTTCCTACACTCCTGGCTTGCCTGAATTTCTTCGAGGTCCCTTGAGTGGAGGTGTGTAAGTCATGCATCCTACACGTGATTCAGCAACACGGAAGAGAACAGGGTCTTAGCAGATCAGGGTCTTGGTAATTGCTCAAGTGTGACCTAACTGCTAAATTTCTGACCTTTTCACACCTTAGATGGTAAGAAACAGCTACTGTACTGACCAAGCACAAACGGATGTTTTTGTACGAGAATAAAAGCCCGTTGCTGCTCTTAGGAGAGTGAGCGAGAGCTGTGAGTGTTATCCTGTTCACTTCTTTATTGTAATGCAGAAAACCTCCAGCTGGATTTCCCAGAGTCGTGGGGTTAATGAGACGGGGGTCTAACGCCGCGTGCGGGCGGGGCCGGCCTCACCTTGAGGAATCTGTGCAGCAGGAAGGTGAACCAGTTGGTCAGCATCTTCTCCGCCACCGACTCCGTTCTGTCAAGACAAGACGTCAGAGCATCCCCTGAATTTGTCATAGTCAGGAGTTTCAAAGAGGCCTCGAGAGGAGCAGGCAGGGGTCGTTGCAGGGACTGGAGGGGACTGAACCTGTTCGGTCTTGAAAGGAGAGGACCCCCAGGGGTCCCGGGACCAGTGTCCAGAACCCTCAAGGGCCTCGACAGAGCCAGTCCAGCGACTTCCCCAGCACCAAGCAGATCAATTGACTATTAACCACAACATGGACCAGATGGGCCAGACAGCCTCCTGTCGTTCGTAACTGTTCTCATGATCTGATGAAATAAGAGGGGGACGGGTCTAATTGATCAATGCCATTGGGAAAACGGCCCCCCTCCCCCCTCACCGGCGGAGCAGCAGCTTGGGGTGGTTGCGGTTCTCCAGGTTCTTCTCGATGAGGTCCGCCAGCAGCTGCTTGAGCACCACGGTGGCGTACTCCATCCTGCCCTGCAGCGCCGCCATCAGGAGGGAGGCCACATTGCCGCGGTCCCGCATGGAGAAGGAGCGCTGGGCCTCCAGGGTGTGGATGAAGGTCAGCAGGAACATCTTGTTGTGGAGCAGCTGGCTGAAGAGACGCAGGGCTTTCTCCACACTGGCTGGAGACTGTGAGCACAGAGAGGGGGGAGGCAGAGAGGGTTGATGGAGGTAGAGGGAGAGAGGGAGGGAGTGTTCGTGGAGAGGGAGAGATGAAGGGAGTGTCGATGGAGAGGCAGAGGACAGGCAGAGACAGTGGGAGGGCAGGACGACAGAGCAAGCAGACAGAGACGGTTCGGCAGATTGAGAGAGAGGTAGCAGGTGAGAAGAATGGACAGGAGAGCAGGGAGGAGGATGAGCAGGTGAAACGAAGAGGATGAAGAGCAAAGGGAGATGGAGAGGGAAAGACCAGGAAGAGACCGGTTACTGACACAGCAGAAGAGAATCCTCAGCACTTGGAGATATCGACGGAATCTCCAACACAACCGCACTGCCCTACTGATCGCTTTCGCATTGTTAATCAGCATGGCGTGCCCCGTGTATTTAATAAATATTATTATATTAGAATTGTATTATAATAGGATATTTCATGTACAAGGCGTCCTTACATCCAGCTCCTTCAGCACAGGGTGCTCCTCGATACCAGGGAACATGACTCTCATGGCGTAGGTGCGATACTCCAGGAAAGGGATCTTCACCCCGTCCATGTCGTTAGTCAGCTCCTGGATGTCCGTCTGGAGCTCCGCAAACGCTGACGCAGCACACAGAAACGAGAATCAAACCCCAGCAGGACACAGCCACAGCCCACAGATGTCTGTCACACACACACACACACACACACACACACACACACACACACACACAATCACAACACTTTCTCTCCACTCTGCCACTCTGCCACTCTGCTGAGTTCCTGTCATAAGGGACTGGGCAGATGCAGCTGTTTGGGCTCTGACCACCATTAAGTCTATAAGTGTCTTTGGATAAAGGTTGTGCTCAGACTGAAGTGGGGCTTAATTCTGTGGCCACTGTTTACCGCATCTGCACAGTTCAGTTTATTTGTCATCTGCACAAGTGCAATGAAATGCTTCTTTGCATGTGCGCTCCAGTACAAAGACATTAAAGGAATCACCAGAAACAAACACAGAACAGCAGCAGGAACAACAACAAGTGAAATAAAAGTCAGACAAGCAGAGTGAGGCAAACACAATGGTTGTGCGTATTTCTGTACAGCGCTCTGGGGTGCTCTGTTACGGAGGGCAGCACACCAAGCAAAGATGGGCTGATCTTACCTTCCTTACACTCCAGCGCCACTCTGGACTCCAGGTTGTCCATCTGCAGCTGCAGGCGCTTGAGGGTGCGGTCGGCGTCGCGGGTCTTGCGCTTGTAGGCGATGAGCACGGCAATGATGGCGACGAGCAGCAGCCCGCCGCCCACCCCGATGCCGATGATGGCGGGGAGGGTGAGGGCGCTGTCCGAGTAAATGTGCAGGGTCCCGGGAGAGAACTCCAGACCGCCCACCACGATCTGGAGAGACGACACCACCACGAGTGGAACCATCGGTCAAGAGGCTTTTGTTTCCCCTCAGGGGGAAGAAGTCTCAGACAGGAGTATATCAGACTTGCAAATCATGAGCAGATTAAATAAGATTCATTCTTTCAATTAAACAGCTTTAGAAATTAGGAGGAGATCCCCAGTGCTCTATCAGTAAGTGCGCTTGTCTGCACACATGGTTGAGATCCATAATCGTGGGTTTGAGCCTGGGTCATGTTACTGTGACTGGGATTTCCCAAATGGAGGCACACTATCAGCCAAGCGCCACTGAGACAGTGGGATTAGCCAGGGCTCTCACTACAACCTAGCGCCCCCTTTGGCCTCCCAGGTGCTTGCAAGCTTGTGGTGCTGTTGATGATAGACATGCCCCTGCTCCAATCAGCACCGATCCTCCAGCTGGGGGCTGTGCTGACTGCGAGATGTTAAAAGATGATTGGTCAGAAGGAAGGTGGGAGGAGGAGCTTGTCCACACTTCCTTGTTCTCCCCTGGGTTCTGGGTTTTGTAGCTAATTGCTGAGATGTGAAAATACTCATCACTGGGTTTACAAAGCTGGGGGTTTAACAAAAGGGGAGAACTCTGTCCTGAGAGATGTTTGGAAAAAGAGTCCCCATACGCAAGTGACAGGGGTGACTGAGCGTACAGGCTCTGGTCTCAAGAGGTGACAGAAAACCATTCAGTTAGTCTGGATGTGTGCAGAATCACGCCGCTCGCTAGAAAAGGAACAAGGGTTTTTACTGTTGTGCAGAGGGGAGAAGGGGGAGTTGGGGGCCGATGGCTGGAGGTCACTGTGCCAATTAACACCGACTTCCTACAGCCTTCCCTAACGAGTTTCACCTTTAGAGTGTCATTAGCCGACTTCTCCGGCACATTAATTATTGAATATTACCCATTACAGAAAGAAAAAGGACCTGAGAATGCTGCCAATAACTGCCTGCTGATTAACACCCAGACCAGACCGTCTCTCTCTCTCTCCCTCTCCCTTGCCACCTCGCCTCTTCCAAACTCCAGGACTCCCTCAGGACATCACGCTACCTGCCTATCACTGCCTGCAGTTCCCAATCAAGGCTTCTTTCCACTGCCCAACACCATTTTTTGGCATCCCAGATTCCTATATTGGGATTAACCGGCTTAAAGCAATTCAGCGCAGACTGGAGCAGACAGAGGTTTAAAAGATTCAGCTTTAAACCTTTCAACCTTGAACCAGGCAACTACTGATCGACCCCCAAATTCATTAACCTTTTCTAGTCCGACTGTCCTTGGGTTTTGAGTCTAGCTTGTGACTGAGACTGAAACACCTCATCCCACCCCATGTGAGCACATCTGACCTGAATTATCGGAAAGAAACGAGCAGACTGGATGAAAAACATTTCAAGGATGATATAAAGCACTGCCTTTGTCTTGTTTAAATTTCAGGGGTGTTCCAACAGCTAAAACCCTCATCTTGATTTGTCTCCTCTGCATTCTATGTCTATAAAAGCTTCATTTTTTATTAGCATGAAAGAGACACCCTGTGCTTTCAGCAAAGGTTTTATCAAAGTGTTCCACTCCAGCAGAAATATCTGTAAGACTGTAGTAAAATCCACATGAAGAAAATGGCAAAGAGAGGCCCTTTGCCTTCAACACAAAATAAAAAAAACTGGATTTTTTTAATACCAAGAATACTACTGAAAGCTGCTTCCTCATTGGCTCTCAAACAGTCAGTACAGCTCCGCCCTCTTACCGTGACTCGCTGTTCTCCAGTGAGGTCCGGCGAATCGCAGAGCAGCTGAGACTCTGACACAGTTAACAGGCAGGGGGTTTCACCAATCAGCACGGTGTAATTGAGGCGGGTGTTCCCTGGGGCGGGAGGAATCAGGTTTTTCCCCTAGTGGTACGACAAAAAAAAACAGGACCAAGTCTATTTGGGTTGTGTTACTGGTGGATCATTGCAATTACAAAACAAACCCCAGAGCAAAAAAAAACAAAAAACAAACAGGAAAAGAGGTAAACAGGAATTGGGAAGTTTTGGAATACATTTCTTTCCTGGAAGTGACTGGAAAAGTCCCTCTGCAGGTTTTAGCTCAACTGCTGAACTCAAGCAGCAAACACAAACTCAACATCAATTTAAAACAAACCCTGAGCACCCAGCTCAGAGTGTCTCTATCCATTAGCAGCATTACGCAGAGCCAATTAGTTCCATCAAATTCTCAATTCCCAGGGCCAAAACAAATATTTCCTTTTGTTTTCAGATCACATCACAAGAAATGTTAGAGGCAAGTGCAGTATATTTAGGCATGAAGCCAGGCTCTACAGAAAGTGATTCAATTTTTCAGTAGGTTAATTTCACAGGTTTTCTACTCCTGATTTTCCTGAAAATCCACTGCTAAAATTCACTACACCACCTCCTCTCTTTTGTCTCTTTCCCTTCTAAAGAGAAATAAGTGTGATTTTTTATCGCTTTCTCAGACGTCCTCGTGGAATAGACGTCACTTCTGCTCTGGCCTGCACAGTCAGTCAGAGACTGGCCACCCAGGGCTGTGGTCCGGCCCTTACTGACAACACAGGAGTGCTCTCCTGGTCTGCCAGCGTCTCTCGGGAGGAAATTGTCTGCAGCCTGAGATGCCGGAAGACCGCTGGGCCCTGGAACTGAACGTTTCTGACTTGTCCCTCTCTTTGATGTCGCGTGAACGCCTGACTGGAAGAGCACCATCGCCTCACTTCTCTGCGTCTGCTGCCTCTGTGCCTCAGGGCGGGCAACAGCCCGGCTCTTGAACAGCGAGCAGATTGAGACGGCACCCAGACTGCCATCAATTCTGAACCGGAGTGAAATGGGGATGACAGAAGACAGTGTCCCCAAGGCATACTGAGTCAGTGTCGTGCGCTTGAAGAACTAATGGCTCATCTAAGAAAATGTTCAAATTAATATTCTGAGTCTCTTGTCCTTTGTCACCTAAAATATAACATTGTGCGTGACAGTTTTGAAGGATGTATTAATATGCAAATGTGTCTGTTTTGAGAACTCTAATCAGCTGTATCGCTACAGAGAGACCCTCACCATGGGCTCAGACAGGTGACTGCTCTGGCTCTGCACAGACACCCGGTGGACCGGCTCTTACTGAGGCAACGCAGGGCACAGCCCTGTACTCTCCTATTCTGCCTACTGTATGTCTGCATCCATTTTTACCGGCTAAGCAGGTTTTAACAACAAAGCTTAGAGAAGTGAGGAACAAACAAAGTGCTTCTTACTTTTAAGATGATAGGGGATCCAGGCTTGACCTCCAGTATCCCAGAATTCCCAAGTGGGTCGAAGGTGGGGTTGGGGTAGTAGGTGAAGGGGGTCCCATTAAGGGCAAGCAGGGAGGTTACGTGGTCCAGAATGAAGCCAAACTCATCGGGGTGCAGGCCTGATTCGGGGGGCAGCCGCTTAGTGTAGGTGATACGGGGCGCCAAGCAGGTCATCACCGAGTCGTTCACAACATGACACACCTAGGCCGGAGAGAGGGGGAGGGAGGGAGAGAGCGAGACAGGACAGAGCAGGAAAGAGAAGAGGAGGTCAGCGTGCTGGAACATCTGACACTGCTAACACTGCCGCTTAGTCAGAGAGAGAGGTATAGGTCACACACAATCCCAGAGCACTGGGTCAGAGGAGGAGCACACAGGTGCACACAGGAGCTCACAGGTGCTCACAGGTGCTCATAGGTGCACACAGGTGCACACAGGTGCACACAGGAGTTCACAAGAGTTTACAGGAGCAGACAGGTGCACACAGGAGCTCACAGGAGCTCACAGGTGCACACAGGAGCACACAGGAGCACACAGGAGCACACAGGAACTCACAGGAGCAGACAGGTGCTCACAGGAGCTCACTGGTGCACACAGGAGCTCACTGGTGCACACAGGAGCTCACAAGAGCTCACAGGTCCACATCACAATTGAAAGAGACGCAAAAGACAAACACAAAGAGGAAAAGCACAACAGAAATCGCCAACATCTGAGGCTCAAATTAACCACCGAAACATCAAGGGCTGTGAATGTTCTAAACGGCTGTACCAACGAGAATGGAAAGTTGTGAGCATTTTCTTTCGCCATCAATGAACACACGTGTTTGTTCAAATCACGAAGCTCAAATGGGCAACAAGTCTAACGCTGTGCTCCTCTGCAGGAGGCTGTGCTAGCGCCGTCCAGCAGCTCGAGTGAAGTCCCGCGGAGCCCCGCATTCGGAGCTGGGCAGTCACATCCCTTGGGGGTTAACGATACAGTACCATCACGCTGTGTTGAGTCCACAGGAGAAACCCGTTTCAGGAGGAAACTCTCCATATCAGAGTGGAACCACGTGTTTTAATTCTCCATTTCACAGCCAAGTGCTCGCTCTGCCTGCGCTCGGCGAGAGACAGGGCAGGGCGATGAGGCCCGCACTTACGTTGGTGGTCTCTACGCCCCCATACTTGGCCCGCACTCTGGGCTCCTGGATGGTGAGCAGGTTGGTGCCAGTCACAGTGATGGGAGTGCTGCCGCTGGAAGAAGAAACACAAGATTCCGGTTAGTGGGAATTAGGGGTGCGCCTCGCTCCCTGGACCGGATCGCAGCTGAGGGGCTCCATTTGTTTTGCGGTGATTAAAACCTTATGCAATATCCCACGTGCTCTCACCACCGTTCAGACTGAATACAACCTCCCTCAGTTTTAATTCTGCGCTTTGCACTACAGATCCTGAAGATCCACCAAGGCCATGGGAACCCCCATACATCAGTTAAACTCTGCAGTCGTTCCTAAACCGGCTCAAACAGAGAGCGTCCTTACTACTACACAGCTGGAACGGGCAAGTACACGTATTTTTCAGTACAATAAACAATGCATTGATTACACTGAAAGGATGCATAATAATAAAGGATGCATCATAATTACATGTAGTTTCTAACTGTAGGCTCACTGTAAAGTGTTACAACATTGCCTGTTCTATTGCCTTCCCCCATTACCTAGAAGACTAAAACGTATCAACATAAACACTTCTTCAATCTGCAACCCCTTCGCTCCGAATAGGAAAGTTATGATTCTAATGGCGGTACAGGGGGCCGCTAGAAATGGGAAATTCTAGGGCTCTGGGCTGGATACTTTTTTCCAGCCAATGATTTACAACTCAGCAATCCCTTCTGCTAACATCAAGTCTCAAGAACTGCACCAAACGTGAGAACTGTATCCCTGTGTCTGGTGCAGTTCCTGTAACCGCTGTAGGGGGGCGCTGTTCTATTGTGGCCAAAGGATGACGCAGGGCGGTGAATTCAGGGGGTATTCGAAGCGTACTCGAGGATACTCCAGCCGGGCTCCATGCTGGAGACGATGGGGTCCTCCGTGTAGGAATAGTGGGTGTCCGGGCTGATGATCTCCGCCTTGTCGATGTACAGCTTTATGTTCGTAGGTCCCGGGGCAGCCAGAGAAGGGGGTGTCTGGCACACGATCTCCTGGACACTCCTCCTGCAAAACAGAAACACCCCACAGCTTGTGAGACCTTGTCTGAACCTTCAGCTTCTAAAAGAGCCCCCCAGGTTCCTTCTGGAGATCAAGATCCTTGAGTCCTGAGAATTTGCTTTTTGCTACATCCTGATTTTAAAAGAATCATGCCTGCAAAACTAAAAAGAGAAACGTCTGTTAAAGCTGGTCAGGTCAAGAGCGCAGGATTAAGAAATAACCAAGTGGTTATTTTTGTGATGCTGCATGAAATTTTAAAAACCTTCAGCTGTGGATCTGTGGATTGTTAGCCTTATCTCAAATTGTATTACTTCAGTCTACTTCATTTAATGGAAACTTGATTACTTGTTCTGCTTAAATAGTGCCACTAATGGACTGTAGACTGTCAAGAATCTGCACCAGATTCTTCACCAGTGGTGGTATTGATCTGTATTGCACTTCGCAGATCAGGCTGATTCCTTGACACCAGCTGAGTGAAACTTCCTCGATAACCCACAAGGCAGGGAACTGGAATCTGCTGCTGCGAACGAGCAGAGTTCAACACCAGGAAACCAACCAGACTCCCAGGGCACAGCGGCTTGATCCAGTTCAGGTTTTACTACCACCAACTGGTGCCGCCCTGATGAAACAGAAAAGCATGGATTTTAATGTGATTTAAAATAACATTAAACAAAGGCCTGTCTGTGCAACTGGGAGTCTTATCTGTTCCCTTTTTGCTGGCATGGTAGCTTGGCCGGTGTGCTGGAGAGAGCTGGGCTGTGCTCACCTTATAAACTGGCACTCTCCTTGCCCCAGGAACACTGTGACGGAGCTGCCAGCATCAAGGTGTCTCCCCGAAACCGTGATCACCGTCCCTCCTGAAACCGGCCCGCGGTCGGGATGCACCTTGTTAAAGCTGGGCGTCTGGGGGCGAACAAAAGACAGGCATGAAACATCTGGACACAGCTGTTCTCTTCCTGTTCTCAGCCTGACGGGCGGTCCTGCAAACTGCACGGGTCTGATTAGTCCCCGATCTAGTTTACTGAGAGACTGTGACCCGGCCGAGTCTTAACCCCTTAACTGGCAATTGCTAACCGGTCACTAAAATCAAATTTAGACATGAAAAATGGCTCCTTCGTGCCTTGTATCAAACGCTGTGCTGAGGAGAGGTTGAGGAAAAAGAGAATTCACACTTTCATAAACAATGTAATGGCGTCCTGTGAGAACACGACTCAACCACACAGCTGAGCAGGCAGACAGTCCGGTGACCTGAATCATGCAGGGCTTATTAACCTCTATATCAGGGGTCACCAGTCCTGGTTCTGGGGCGCTGGTGTGTTTGCAGGTTTCTCAAGTATGTTTAAGCAGCTGGGAGCTGTTGGTAAATGGGTCCAATTAAGCCACTAACAAGCTGACTTCATGTTCTCCTCTTGTACTGTTCTCTGCTGTGACAGGACATGAGACAACACTCTGTGTATGCTGAAAGTGCAATATGTAAAAAACACAACAAATTGAGGAAAAATTGTAACACAAAAAGGCTACAATTCTTTCAAGTCTTTTTAGCTTTGCAAAGACCATGAGAGGACCTGACAAGTATTTAAGATCCTCAAAGGCAACAACAGAATCGGACCAGAGGAATTCTTCCAAATTTAACAGTAAGACATGAATGAGAGGCTACGAGCAGAAACTACAGGGGAGCGCATTTAAAACAGAGCAGGAGGCACTTCTTTACACCGAGGGTTGTGGGAGTGTGGAACAAGCTGCCCAGCCATGTTGTTCAAGTTGATACTCCAATTTCAGAAACAGCTGGATTCCTCTTGTGGACGTTTTGTGTTTAGGGAGTGACGAAAGGAATAAGACGGTTCTTCCCATAATTTCAATACAGAATACAGCACCGCTGTGGCCAGTTATGAGTCCATCCCTCAAAAATTAATCTGAGTGGATTTACTGGAAATATGGATGTGTCTAAGTATGTGGAAAACCAATCTTCTTTTACTCCATGTTTAAAAAATTGCCAGACTCCCAATTTCCAATCTGGATGGTAATTAGAACTGACCACTTTCTGGACTCGGAGTTGTGGTGAAAACCGCACTGGACGGGACACTGAGGAGATGACATCACCACCAATTTCTCACCAGAACATTCTGTCCCTGCTGCCACTTTTCTTGCCCTCATTGCCGGATTCTTGCTTGTACCCCAAAAAACATGTGGCTTTTCACGTTTTTACACGCCAAACAAAGCCAGTTTTGTTTCTGCAACACACGTCCGAGACGACCGGCAGGAAGTGCGCGGGGGGAAGTCAAATTAACGTCGCGCTGATCCACCCTCTGAACCCCGCCTCCACTCCCTGCAGTGCTGTGCTCTAGACCGAGCAGTCCTTGGTATTACTCTTTCAACGTGCTCATCCATCCATCCGTTTTATAACCACTTTCTCCAGTACAGGGTCCCAGGGGGGCCGGCGTCTATCCTGGCGAAGATACACCCAGTACAGGACACCAGTCCATCGCAGGGCACATACATACACTCACATCAGGGCCAGTTTTCCCACAAGCCATTTAACCCACCAGTATGTTTTGGGATTTTGGGAGGAAAAACTGGAGCACCCACAAGGAAACACATGCAAACACAGGGAGAACATGCAAACTCCACACAGACAGCACCCCAGGAGTTAAACCCAGGGCCCCAGCGCTGCAAGTCAGCAACGCTAACCACTGCACCACAGTGCAGTCTCCCACGTGCCCCAGTATCCAGGGAGATTAGTTCCCCATCCTAACCCTAACAGCATTTACCGCGAACATGGTTTGGGCTGCTGTGCTGTACAGGCTATTTTGATATCCTGTGTGTCCCCCTTTAACGCATCCTGCTGCACAGACAGTGTACCCCAAGACACAGGGGAGTGGGGGGTGCATTCTGCAAATTTTTTTCTCAGTTTTCTTGCTCAGCGGTAAAAACAAGGGAGATCCAAACTGGATGCACCACGCAGGCAAGCATTTTTGGCCAATGTACCACAAATACAATTCCCTTGATTCACCTCCATTCGGGAAGAACTTCTATTTTAAACTGGCAGAATCGAAGTGGTCCCCCAGTGATGCACATTCATTCGTGGATGGGATGTTGGACCCAATATCCACGGGATTTCAGGGCTCCGGATCTGAATCCAGGCTGAGATGCCTGTCCGTGTGGAGCAAACATGTTCCCACTGGCTTCCCCCCTGTTCACAGGAGGTTGTTCACTGGCTGCTGGGCTGTACGGAACCGGGTGACTTGATGGGCTGAATGACGTCTGAGGACATCTTTCTGATGTCCGGTCTTTAGAGGGATTCTTCGGCAGGGCAAACGACACTCCGGGCCGATTCTCACAGAAGACACAGCGGATTGATTTACGCACGTTTCCATGAACTAATAAGAAAGCCACATAACGAGGTCGAATAGTGTCCAGTTCTAAATCTTTCAGGATCTAGAGTACGTAAGGCAATTTAAACGTTTCGTTCTGCTTGGTGTATAAGTGGTAGCAGGGCAGTACACCTACTCTTTCAAACACAGCACCCGTCCGTGTCGGACACCCAGGACCGAAGCAGACCCCAGATATGCATGCGTGCAGCATGCAGGAAAATGTGGATAATATATACCTTAAGTGATAACAGGTCTGGTGCGCTCACACACACACACACAAAGCAATTGCTTTCTCATGCGTTTGACATTTCATTTTTTTAATTTTTTATCTGGAGTACATTTGCCACTCCTGGAATTAAGCTGCAAGGTCACTATTGATTTTTCTTTGAGGAGCCCCCAGTCTGGCTCATTTATTCCTCGCGGCGTAGGAGCTCCTGGGTAATTGACTGTTGCCACGTTCCTGCTCTGCGCTGCTTAATGCTCCAAGGAAGGATTTGGTAATTACATCACGCTGGGCGCATTTTACAACCTTATTTTTCTTTCTTTCTTTCTTTCTTTGCATGGCAGCTCTGCACTCTGCTCTCAGGCTGCCTTCTGCTTGAATTGAGCAGCAGGGAGAAAACGGCTACAGCCCCCCCCCCCCCCCCTCCACGCCCCGTGAATCATGAGGGGGGAAAGCTCCAAGACCCTCAATCCTGGTGGCCGAGGGGCGGCCTCAACACCAGCTGAGAATTCAGGCAATGAAAATGTGCCGAAACAACCAGAGTCTTTTAGGCTGTTTTCAACATTTACCATTCAAATACTTTCTCTGGAGCAAACCTATTTTTTTCCATTAACACCAATCCTGTAGTTCTAATTAAAAATATAAACAAGGGCCGGGAGACCTGGGCATAGAGCAGGACATTTACTGGTGCAATGTGAGTGAGGTGCCTTGCTCAAGGGGACCACAGCTGTGCCCCACCCCCCGGATTTGAACCTGCAAGCCCCTGGACTAGAACCTAGTACCCTGAGCGTTGCTCCACACTGCTACTTCTTGGTACGAAACCATCCAGGCAGTAAAAAGTAAAGTGACCCCCGGCCCCTTAAAGGATCCATGAGATAATGGAGAGCTCGGCTGGAATGAAGACAGTTGGTTGCGTGTGGCGGGAGGACTTTGTCACGGCCCGTCGGGTGTGCGAGGGGTGCTACATACCACGAAGTTGTAGATCTGGACAGACTGGCTGCGGAACTCAGCCACGCAGTCTCCGATGCACAGCTCCACGGCGCCCCCTGGGGGGTTGGGGAGTAATGACTCCTCCATGTCACACACGATCCTGGGAGGGGGGACGTGAGCGAGAGAGCACAGTCATGATCACAGGGGACACCCGCCGCTCTCCCCAGGCAAAGCTGAACAGAGTTTCAGTAGTATCCTCAGCCACTTCACCACGGATTTGCCTGGTCATCATTCATTCTCACCATTTGTGCTTGTTATAGCATTCTCCATGGTTCAAGTGTGCGTCAACATTGCTGTGCTTTGAGCACCACGGTTAAATTGTCATCTGGGCCACCCCACAGCACTAGGCCCTAGAGAGACCTCCCAGATGGCAGGCATCCACATATAACACAAAGACTGAGGGCAAGACGTGATCATCAGGACTCTCTCAAGCAGAAATTCTTACATGCAAACACCAGCCAAAACCTAATTCTCATAATGGGTTTGTCTGCTCTTGAGTGCTAAACACGAGTTGTTTGCTCAGTTTCTGCTGACTTGCACTGGGAGAGGAATACAGAGTCACAGCTCAAGCCTTACAGCCTAGCCTACTGAAGTCTCCAAGCCCTCCTGAGCCTTGCTTCACAAGCAGTGAATCACTTCCTGATTAACTCAGCACGGTATCCTGCAACTCTTCGGAACACCTTTATTAAACACTAACTTGTAGGTTTTTCCCAGACTTGACAAAACCTTGTTCTCTGCTAGGAGTTGCAAATGAAATTATTGATGAAGCAGTCATATCGCTCTGTTGATGCCTTATTCAGTATGCACAGCCCGATCTGAAACCTAATTTGGCTCTCGCTGGCAGTATTGCCTCTTTAAGACTTGCTGAGTTCAGTTGCTGGGCTGCATTATTTAACACAGTGAAGCAGGCACGTACAGCTCACCGATGCACAGAAAATGAGCTTAAACCGTAAATTACTGCTCTTTCTGGTCAGATGGTCTTACTTTGGGAAGACGGCATTATTATTTTTGATTCTTATTTATTAAATATATCCAATAGGAATTTACTGGATTTTTAGCAACAATGTTCACCAGCTGCATGATGAAATGTATTTTAAATCTATGAATAAAAGGGCTTTGCTGGGTACTGTCAGCTTGCAGAGTACTTCCACAGTTTTCCAATGGTTATCCCACGAGTCTGCTCTACAGTGGGTGGCACCGGCTCCTCTCGGCATCTCTCCCCCCAGCTGGGACAGCAGCCCTCCTCTGGCCTGCGGTCGAGCAGAAGGGGGAACTCACCTCTCGGCGCTGATGTACTCGGAGGGGACGGGGTTGCAGCGCACGCCCGCCACCCTGACGTGAGTGATCTCGCGCACGTGCAGCCCCAGGTTCTCGCCCACGATGGTGACGCGGGTGCCTCCTTCCTTGGGCCCCGTCAGCGGCCAGATCTCTCGGGAGAAGGCGAGATCACCGTCAATCCGGCTGCTCTCTCAACATTGAAATGAGCCACGGCGCTTCCCTCAAAGCCTCAGCGCCGGTGGTTGAAATATCTGCGTATTTCCCGAGAGTCCGCAGTGTGCACAAGGCTGGGCTCCTGGATACTGGTGTGTTTGTGTGTGCTCCATCGTGGGCTTGGTATTACGTCACAGTTATCTCAAAAACAAGTTAAGTTTTCGAAGGAATTGTTGCACACAGCTCAGATATGGTGCCAGCATTACAAGCACAACAGAGAATGAAGATGGTTTTCCTAAGCTCATCCCATGAGTCTGCTGCACTGGGGCTTTCAGACGCCTCTATGACTAGGCACTGGTGCAGGAGCGCTACAGGGAGCAGTGTGGGGCGTGGGGGTCGAAGGTCGCGCCTTACCTTGGTGATGCGCGGGTGGCTGCAGCGCACGTTGCGCCGCCCCGGGTGCAGCCAGTTGTGCTCGGGGGCCTGGCAGTCCTGGCGCAGGAGGCACTGCTTCTCCGCCGTGCACCAGCCGCACTCGAAACTGGGCTCGGCCTTCAGGCACAGGCCGCAGCTCTCCCGCTGCGCCGGACACTTGTACAGGAGCGCTGCGCGGAGAGGGAGAGGGAGAGGAGCACGGCCGTCAGCTGCCAGCCCAATCAGGCAGAGCACCAGCCTGCAGGAGCACCCCCGTGTCAAGAGCTGCGGCACCGAAGGACGAGGGTTTGAAACACTTTTAGAAGAGGCACGACCAGCGTGGGCCAGTCTTATTATTTGCTGCGCTAATTTGATCTCTTTTGTGCATTATTCTCTAGGAGAATGACAGCTGGATCCAACTGTTAGCTCGTGATCCCCGCCAGGAGGTGAAATGACACGCCCCCCACACAGACTGGCCCGGTCGGCCACACAGAGCAACAGGCAGAGGAGGGGATGGCTGTTGATCTCAGCTTCTCTCTCCAGCGTTAAGGTTTCCCAGCCTGTGGTGAACAGCGTTACAGGTCTCTGCTCTGCGCAAGTGTCAGGAGAATGTTTAATATTCACCCAGGGATTCAGAACGGCAGTAAAAACAGCCACAGGTCAAAACCACCGGAAGCTCATGGAAGTCTCCATGGGGATATTTGGAAGACATTTTTAATTCATGTCCGTGATGTTTAAAAGCTACTTTGACGTTCTGTACTCGGTCTCCCAAGGGTTGGACATCAGGTAAAGAAAATATTAAGCAAACCGGGGCCAATGACCCAAGTAAGACAGAAGAGCACGGAGGCTCATCTCTATCAGTATTCCTGACCGCTCCTCCTCGATGTATCTCGAAGGAGGTAAAGAGTCATCATGCTGAAAAGAAGGTGCCCCAGAGTAAAAGGGGTTCAGCGAATTGGTGGCTGCACTTCTGGCAACAGTACCACCACCAGGGGGCAGCATAACTTTTTCCATGGGGCCTGATAAAGCACCTTGGCTTAGACTGCCCAGTCCGGAACAAACTGCCCAGCAGTGTTGCTGAACAAGCCAAAGGAAATGTCCTTCAAGACAAAGACAAAGTCAACCCAAGAGGAACTCTACAAAACTGAACAGGGAAACTGGACCCAGAGAAAACAAGGAAAAACTGTGGGGAAATGCATTCAAAACTGAGAATAGGAGGCACGTCTATACCCAAAGGGTTGTGGGGGCATGGAACAAGCTACCCAGCCATGTTGCTGAAGCCAGCACACTTGCTTCTTTCAAGAAATGGCTGGATGAGATCCCCAGATCAGATAACCAACAACTACCAAATGGGTTTAACTGGCCGAGTGGCACTGTACTTATATTGCTGAGATATGAAGACTGATTATTACAGGGTGTCCCTGGAACTACTGCAGTGGCAACAGAGCTGGCCTCCCCCCTTACTCAAATCCACAGTTGAGCCAGTTTAAATGGCCAAGGGAGGATGATTGGAAATCTGTACTGCAGCTAGTCTGTGAGACAATATTTTTCCTTAGATTAGTTATTTAATGAGTGATGCTGAACTGCATGTAAATTATATAAATTTAAATACATTTGGGTAAGAGCTGTAAAATTGTCAGAAAATGGTATAAAAGGCATGTAATCAACACTGTGAACAGCGTAATTTTAGATTTAATGCATATTTATAGCCTGCACAAATAATTGAGCAAGATTTTTTTAATATGGGAAGATGTGGTTTCTTTATTGCCTTAATGCTTTGCATTCTGCAGTTGCTTAAATCCATGAAAATGTCACACACTTTTTACCACCAAATTGAATATTAGTTTGTTAACAAGCACTCCCCCAGCTCTGCACCAAACAGCCCTGACACACACTGATGAGAAAAATTATCTCGTCTTTGAAAAAACGCCAAAAGGGGACTGACTATTACAATCCAAGAGTCTCCTGTAGTTTGCTTGGAACACAATAAAGTTCCAGTTTGCTGAATAAAGAACTTGAGCTTTTATACCGAGGGAATTATGTTAAAACTCTAGTAAAGGCTCAGTTCAAATATTGGACATAACTGTGCTCACCAGGTTCTAGAAAAGATACTGACGTTCTAGAATTAGTCCAGAAAAGAGCAACCAGATACATTCTGGAGCTTCTGAGAGCTCCAGAACTCTGGAGCTCTGTCCTATACCGACGGGCTGAATGAACAAGATCCCCAGTCATGTGGTTGAAAGGCTGGATGAGATCTTAGGATCTCTTAACTATTAAACTACCAGCGGGCTGGATTGGCAGAATGGCTCTCTCCACCCCTCGAGATTTTTACAGAAAGTACAGCGGTAGACTGACGCTGCTAGCTTGGTAGCTATGCTATTGTTTCTGATGTAACATAGAAAGAGCAGCACGAAACACATTAAGACCAGCATGAGGCTTTGCAAGTACGATAACATAATTCAGGATTTCATTATGTTCGCTGTAAAGCTGGCACAGATTTTGGAGCCTCTGCTGTACATTGGATTACCTGCTTTAATCTAAAATAATTAGCAAATGACTAAAATCAGTAGAGAAGAGCTTTGCAGCACGTGGACGCCACAATATAACCTAGACTTTAATTGTTAGAATGATCCTGCCAATTATTAACTATATAACTGAGGAGCAGACTACGGTCGCGCGCTCGAGCCTAGGGTCATGTCACTCGGCGACTTTGACTGGATTTCCCCAAGCAGAGTCGCCTAGCTATGGGGTAAGAGTACCCTAGAGACTAGGTGAGGATGGGTTGACTAGAGCACTCTCAGCTCTGCAACACAGCACCCCCTGTGGCCTCCTAGTTGACTGCAAACATGCAATCTCCTCCAATCAGCTCTGAGCCTCCAGCAGGGGGCGGTGCTCCCTGTGATGTGTTAAATGATGATTGGCTGGAAGGTGGATGGTGGGCGGGGATGGAGGAGTCGTCCCACACTTCCTTACTCTCCCGTGTGCGGTGACGGGATTTGTACCTGCGAGCCGAAATGTGAAAAACACACAAACAGGTATGCAAAACCAGGAGAGGAGTGAGGGAGGTGTAGATGAAAAATAACCGGTCATTCAAAAGCTTTTTAAAATAAAAAAAGACCACAGCAGAGGGTCTATGGGAACACCCAGACACCACCACATGCTCAAGGGCTCCCCTTTCACACAGCAGCCCCACAGAAGAGGAGCAGCCGATGGCTCCCTACCTTTCATGGAGGCGGGCTTGTCGATGAAGAAGTCTCCGTCCCACACCACCGAGAAGTCCACCGGCAGGTCGCCCAGCTCGTCGCCCTCGTACCAGTACTGCAGACACACAGGGCAACAGGACTGTTGAGGGCACATCTCAGCCAAACATCATCGCCTACGGTCAATTCCTGTCGAACCACTCTGCAGCCATAATGAAGAAGCATCGGAAACCAAGCATTGTCGTCTGCCGCTGTCATCATGTAAGCAATGTTCCAACAATACAGCAAACGGATTTAAAACAAAAGGATTTGCTCTTTGATGCCCTACAGACTGAATCTGCTGGGGTGTGGAGAGACAAAGGCGTTATTGTAAATTCTCTCATCCTGGATCTTCTGAGCACCATGGTTGGGAGGAGGAGGGTTCAGTTGACACACTGTCACCAACATCTGTAGCCCATTGTCTTAGGGTCCCAATATCTGAATGCAACTGCCTTGTAGCACTAGGGTCTGCCTGCAGGGTGAGAATTGTTTCAGCAGCGTGTGGGGTCTGTTAGGGGCTGTTCCTGTCTTGGGGGGCTGTCCTTGTCCTGGGGGGGCTCTGATTGGGCAGTGTGCAGAAGCCTGAAAAACACGCCACACTGCACCCTATTCAGTAAATGTGGGGTCCAATAAAGTCTTCTGGGACTCAGCTTGAATGAGGAACCCTGGGTCAGGCCAGGACCGTGGCCGCGGACCACCCAGCCAGAGCTGTTTAATTTCAGAGACCACATGATGACCTGCTGCTGTTACAAGGACAGGTTCATTGCTGAACGTCAATACCAGAGGACACTCTCGGCCCAGTCCTACCAGTTTAATCAGTTCAGTAATTTAACTCTCCTGTGGTTTAGCTTCTCTGGTGAGCTGCTGTTCTTGCTGTCCATCAGAAAGCTCCCATGTGCTGAGCAGATACAGCTGTGCCATGAGGCTGTGATTCACCCTTGATCAAAACTACGAATGACATCTTTGCACATTCAATGCAAATATGCGCCATTCATTAGATCATCGATCATCCCTCCTGCAGAACCTGGGAGTCAACAGGTTTTCCTCCCAGCCGAGCTCTTAATGGTTTAATTGAATGAGCTATTGACTTAATTATCACCATTCACACGTTTCCTGTAAGTCCTGCAGGGCAGGGACACCGGGATCAGGGATGAGGACTTCCAGACAGATACTGTGTGTAGATCACAGCCCGGCTCGGACATCTGCGAAGAGGCCTGGCAGAGTTCGGGCTGCCCAGCTGTCGGCTGCCCCAGTGGAACAGGGCTTGCGCTGGTCCGTCCACGCGGGTGGGAGAGGGGTGATGCTTTAGCATTTTAATTAGCATCCATACTTGGAGCACTTAGCAATGCATCCTCAGGAGAGCAGCGCCGATCAGACCCCATCGATCGCCAAGGCGAAACACTTAAGGCTGCTGGGAGAAGGGGGAAGGTTCACAACAGAAGCAGTACAGGCTGAGCTGAGAGAGCAACCCTCTGCAAGCTGACAATTCACCCTGACTAATAGATTAGATCAGGCGAAGACCCCTCCCACACTTCTTTAAATCCAGACTGAAAACCTATTACTTCAGCCTCGTCTACTCACACCTCACATCATAGCTCGTTGCAACTACGGCTGCTGGTACTGCTGTCCCTGCCATTGTGTGTCTCTGTGTTGGCCCACCAGGTAGACACATCTGTTCTGACCAAACTATTCTATTCTCCTCCCCACATGTTGGAGGCTGCATCACTGCCATGGATCAAAGAAGGACACCGCGCATACAGCTATCATTTAGGAGGATTTGCTGGTCTACAGAGAACTGCATGGAGTACTGGCACACAGAAGGACATGATGGAAGACCTAATACTCCACATTTCGTACTTGTTTAGAATTGTATAATGTTAGCATGCCCAGAAGGGTTGGGCAGCCAGTTGACCTTGGACCCCTAGAGTTTTTTTTTCTCCTTACAGGAGTTTTTGGTCCCTCTCCTCCGTTGTCTTCCCGTCTTTTTCGCTTTCTGTACTGTAATGTCCTGTACTGTCAAACAGCTTTGTTAAGGACCTTGGGGCAAGCTTGTTGTGAAAGGCCCTATATAAAAATACATTGAGTTGAGTTGAACTTCTGCACCGGGAGGAGGGAGACCAGGTCAATCTGAATTCATTTTTGTCCGCTGGATTAACACTCAGCACCCCGCTCCTCCATTTGAAAACCAAAGGACACAAAAAGAAACCGAACGAAAACGACAAATGGCAGTGACGAAGGGTGGATTTCTCCAGTCCTCGAGGGCCACAGGGTCCTCTGTGCTTCAACCCTCCTCCGATCTTAATTAACCTAATTGTTTGAATAAAAAGTTCAATCAGCTGTTTTTCGGTCTTAATCAGTTGCTAATTGGAAAGTACCTGTGAAACCAGCAGGAATCTGCCAAGATTACGCCAATCTATAAATCAGATGAGAGAGCTAATGTTGCTAATTACAGAGCCATCAGTATCTTACTCATTCTTTCAGAAGAGCTGGAAAACAACGCTCAGCTTTTTGAACATGTAGAATCCCAGAATCTCTCATCAGAAAAACACCGCTTGGCTTTCGCACAAACAGATCTGCCTCTCCAGCCGCAGGGCTGCCAACTGAACATGCATTAACTGCGCTCAGTGACAATTCAATGACAGATGCTGCCTTCATGGATCTCTGCAAAGCCTTTGATTACATTAGTCACAGTCTCCTCGTAAATAAATGACAGCATTTTGCCATCTGCATGGCCACAATTACCATCTTATATGGGCAGTAGAACCTAAGTTCTTAGAGTGAGTGAGCATTGCAGCCCAAAGCGAGATAAAGTCCCCTGTGAGGGGGAGTGCCACAGGGTTCCATATTAGGACCTTTCCTCCTCTTCCTTCTGCAATTATACTGCCATCTACACCTCACAGCCCTCCACTAGTGGATTAACTCAGGCTTAGCACTGCTCTCAGTTCTGTTGGGCGTTGGTTACATTCATCTTGTTTCCCGCTAAACACTGGAAAGAATGAATGGTTGCATTCTACTGTATATCTCCATGTTAGCCTTCCAGGCCTCCAGAAGCCCTAACCGTTCATGAACCAAATTCAATGGCTCATCCTTTGACGTCCTCTAGTCTGTAACCTTTCTTCCGATTCCCCCTTCACTTATTTGGGACCCCCTGCCCAGGTTTCCAGATCCCTCTAATCCAGACGTCAGTCAAAACTCACAATACACCCCAACGAGGAATACACACCCACTCTCCTGCGGATCACCACTGCAGGCATCAACAAGGACTCATCAGAAATGCATTTCAGCACAAATTCAAATACACAGCCATGAGTGGTAATTTCTCTCCATGCATTTTCCTGCATATGTTTTGTCTTTGTACTTTCTTGTGCATTCTTGTGACCTTTCCCCAACTCCTTTTAACCTCAAAACAGCCTGGGGCCTTTCCCAGCTCCTGTGGTCTCAACTGGTACACTGTGATCTGTGTCACCTCTAGTCCAGCTGCTGAGCTACTGAGCTCCACTCATCTGCCAACCCCTCTTTCCGACTACAGTCCCCACATGCACCCACCGCACACCCCGCAACCCCTCCTCCTCATTCTCCTGACCTCCCAGTGGCCTGGGAATCAGATCAGGGCCGGGAATGCCCATTCCATGAGATCCCATAATTCAATTTGCCAATAAAGGCCATTGCATTAGTCTCTTACAGGAGAGAGTGGAGAGCTCCGTCAACAAATATTCCAGCAAAGCTCAGACCATTTCAAAGCACTGCAGGACTCAATGACATTACAACGCCAACTACACCCCAGTCAGAGACAGAGGAGTGGCAAACACTTGATCTATACACACTATCACAATGCTTTGATAACACTGTCACTCGTCTACATGCATGGAGCACACTCACTGTGGGTCAGTACGCCTAACTGGGGCCACTGCTTCTCCAGACAAACAGGAGAACATGAAGATGCCAGCCTGCTCCTCCACAACCAGCTCCAGGTATTTAGTATGTCTTTGGACACCAGCAAAGCAACCGAACCGGATGGCAGCGGAGTGCCTGAAGTGAGTGTTGGGCCTTGGACTGATAGAAATGCAGAGGGATCTCAAAAAGAAAAGTTCATGGAACAGAGGAGGTGGTAATTCAGGGTGAGGAGGAGGCAGTTTTCCGGAGATTAGTGCTTGTGTTTTTAAAGAGAGATTGCTCTGTGTATACAGATACAATGGGGCTTATCTCAGAGTTTTGGCTCAATCCTTTTTAGCTCCAGGCTAAAGCAAAAACTGAGAGAGTGTCACGGGCATAGTGATCGCGGTTTCCACCTCCCCACGGACTTATCCACTCAAAAAAACTGAGGAAGAAGGAGGAGGAGGATGTAAAGAAATGGCAGCGGACGTTATCAGTGTCATTTTTCATCCACCTTGAAAGCGACATTTTGTCTGGGAGAAACAGCTGCCCACACACATCAATAATTTTGGCATGGCGTGAAAGTTCATCATCATCTGTTCTCATAGATTTCTGGGGAATGTGACAACTCCGAGCACCTCCACTGGGAAGGAATTCACCTTGTAAGGAGCTGTGGCTGTGTGGAAGCAGAAAAGACACTTGGACTCATACCACTGGAATTGACGTGTTTGGGATTTTTCCAAGTTAAACCGAAGCACTCCTCACCTATTACTGCTCCATCTTCTCAATGCAAAAAACAAAATGTCAAATCCCTCAGCCCGATTTCAGGTTTCAGAATACAAAGCCAGTGGGATAACTGACCAGCTCACATCTCTTGTTTCACTGTACTTCAGCCTCCTGACCTGCAGGTGGTCAACCTCCCCCTACCTCATCCTCCTGATCTTTAGGCAGTCAACCCCTCCCAGCCCCCCTCACCCCAGGCGGTCCACCCCCTCCTCAACCTCCTCACCCCCAGGCGGTCCACTCCCTCCTCATCCTCCTCTCCCCCAGGCGGTCAACCCCCTCCTCATCCTCCTCTCCCCCAGGCGGTCCACTCCCTCCTCATCCTCCACACCCCCAGGCGGTCAACCCCTTCCTCATCATTCTACTGGGCTCCAGGTGGTCAAACTCCCTCGTAGTTCTACCGACCTCCAGGCATATGATCCCACCTGTGTTCTCTTGACCACCAGGTGGTCCACTCCCCAGCAATCCTTTCCCAGCACGAAGCACTCAGTCAGTCCCCTGAATATTTCTGTTAAAGCACAGCAGCCCAAAACGCACACACTGCCCACACGCTGTGGCAAAGTGGTTTAATAGGATATTACTTATCAACCTACAGAACCCATCTGTGGAGCAGCACTGCTCTCGAACAGCCCATACCAAGGGCATACAGACCACGTTGTTGTCACATGTTCACACGTTTGCCTGCGTCTTTCAGTCTGGTGTTTGTGTAACATCCAAATCCTGACGACAGCACTCAGGTTTCATTTTGTAAATATATTTTTTCCTTAGTGGTCTTTCGCCTATTATGTCTTATAAACACCTGGCAGTTTGTAAAGTGTGTTTGTTGTATCTTTGACCCTTATAGACAAATCTTTTATTTTATCTGATTAATTATTAAGGGCTCTTCATCACTGAGGGCTAGTCGGTTGTTATTCCAGACGGATTTCTTCGTTGCACTAAGTGAATGTCAATCTTCATTAATCGACCCTTCTAATGCGACTTGAAAGTTACTCATCAGGAACGGTTTGCAAATGTTTCAGCAATTTAAAGAAACAATGGCTTCTATAAGATTTCAAGCTCTGACATAGGTCTTCTTTTTAAAATGTTCACTTTGCACCTACAAACACACCCCTGTGTGCTTCTTAAACGTGAAAAGATGCCTTCCTGTTTCAGACTAGTTTTGACATACAGGAATATATTCATAGGTCCATAGTCTTAACCTTACAGAAAAGTGTCCAGGTCAACTACTAAATCATTAGGTACTACATAATATTACATGGCACCAACAGAGTAGTATTCTAAGATTATTTTTGGTAATTTGACTAATGCTTTTGTGCAGAGTGTCTTAGGTCTGTGTCATTTTGCACAGTTAGGCATTTTATTGCAGTAATATAAGCAATGTGCCTCACTCAACAGTACAACATTAGTGCTCCACCCAGGATTCGAACCCACAACCTCTTCATGGCCCTAAAGACTACTGTACATCAAACTAATATGCATCTGTATCTATTAGCGTAATGCTTGGGGTTTAAGGGTATGTCCTTCACTGACCAGCTTGTTGCACAGAGAAGACTGTGAGGGGACCTCATTCACGTTTTGAAAAACCTATGAAGGCTTTGCGAAACTCTATCCAGCAGGTTTCTTCAGAATGAAACAAGAACCAGAGGGCACAAGAGACAACTCTGAATACGCACTTTAAAAGTGAGGCACTTCTCTACCCAAAGGGTTGTGGGTGTCTGGAACCCAGGTTTCTTGTAGGAAAAAGCTTGAAGAGATCCTGGGATCAATTAGCTACGAACTATCAAATGGGCTGGATTTTCCAAATGGCTTCTCGGGCTTGTAACCTTTCGTGTGTAGTTAATAGTCATGCTTTTTAGACCAATTTCAGGAGGGAAACAAATATCCCAGCAGGAATACAGGCACCCTGATGTCTTCACCAGGAATTTTCTCCATGCATTTGGGTGAGGGATGAGTCACTGTCAAAGGCTGGGTACAAATCAAAGGTTTACAATACTCATGCGAGATCCACATATGACAGAGGCAAAATAAACACACAACATGCATTTACACACACACACACACATATAATGTGTAATGCGAGGCTGAAAAGTTGATTTGAAAACAGTTCAGATGAGCAATGTTGTCTGCTCTGCTTTCCCAACATACAAAATGCTTCATTGTCTTGATGAGATTTGCCAGGCAGCGGGGGGTGGGGGGGTGGTGGCATGGGGGGGGGGTACTGTAACCTCTTTTCACTGGGAGAGAAAGTTCAGGACTTGGTCAGTGTTCAACAGTCCTGTGTTGCCTTGGCAACGCCAAGGGGGGCCGGTAGTTAAGGGCCCAGCTGTGCTTAGCAACACTTACGTCCGTCAGACATTTTGAAAAATTGTTTCCATTTATGTATTTTTTGGGCCCAAATTTAGAAAGCCTTTCCCTTCAGGTCACCCCACCTCATCGTGCTATTAATAGCAACAATTACGATGACGAGGATGAGAAGAGTAACAGAAATGGTGACGATAATCTCCTAGATCGAGGTCTGGGGCCTTTTGATTTCCTCCACATGGAGGCCTGGGAAGCATCACTAAACGTCCCGTTCTGAAAGGCAGGGGTGCTGTATGTCACCGGCCCCCAGCAGGCGCCCCGTTATTCAAGTCCTGGGCATTTCGCTGATGTGTGCAGTAACCGTTCCAGAGCTGTCAAGAAGACAGAAAGAGGAGGAAAGAACATGCGCGCGCGCACACACACACACACACTCGCACGCCTTGGAAACTCAAAGGCGTCGCAGGATTTTGACAGGATTAAGGTGCACACAATCCTGCCTTTTGGCATACTTGGCAAATCAAGGCCTTGTCAGATACGCCGCATCAGACAAAAGCTGACGCGGGTGCTTCCCGGGCACACGGCCTGTTGCCCGCTCCCTGCCTGCAGCAGACCGGCACCACTCAGACAAGACGCAGAGTGGAACGGGGAGGGGGGGGGGGCGCGGAGCCTGGGCTCCGCCGGACAGGCTGACGGGCTGCTCCACCGTCTGAGCTGTCTGAGCGTTCGAGCTCATCGGTATACACAGCTGCCCGACAGGGGGTGCCCTGGCCCTCACCCCACAGCTGGGGAGCGGGGGACACTCCCCTGAGCCCTTCGGCACCCAGGAACTGGCGCTTTTAAAAGGGACACCAGGCCCAGGAGCGGACTGACAGATCGGCTCAGCTGGCCTGCGATAGGTAGACTGGGGGCAGAGAGAGGGGACTCAAGTCCGGAGCGAGGAAACAGGCAGGCCACAGCCTCTGTGACGGAACAGAGCAGGCCAGAGCACACAGACACAGACGTGGGCGGAGAGATAGAGAGACACAGGGTGATAGAAAGGCAAGCAGGCGCAGCAGGATAAAGAGATAGACAGGCACAGGTACCGACACAAAGGTTGTAGAAAAGGGCAGAAGACAAACACAACAGTTTCTCCGTTAACTTCTTAAGATCCAGAGGAGGGGCTGACTGCTTGATGAGCTGCACATTCAAGGCTGGAGCCTGTCGGGCCAGGTTCGGACTGCCTCAAATGCAGAATCTGAAGCAGGCAAGTCAGGGGAACAACCGACTCAGCCCTCACTGACCCTCCCCAGGCTCAGTCACCTGGCCGCACACACACACCGCTGGAATCTGGAATGGAGGTGGACCAGCGTGCCAATGACAGTATTGATCGATCCCCACTGTGCTGCAATGTTAGATGCTGGGGTCCGCAGGCAGGAGTTCCCTGGGCTGGGGGGGGTGTAATTTGCAGTGAGTCTCATCTCACAGCAGATTAATATTTAAGAGAGATTCATCTTGTGCCCGTGGACAAGAGACAAGAGCGTGGGGAGACAGGCAAGGAGGGATGAAACTCTCCTGCTCCTGCATGTCACAAGTAATCAGACTGCCCATTAATCTGAGCATCTCCCAGAGAGAGAGAGAGAGAGGACAGGGGCTGCAGGCAGAGCACTGCACAGACCCCACTTCAGGCTCGAGGGCTCTTATGGGCTACAAGAGGCGAAGAGCTCATGAAAGAAAGCTGAGCTCAGAAGCTGCAAGTGCATGTGGCTGCTTGTCAATGTCTTCATGATACAGTACAGGATACACAACATGGGGAAGCGACAAGAAAGGCAAACAAAACGCGAGGATATACAGTAAAATAAGGGAACACTCTCCGCTGACAGGCTGAAGGAACAGAACCGTTTTGGTGTTGTACAGAGAAAGCTGAGGGGGGGACATGACACAAATCTTGCAAATCCTGAAAGGCACCGAAACCGTGAAACGGAAACCAGAGGACGCAAGCGGAAACTGGAGGCACATCTTTACACAAAGGGTGGTGGGGGTGTGGAACAAAGCTGCCCAGCCATGCTGCTGAAGCAGATAGCCTGCAGCTCCCTTCAAGGAAAAGCTGGCTGAGATCTCGGGGTGGGATGCACCGGCCCAGGCGGGCTGAATGCCCTCCTCGCGTCTGTACCCGTTCTTACTCTCCCTTGATACCTCAGCGGGAGTTCTGTCAGTTTTCAAGAACGTTTGAGTTTTCTAAGGCCCTCGTCTCTCTGACTGCGAGTGACGCCCAGGCGTGTCTGAGGGAAGGAGAGAGAGAGAGAGAGTGAGGACGGAAGGCCTGGAGCCCTGATGAACACATCACTGCAGACTGACAGGCCTCCGAAATGAGGGCCACGTGCAGCCTGAGGGCGACTTCAGAAAGAGTGACAAGCGATCCGCCCAGATCACTGGAGGACAAACACCACCCCCATGATGAAATTGGCCACGGGATGTTAATTGCCTTGTCAAAGACAGGGGGCCACCGGGTCGCCTCTGACCCTGGAAGGTCAAAGGGCAAGAGGGGACACACTCCGTTGTAGAAACAGATCATTCACTTGTTTCCAACCTGCCACCACCCCTCCCCCCACTCCACCCCACCCCATTCTCTTTCGCTGCATCACATTAACCAAATCAGGCCCCACTTCCTGTGGTCTGCTAATTGTTTTACAAGATTCCCCAGGGTAACCGTGACAACCAGATGGGGAAACATGAGGCCGCCGTCTGTAACGTCAATGAGAGAGACGGGGCGAGACAGCAGTTCGGATCACAAAACGGCTCAAGCTTCAGTCGCGTTCCTTTTAGGTTCTTTTTGTAGTTTCTTTTCAAATTCATGGACACTAGACTCCACAAAAGGCACCCCCCTCCTGGTTTTCTCCAAAAAGCTCTCTCGGGTGGGTGAAAAATTTGCCCGTTTTTGCACTTCTGAAAAGTACCTCCTTCTAAAAACGCTCCACATCCTGAAACACTCAAGCACGCAAGATGACCTGGTATCCACCCCAGCCTGTATCAACAGTGATGACACCCTCCCATGGTTCACTCCCACCCCAAGGTCCAGGGGGTTAGACCTGCAAGGGCACCAAGAAGCCTGTGATTTAAACTGAAAAAGTGCTATTTTTAATTGTTGTAGATTTGTGCCTTCAATGCACTGCTAAAATGTGTTGAAATTCAAACCAGTTTCAATGCCCTGCTAATGGAGTGCAACTGTGCATGACGTCAGTGGCTGGACTCCGAAGAGCCAGACATCGTCTCTTTCATCTCGTCTGCGAGCAAAGCCCGGACTCTGCACCCTGAGAGCCACCTCCCCCCCTCGCGCCGTGCCCTCAGACTCCGCCGTCAGCGTGCTGCACGGCTCTGCTTGACATTATCTCCGGGTCGGCACAACGCACTCATTCACAGGTCCACACCGGCCGCGAACCCGCGCCTCACCGAGGTGTTCTGGCACTGGATGCAGGAGCTGTTGAAGCGCACGGCGGGCACGCGCTGGACCTTGCCCTGGATGCTGAAGACGCACTCGTAGTTCTTCTGGCCAGACTGGGGCTGGGGCAGGTTGCGAGCGCGGAGAGTGATCGGCCGCACCATCCCTGCCGGGACCAGGATGTCGTTCGTCGCGAGGATTTGCGGGCATCCCTGAAAGGAAGAGCGGGAGATGGGAAGGAGAAAAAGGGGAAAAGAATCACTGCTTTGTCCAGCCATTAACCCACGCGTTCACTGAGACAGTGGAATAATGTGTGCTCATGCTGTCAACCCCATCCGCACAGAAGGATGACATCATACTCATAGCGCAGCAGTATTGCATCACTCTCATCCGGACAGAAGGATGACATCATACTCATAGCACAGAAGTATTGCATCACTCTCATCTGCAAAGAAGGATGACATCGTACTCATAGTGCAGAAGTATTATATCGTACTCGTAGCACAGACGTATTTCATCTCTCATCCGGACAGAAGGATGACATCATACTCATAGCACAGAAATATTACATCACTCTCATTGCACAGAAGTATTACATCACTGTCATCTCAGACAGTGTGGGCATGTCTAGGACCTCCTGCTCTTCATCCAGGGCATCACCAGCTCTGGAGGTGCAACGCCCAGATCAAAAACTAAGAGAAAATACCATGCGAGCATGCCAGAGTGCTGTTTCCAGTCACACAGAGTCACACAGGGGTGCTCCGCTGACACGCAGATTGATCTGTCGGCACTCTCATGCAGCTGCTTTCTCAGGGGCATCAACACCAAGCCAGGGCTCCCTGAGGATTTCCTGGCATTCAGGCCCTTTTGAAAGGCTATTGTCTCGGCAGAAGAGCCGCGTCACAGTCCCCACCGCCAATGGGGGACCAGCAGCAGCTCCCAGGAGCCAGTGCAACAGGTGGGACACCCTGCAGGCACCTCTCCACTGCCCTCCACTGCGCCGTAAAGGATATTTAGTGTGATCTGTTATCTCTTTAACACTGAAAGAATAATCAGGGAGGCTGTAAAAGCAATTTGCCAGTCAAGAACTAATAAATCACTGCGCAAGCCTTAGCAGGAATGAAGTCTCTCCATTTTTTTTTACTTCTCTGCGGACACAACTGTCATGTTAACAATGATGCAACTGCGCGGCATCTTCTGTAATAAATCTTATCGGGTGGCACCTAATTTGTATGGTGTTGGTATTCAGAAGAGGCACTAAATCACTTTTTCATATTCGGTATCTGAAAAGAGCATCGGGCGCACTTGGGGCGCGCCCGTCAGCTTTATGAATCTGCATTGTAAATCGCCGGAGTCTCCTGTCAGTCAATTAAAAAGGCGAGGCTGTCGCCACCAGGAGGAGGATATTAATATGCCGTCGGATCCCTGCTGACATCAGAGAGGCTGAAACTGGAAGTACTGTCTACAAACATAGCTGCTGCCTTGGTCCACAGCTGCCACAAACCCTGAGCTGCTTCAGGCTTGGCAGCAGAGAAACCTGAACCACGGGGCACAAGTGGAAGTGCATTGAAAACCCAGACCAGGAGCCACGTCTGTACACAAAGGCTTGTGGGAGCGTGGAACAAGCCACCCAGCCACGTTGTCGAAGCCGAAACCCTTGCTTTTTTCAAGAGATGGCTGGATGAGATCTTCGAATCAGGACTATGGGACCCCTTCTTTACTCAAAGGGTGGCAGGGGTGTGGAACAAGCTGCCCCAAACATGCGATTGAAGCCGGTACCCTGGCTTGTTTCAAGACACAGGAGGATGAGATCCTGGGATCAGTCACCTGCTACTTAACAGGCCACGTGGGCAGAATGGCTCCTCTGGTTTGTAAACTGTTATCGTGCTCTTAGGTCTTGCAGTCTGCAGTCCGTCTCGACTCAGTCACTGACAGCTGTGTCATACTGAAAGCCTGCTGTCCCTCCTGCTATCTGGGACTAGAGCGCCCCCTGCCTCCCACAGTCAGCAGTCCGAACGTGCCCACTCCCCCCTCGGCTCTCACGCAGCGCAGGAGTTTAAACACTTCCAAATCAAATATGAACAGCATCAAGAGCTTTGCTTAGCTCTGCAGCAAACAGTCTGAATGATCTGAGCGGTTTCTGCAGTAATTAGAACTGCCACTGACACGCATTCCCCTTTGGCAACACCAGACATCCCCCGCTAGAAATGAGACTTACTTGGATTAAGGTACTAAAGGGGTAAAAAGCGATTCGTTTCCTGTTATTTTAATAAAAAGCAGATAATTTTAAACAAGGGTTTCACTTCAAAGCTGCTTACATGCTACTGTTTCCCATGAATCCAGCAGTTTTTCAGAGAATTGCTTTCATGTGAAGAAAAAACCAAGCCTGAAAAAAAAGCGTGCTTCGTTTGTAATAAAGGGACAGCTAATGGAAGACAATTACCCAGTCTACAGAAACCATCCATCCACATGGGCAAACTAGGCTGTTCTAACTTATTTATCTGCTCGTCGGCTTTCCACTGTGCCAGGAAAAAAAGAAGAAAAACAAACACTCTCCTCAAACTGACGTCTGTTTGCTCTGCTCAGAAATCCCCCATCTCCTGGGATGAGAAATGACCCAGAACTGCAATATCTGTCCTGTCTCCTCTGCAGAGCTCCTGCGAAGACACGACATCCCTGGTCCCACAGTCCCCTGAAGCCCAAGTCACGTCAACAAGCCCCGCCAGACTTCAGGCAGAGCTATGCGGAAAGTGACACCCCTTTTCTTTCGGGGTGCTGCGATGAGCTCCAAAGCACAACGATAAGCCAGATAGCTCTGCCCGATACAGAGTCAGCGCTGTTTTCACGAGAGTGGAGAAATGTCCGTTTCCAGAGGCAGAAAATATAGCACAAAAGCCTGATTCAGAGTTATAAATTATAAAAAAGGACTGAATAATAACTGACAAGTTAAGAATGACCTTAAGGCACATTTGATGCAATATTCAAAAATAAATGTGTGGATTTCAGCAGGTGCATGCCAGTTCACTCACTCACAGTACCTTAAAGATGAACCCTCAGTAGGGTATGATAAGACAGGGCATTTTTCTTAGACATATATCAAGAATCTTAGATGCATAAAAGAGGCTATTCACATTTGGATGGCTGTTAGAAACTTCCATCCATCCATTTTCAAACTGCTTTATCCCACACAGGGTCACAGAGGAGCCGGAGCCTCTCCCAGCAGGCAACAGGCACAAGGCAGGGTCCAGCCTGGATGGGACGCCTGTCCATCACAGGGCACAGACAGACACACCGGGGCCAGTTTTCCCAGGAGCCAATTAAAACTGCAAGCATGTCTTTGGAGGGTGATGAAATAGGAAACCACAGCTGCTCGGAACTTATTACACAGAAAAATCTCCTGCGTGACCCGAGAGAGATATCTTCAACAGCGCGGCTGGGCTGTGTGCTCCACACAACAGAGGCCCAGCTCCTCTCCAGCCTTAACTGCTCCCTCCCGCACTCCACTTCCGCTCCAGAGCCCTGGGTTCACTGCCGGGTCTGAGAGAGTCCTCTTGGCCGGCTGTGTCGATACTTTTAAAGATTCTGAATCCCTGCGTCAAATCCCTTCTGCGACTACCCTGTGTGCATCGGAGACCGATGACGCGGCAGAGTGACAGGACTTGATTGAGTGCCACTTCGTGGAGAAGGTGTTGCAGTACTGTCTTGCAACAGTTGCCTGTGAAGACTGAGCTACTGGATACCTAGAAGTGCGACATGGGATACATGGGATACATGGGATACATGGGATACATGGCCATGCCTGTGGAACCGTCTCACGCTTGATGGGGGTTTCAGCACAGCTCCTCACCAAACCATTTTGGCTCACACCCGATCACTTCTTTCCGACAGCCCCCACACTGGCCCCCGGCGGCCGAGTGCTGCTGGGCGGGGAGCCGACACGAGCTGCTAAAAAGCCTCCAGAGCAGAGTCAGGAGAAAAGGCACGGCCGTGTGCTTTTCTCAGACCCCACGTGCTCGTGCGCTGGTGTTGGCTCCCCGGATGGTCCGGCACTGGTGTGGCCCGATTCTCTGTCTGTGTTGAAATGCCTCCGAGTCTGTTCCTGTGCACGTGTGTCTGCATGCACGCGCGCTCCACCATGACCATTTTCCTTAATGGGAGTCAATTTGATCTAATTCCACACAATACCTCCATAATGCACCCAGACGAAGGGAGGAAGCCCTCTGCCGTCGAGCTCCGATGTCTGGGCTCGTTCGAACTTTGATTGCGCTCGTTTTCAGCGTTCACAGCGTCTGGATGCCGGAGAAATTAATAGACCCCCCCCCATCCCCGGCTAAACCCCCACCACATCTCTCCCTTGCTCGTTTTCAGTAACGAGCTGTAATTAGTTGCAGGGCATGAGTGAGACAAGCGCCGGATAAACGGTTCGAATTCGACTTTGAAGAGGAAGATAAGCGGACAGTTGGGGGAGCCGGCAGATTGAATTTCACTTTCTCCACTCGCACCACAGAGCAAGACGGCAGATCCCACTCCCCTGCTTTTAATTACACTGAAAATAACCCGAAAATCTGCTGCTGCTTCCGCCTTGGTGAAATATTGAAATGCATGACCTACATACAGAAATGAAATGCAATTCGGAGTTCTCTGAACACCTTCCAATCTGTTCCCGATTCCCCGACGGAACCGCAGTTGCACAAGCTGACGTCTGTACCGCTGTCCTGCTCACAGGGAATTGTGGGACCCCTGAGCAAGACTGGCCGGTTGTGCGGTCCAGATCGAGTTTCGCAAAGCTGCCCGCTGCCTCTCCGGGTGCTGCGCTGGCCAGCAGGCAGGCCTGAGTCCAGTCTCTGGCTCTGAGCCCTTGCCCTGCTGCGTGTGGTGCATGGCGCCCAGTACCGCTAACAAAGCTGTCTTACTCCGAGCTTTCCCAAGAACCCTCCAACGTTGATTAGCACCCCATTAAGAGAGCCTTGGCAGTTTATGGCCTGTCGACAGCATTTCCATTAACCTTATCGCCGGTGAGCCGAGCGGATCCCAGCTCTCAAGCAGCGAAGCACTTCTCTCTGTTGAGACATTAAAAGGCACGGCCTCCAGCGTGCACACAGAGTGCCACTCTCACCAGCCTGTCAGTGCTTCCCAGAGTAGCCAGGAAAATTGGCAACATTAGCAGTTGCTTACATGTACACTTTCTTCCCAAATCCCATTTACTGCCTACACGCACTCTAAACCATGAAGCCTGTTATCTGCTGATTGATGCCATCCTCAAAATCTCCGGGCCTCCGCACTGCTGCAGCCACGCACCTTAAGCAAGCTCTTCCTCTCGTCCTCTTTATCCTTTTTAAGAATTTATTCTTTATTCTTCTTTTCACTTAACGGCTCAGTCCTGTAACGCTGAACAACTGAACACACTGCAGCCCAGTCCTGTAACCCTCAGCTCCTGGACACACTGCATCCGAGTCCTGTAACACTGAGACACTGAACACACTGCGGCCCAGTCCTGTAACCCTCAGCTCCTGAACACGCTGCGGCCCAGCCCTGTAACACTGAGACACTGAACACACTGTAGCCCAGTCCTATAACAATGAGACACTGAACACACTGCGGCCCAGCCCTGTAACCCTCAGCTCCTGAACACACTGCATCCAAGTCCTGTTACACTGAGACACTGAACACACTCTGGCCCAGTCTTATAACACTGAGACACTGAACACACTGCATCCGAGTCCTGTAACACTGAGACACTGAACACCGTCTCTCTTGTTGGGAAGGAGATGGAAATGACATGAAAGCATCAGGCCCTTGGATCCACTAGATACTAACTACCAAAAGACTTCCCTCCTCCTGACTACGGCCTTGATGTTCTTACAACGTCCCCAAGAACACTTCCTCGCGGAAACGTGCCGCCATTCTAATGCGATGCAATGACTTTCCTCCCGCACGGTTTCCCCATTCACGATCCCTCTCACTGTGCCTTCCCCTCGGCTTCATGCTGTCGGGGGCGAGGCGCACATCAGGCCCCGCTGGGCAAGCAATGAGCCGCGAGCAGCGGCCGATCGAGCTCGAGCTCGGACAGCGCGGCTCTCGCTGGCGCCGCCCCCCCCGATCGCTCTGGAAACCGTCCGCCCACAGGTGACGATGCACATCGGCCAGCCCGTCCACTGGCGTCCCTGCACACAGGTCCCCCCCCCTCACATCACCAACAGGCTGTACAGGGGAGAGCTGCTCTCCTCCATGGAAAAGAGGGAAATGAACGCCTGAACTGCACTCCGCCATCGACCCGAGGACTAGGAGCTGCAGTGCCAAGAGTGCCAAGCTGAGCTTCGCTTCTGGTGATCAGGACAGCGTTCAGTTTGTGTAACTATCAGCAGGGCAGGTCTAAGCAGCCCCCCGCCCCCCTCCAGTGTAGACCGTAACCCAGGGGTGTTGAAACAGTAGGGTGCACCCCGCCCCCCCACCCCGCCGAAGTTGGATGTGAGCATCCCTTATGCTCCAGGCTGGGACAACACTAGACTTCTTTGACTTAGGAGACTGGCTCAGCCCCCTCCCCCCTGGCCTGCAGGATGCTGGCTCATGACCTCCAGCGCTACCGTGCCTCTGTCACTCACCCTACTATTAACTACTGATTGAGTTCCCATGCAGACAGGAGGGGTGAGAGGAGGCTTTGATGTCAATGCTCGTTGGGGGGAAAAAAACAACAAACATGCTCTTTGTTCTCCAGCTGGATGTCAATTCTTCTGCGACCTCCTGGAATGCAGTGCGGTGACCCCTACAGCAGCGCCGGGCACACTGCTGTGTGGCCACTCTGCACAACGCTTTGTGTGAGGGGTGGCACCATTGTGCTCACTACGGCGCAGCGCGACAGCACAGTTTTATTACCGCATTCCAGGTTCAGCAGCAGGCATTGCGATCTGGTTTACAGCAGGCTTTTTATACAGGATGACCCTTCCTGTCCTTATAAAAAGCCCTATTTGAGCTGAGCTCCTCAATGCAAACAGTTAAACCTGATTATAACGAATAGCTTTCTCTTGAGCTGAATGAAGAAAACACTTTAAAAACCAGACAAAACTAATTAAACAGGGACCTGCCCGAGCAGTATAATCTGGTAGCAAATATCTCAGTATAAGGAGATATGGTTTGGCATAGTACAGCTATTTGCTCTTTTGCACCCAATTTATAATGGTTACTTGCACAGTCATGCATTTCTAATGCTTTCAAAACCATTGATTACCAAATCATTTTGAAATGGTTGTGTACTACTAATCTTGTTATGAATGTCTTTGCATGGGCTGAGACCCCATTACTTACAGAACCGCATAGAGTGTGTAAAATCTGACAGAGATGTTGCAAAGAGAGTTCTGTATGGGGTCCTGGTCCTTTCTCCATTTCCCTTATCAATACTGCTGAGGCAACAGGCGACTCTCACATCCACCTCTACACTGACATCACACTTAAGTGGACCCACCTTGTCATCACTAACGACCAATCTGCAGCTTATTTTTGACAAAATTCAGCAGGCTGAAAAATACGTCCATGGCTTGCATTATTTTTATTGAACACTGCTCCCTTAACAATGATCACACTTTTACTTTGAGGCCAAGGTGGAGCAAGTCGAGGTTTATAACTATCTAGGCACCTGGCTGGAAAGTCCTCTAACTTTCAAAACGCATATTGATAATATTAGCTAAAATCAATGCAGACTTGTTTTTCCTAATCACAGCCGGTCTTGTCAGACGCTGCTCCAGGTGAACACTAGTCCCAATGTCTCGATTCCCCATCCTGAACTCCAGTGATGTTGCGTACAGGGTGGACTCTTGACACTGCTCTTGGGAATCGTTCTGCCACAGGACTGGCCGCTGGCGCCCCTTCCACACTCATCGTGGTGATCTGCGTTCTTTGATTGACCGGCCCACTCCACGCACCACACCTCGCCGCTCCAAATCAATTAACAGACTTTAATCAGGATATAACCTTCATCTTTTCATAATCCATTGCACTTAGCTTACAATTGAAGATGCAGAGCTTTTATCATCAGACTGCGCCTCCCAGGAGTGCTGATTTTAGGCACAAATCATTTCCGTTTGCCTCTGCCAGCGACTGGAACAATCCGCAGAGCGCGCTGGAGCTGTCCACCCTCGTATCTGAGGGCGTTCCGCTGCTGTGATTAAATCGCTCCTGCCTGACACCCGCCCTCGTTAACACTGTCGCGTTGTGTTCTGTTCTGTGTATTGACGGTTCTTTTCTCTCTTTCAGTTCTCATCTCTGCAGCAGTGGTGCGAACCTGCTGGCCAGGTCATCCTAGTAAACGAGAATCCGTTCTGAACTCATCTGCTTCAACGTGGGAACAATACTAATGCTCTGGCACAGGTAGCTGTGGGTTTAACGGGATGGATTCAGAAGCTGTCGGAGAGATGAAGTTCCAGGATATGATTACAACACAACTCTATTAAGGTGGAGGCCACAATCCTGCAGGTTCTTTCAATCAGCAGCTGGAGAGCTCTGAAAAGCATTAAACTGGGCCCTCATCTCAATTAGATCACTACGGGCAGAGTGGACTGGGAACCTGCGGACAATAAGGCCCAGGAGCCGCGCAGCTCTCAGTCCAGCTGACGAGACTTTATTCTCAAATGTTAGGGTGACAATTTCTAATGCCAGCTGTGCGATAGAGCAACGACCTTGAGGGCATGGAGGAGAGTGTGGACACCTGGCCCATGAGCCACTATCGAATCCTGTCACCCCGTCAGCCTTCAGATGCAGAGCTGGCTTGTTCCAATCCTCTCCTATCTCAAGCAGAACACAAGTGAGGTGGATGGCTCTGGGGCGCTCAGCAATGCAGGAGCCACAGCCAGCTGGGCCAGAGGCCCTGGAGCAGCCCCCTCCGGCCTGCGGACCAGCCCGGCCCGCGCCAGGATCATTGAAGTCGGGGTTAGAGAAGATGCCTTGCCCCGGGTCACAAGCGTGCTCCCTCCTGCACTGCGACCAAAGTGCTGCCAAGTCACCACGGCGCGCTTTCAAAAGACCGGCGACACACACGGGCCCAGCTCCGAGTCTGTCCAAGACAAAGCCCAGGAGCTGGCTGAAAGAACAGACTTCAGGGACATCCCATAGACTCTCGTGCCACTTTTATCACTCCACATAGAATGAAAGTCGACCCAAAACAAATAGTTCTGGCAAGTTTAGATTTAAAAGAAGGTGGCATTTGGTTTTTAAATAGTCACAAATGTCACAGGGATGTGCCTATGTTGTCTGTTTGTCTAGAGTTACTACGTTGACATTGACACAGAATTTGAGCGCATACTGGTAGTAATACATATGGCTCCCGCAAAACATATACACACATTCATCAATGCATTCAATCTTAAAAACAGAACCAGTTTGAGGACTTGGCTGCTAGTTAAGCAGCTGACGACTGGTTCCAGGACTCAGCACATCACAACTGGTACTTGCTAGGTGTGAATTTGACTGAAGGGAAAAGCACTGTAACTTTCATTTGGAAAGAGCGCAATGTGTGTTTGAAACAGAGTGCTTTCGCAGCACAAACTGTGCAACAATGCTCAGCGGTGTTTTCTTTTGTTCTGACAAGGCTTTAGGAAACGGGGGGCCTTGGGAATCGCAGTCAGCAGCCCCAAGAACTAATCAGAGATAATAGAGAGAACAAACATAAAGGACTACATCTCCCAGGGTACAGCACTCGCTGCACTCCAGCTGTGCTCTGCAGCGCTTTCCTTCAATAACCCGGTTCTCCAGCTGCTGGGCTGTCTAGATGTTAAACACTCGGAACACGACCGACCGCAGCTTCGGCTGTGAATGTCCTTGCCTCTGGGCGCCCTGAAGCCCGGGCCCAGCCAGAAAACAGCCTCACCTGCCCAGACGCAACCTGATGACACGTCCAATCACTGTCAGCCCCCCCCAGGCAGACGGCCCTGTCTGCTTTCAGCTTTCGCTCCACCGGCTCCGACAGGGGGATGGGATGGGGCAGGCGTGGGAGACCGCGCGCGCCAGCTCTCCTTCCCTCTTCTCATTTCCTGCGTCTGTTCCCCCTCCCCGAGGAGAGAGAGACGGCCCTGCTCCTGCCGAGCAGCCCTCCAGTATCAACACCAGCTCCCTCCCGCCGTAGTGACTCCGTTTTTTCGCTGAGTAATTCATTTTTCGGGGCTGATAAGGAGATTGTCAGCTTCGTGGACCAGGCTGGGGGTTGGAGAGCTCGGCACACAGCGGCATCACCACGCCGCTGGCACTGTCTGATAAGCCGCGATAAGACATCTCTTTGATGTTCAGTTAAGTGTAAAATTAAAATGTGTGAAGAGCCGACGGGTTTGCGCGACAAAAAAGTGGAAAGAGTAGATTTTGCTTTGCTTTCTCTTCTCTGTTTTTTTCCCCTTTAACGTGATCCACCTTGGCAACCTGTTACTCCTTATTTCTCTCTTTCCCAGGAATGAAAGGAAGCCAATCGATCTCACAGATTATTGAGGGTGCTCACTGCCAAAAGCCCTGCTGCCTCCTGCTCTCCTGTATTTATCTGTTTCGCATATTCACTCATTCCGCCTTTGGTAGTATTTTTTTATCTACTTATGACGGAAAGGAACATTATCTCTTGCCGTTTCACAGAGCTGGAGGGGGCATCACTGTCTAACACTTCTGATTCTGTGTTTAAGTGTGAAAAAAAAAATAGGACCTGAACGTCTGGTCCTCTCTCTCTCTGCACTGTGAAACAGCAAGTGATAATTAACATTCACTCCCATAATTCACAGCCTTGGCATACTCTGAAAATACACTGTAAACCTGGATGATAGAGCTATTACAGGTACGAATATGAAGTACGTTGGTGTTCTGTCTATTCTGGTATCCCTTCCTAGGGTTTACCTACAGCAGGTCCTCATTACCTGACCAAACATGGCATAATGTGCCATTTCCTCACACCCAAAGAAGGCTCCACAGCCGAAATATTGTGTTTCCTTTCATCTCTTTCCAGCATGGAGCAAACCTTTGCTTGTTCCATAATGCTGCCCTCTGCTGCCCGCCAGAGAGTGCTGTGATTGGATAGGACCTCGTTAATATGCATACCCACAGACCCCTGCTCTTCGAGAACGACCGAGACCCTGGGCAATAAGATTACATTTCTTAAATCTGGGAACCAGTTACCGAGCAGCTCGACTAGCAAATGTGTCAGTCGTTCAGCAGCAAACGAAAAACCAGAAGAAGTGCTCAACTGCAAAGCCAGTCGTCAGGCCCGCGATTGCCCCATCTGGTCGAAGATGAATGTCCGAATTGTTCAGGGGTGACCACACTCTTCCACGGGCTGCTGTTAAATAACTGCCCTGCTTGTGGTCAGCCTTAGCATTGTTCCTTTCCTGGCCAGAGCCTCTATTTATAACTCGTTCTAAACCCTCAGCGTAGGGCAGCAGCTCAACTGCGTCACCTTCAACAGCGAACCGGAGGCCCGAGGCACCGGTACAAACGTCAGAGCTGACGCTTTCCAGAGCGAGAACAGGAGGTGCTTCTTTACACCAAGAGGCGTGGGGGAAGGGAGCAAACTACCCAACTGACTCACTGCGATCCTCGAGATCCTTTGAGATCCTTCAAGGAGATTTAAGGAGCTTGGGGTTTTGTGATAGTTTTGCAAGATGCAGTATGGAGAAAGAACATTTAATTATAATTATGAATAATGGGTAGATATCACATCCACAAAACAAAATGGCTCATTGCTGCTCACTCTTTTAATGTCTATGAGGTGGAAATTCAACACTATTTAAACTCCATCAGAAACATGAAAAATACGAAGCTGAGAAGGACAAGTGATGCATGTGAAACTGCACTTATTGTTCTGAGGTTCTTTTGTTCACATTTCTTTCCTGGGGTAGTTTCTCTACAGGAACAGTTGGATGAAATTCTGGGAGCTGCTTGTGACAAGATGGGGGAAAAAAGGGGCAAGCTTTTTTTTTTAAAAGAAAACATTGGAGGTGGGTAAAATAATATAAAAATTAATAATTCCACCTGGAGAAAGGAAATCTGGGAAAAAAAACGTGTGTATACAGATGCCGAGTGCATTTTCCTCAGGGAATCTGGGGTGTTTTGCTACCGGATCGAAATCGGTGTGCTCCGAGCGCCCTGCCTGCTCCCGGGATCACCCCGATCCACATCCCTGCCAGCCCCCTTCCCAGGGAGCCAGCCAGCTCCGCACACAAAGACGGATCAGCGCAGGCTCCCGTTTGCCCGTCTCAGGAGAAGCTCGCAGTTAAAAGTCGGAGAGTGACTCAGAACTCCTCCGCAAGGCGATCTGGGACTTGTGACGGCAGAGAGAAAACTAGGTCTGTACCCCACAAAGCACTTCTCTTCGAAGCGGAGATCTTTGTAAAACAAAATATTAAGACGACACACACACACCACCACTAGAAGCACTTTACCCAAAGTTGATCAAAGAACTCCAACCCTCACATCTTTCTTACAAGTATGTGAAACTTTTGCGGCCTGTTTTTCTCGTTTTTTTTTCGGTTTGTTCTGCTAGGCTTTAACAAGGTTTGGGGGCTTTACGCTTCAAAGTGTTCCGAATTACAGGATGAAAATCTCAAGGGCAACCGATTACAACCTTTTTCTCCAAGAGCAAGGATTCTGATAGAAGAATAGATGCTGTACAATATGCTGAAGTTCAATGTGCAACTATGCAGGGGAATCAGACCTTCATTGTCTAAATCTGATCGTTTTTTGCATCGATGGGAATTGGGATCTGTTACCTAACATGTTTTTTTTATACATGGGGTTTTCAAACCTGCGTGCACGCTGGCCAGTGTCTGACCTATCCACTCTGCACCCCATCCACCTCCTGACCCGACCCAATAAAACACGTAGTCACATCAGGGCTCTCCAGCTGGCACGCACCAGGAGCTGTGCACAATTCGTCTGAGGAGAAATAAAACCAGCAGCCACAGACAATGAGATAAAACAGAGCTCAGCTCCGATTTTAACCTTCTCTGCTGCCCTCGGCCATGGAGCTGGTCTGGGCTCAGTGGAGTGCGAAATCGATGCGTGTTCGCCGAGACAGGAGAGGGAGGGAGACGGAGAGCGAGAAAGGATGAGACGCACAACGCCGGTTTATGGGCATAACCCCCCCCCGACCCCGACCCCAGGAAACGAAAATGCACTGCACATCACTGTGGGCTGTTTCTAATTCATTTTCTAACTGCATGAGCCAGACACGGGCCAGCGGCGCAGAGAAAGAGACCAGGCAGGGACAGAGAGAGAGAGAGCCCTGTTCCCGAAATGATTCCACCTGCTGCAGAGAGGGACAATCATCAGACACGACCACAGCGAGAATAATCACATCCGCAACAAAGCCACTTCTTCCCCAACTGAGGATATCAGCTTAAACACACTGCTAGAGGACCCAACTACCTCCATATATAAATCCATCATTTATGTATGATCTATGTCAGAGCAAGTCTAATATCCTGGAGACTTTATGGCTAAGGTTAGAATTAATTAATTGGCTCTGAAGGTAGCTCCTCTGACACGCCCACCTTCCAGCCATTCATCTGCTGACATGTCACGGGCAGCACCACCCCCTGCTGGAGGGTCAACGCTGATTGGAGGAGAGGCATGCCAATCACCCAAAGCCCTGCAAACCTGCAAGAGCCCAGGAGCCCAAAGGAGTGTCTGAGGGCTGGGAAAGGTCTGGCTGGCTAATCCCCACCCTGCCCTCCACAGCTGGCTAGTGCCAGGGCCCAGGCTCGAACCCGTGATCATGGTGCCGACACTCGCTGGAGTGTTGGAGCCACTAGGGAGACAGAGCCCCTGTAAAGTTGGTCCTCGCCTCTAAAGCAAAGAGGCAGCAGCTGCTGCTGAGCGAGTCCTTTAAGAACAGGCGGAGCTGGGGTCAGTCAATGGCAGGATTGTCCCAGAGGCAGGGAACAGAGACACCAGTGTGTGAGGCTTGGCTGGAGCTGGGAGCGCCCGGACGACCTCGAGTTCAGCGAGTCATGACCGGGGTCTTCGCTGGCCCCGGGGCAGAGAGCGCTCTCCCGCAGCCCCAGGCCGGTGCCACATTAACACAGCCTGACTCTCATATGACCAAGCAGCCGGCTCTGCAGGGGGGGGCACTATCCTGGGAACGAGGCTGGACAAACGGCAGTATTCTCCTCACTGTACTCGCTTCTGTGCCAACACGCGGCTCAGACAGCCCTGTCCTCAAAACCTTTGTCCCACACACACGCAGGTCTGCCACGGACAGCCACAGCCAAGGTCTTCCAGGCTCTGTCTGAGACTTACGGCTGGATTCGGCCAGAATATCCCCCAACTTCACCAGGCCTTTGGCACAGAAGGAGCTGCTGGAAAGCCTAGCAGAGCAAACCGCACCCTTAATGGGAAGATGGCTAACCCCGTGAACACACCGCAGTCCAGCACTCCAACACTGGGCTCCTGAACACACTGCAGTCCAGCACCCCGACACTGGGCTCCTAAACACCCCGACACTGGGCTCCTAAACACACTGCAGTCCAGCACCCCGACACTGGGCTCCTAAACACCCCGACACCGGGCTCCTGAACACACTGCAGTCCAGCACCCCGACACTGGGCTCCTGAACACACTGCAGTCCAGCACCCCGACACTGGGCTCCTAAACACCCCGACACTGGGCTCCTGAACACACTGCAGTCCAGCACCCCGACACTGGGCTCCTAAACACCCCGACACCGGGCTCCTGAACACACTGCAGTCCAGCACCCCGACACTGGGCTCCTGAACACACTGCAGTCCAGCACCCCGACACTGGGCTCCTAAACACCCCGACACTGGGCTCCTGAACACACTGCAGTCCAGCACCCCGACACTGGGCTCCTAAACACCCCGACACCGGGCTCCTGAACACACTGCAGTCTAGCACCCCGACACTGGGCTCCTGAACACACTGCAGTCCAGCACCCCGACACTGGGCTCCTGAACACACTGCAGTCCAGCACCCCGACACTGGGCTCCTGACCTGTTCTGTCCTACACCTGCACCTGTCCTGCTTTTGCAGATACGGCCCTAATCAGATGCTTGGCGTGGAGAGAAGAGAAGTCGAGGAGTCACGCTCTGGAAGACGAGTCCTGAGAGACACACACACACACACACACACACACACACACACACACACACAGGTCGTTACCTCCACTCCGCTGACGCGACCCTCCTGGAAGGAGCAGTTGGCCAGGTTGTTGGTGCAGATGTGCCGGTATTTGCACCAGTGGCAGGGGAAGGCACTGCTCACACACGACAGGCACCTGGGGAGACAGGGCAGGGTCACAGGCTGATCACCGTCCCCCCAGGACAGACACACAGACCCCAGGCAGCAAGACCTTGGGTCTGAAGATCAACATGAAGTAGACAGAGACTGGTAGATAAACACATGCAATAGTTCAAGTAGGGAGCTGCATCAGCATGCGTAGGCTGGAAAGGAACAAGTAAAGGTTTACTCCAGGCTGAAAAAAGAAGAAAAGAAACACAATATTTCGGCTGAGGAGCCTTCTTCAAGCTCGAAATGTTGTGTCTCTTCTCTTCTCTTTTCAGAATGGAATAAAGCTGTACTTGTTCCTTAACAGTACTCAATAGCCACCCTTCCTGAGTTTTGTTTGCTGAAAGCAGCGGTCCATCAGATACGTGGGGTGACAGGGAAGATGGGAGTTCCTGCAAATCCTCTTTCAGAGTTTACAGGTGTCTTGACTCGGGATGCTGTCTAGTCAGGCTGTGGCTGAATAGCAATGCAAGCCAGGGAGCTCTGTATGCTTCCAGGAGCAATGCTGGTGTGAAGACATAAAACGTAATAAAATTCAACGTATCAAGGCTTTTGCAGAAAAGCTTGTGTTTGGAACATTTTAAATGACTGTTCTGATGCACTGACAACGCCCTCTAATAAAACTAAAAAGTGCAATTTCTTCGAGCTCCATACAAAACCTGTGCTCTTCAAGACAGGCCTTCTGATTGGTGTGGAAGTGGGACCTTTGAAAGTTGAAACAGGGACAAGGCCAGACCCCATGTGAACAGCCTCTATCCCAGCGCTGACCACGGGCCGACTTTCGGGACAGCAGCAGAAAGCCGCAGTAAATAACATGAACAGAGTGTCTGTTAAGTCTCTGCGGAACTTCACAATGTGCTGCGTCAGTAATACTTTTATACACCCATAAATTCAGCCCAGCCCCAGCTTGTTCCAGCAAAGCCTGCAAGACTGAACTCCAGTGAGGTTCTCACACGCTAATGGAGCGGGCACTGCAACGACTGGACTCGGCCATGTGGGAGACAGTGTGATGAGCAGTAGCTCAATTCCAAAATGCCAGGCTGCATTCTGTGTTCAGTAGCTCAGTGTCAGGGTGCTGGGTTGCAGTGTGTTCAGGAGCTCAGTGTGTTCAGTAGCTCAGTGTTGGGGTGCTGGGCTGTAAAGTGTTCTGTAACTCAATCTCAGGGCTCTAAGCAGAGTAAAAAGTTCAAAGTTAATAAAGAAAGAAATGTAAAAAAGCAATTAGTGGTCAAGAAATCAAAAGCCACAACAGAGGAACTGCTCTGTCAGACGGTACTGAATTAACTTTTATGGATTCCCACCAGCATCGCCCAATTACAGCCTTACAAAAACAACAGCCCGTTTATGGAAATGCCTGGAATTCCTGGGATATTTCTGAAAGATACGATCTCACTCTGCCGTCTTTAGTGCCGTGCCAGGGTTCACTGCGCAGGTGGGCATTATCCGAGACAGCGATGGACAGGAAACGGGCTCTCTCTCCGAGGCTGCTGGCTGAAGAATTGTGGGAAAGGGCTTCGCTGGGCACGGCAAAAGTGGGCTCCCGGCCACCCCAGAAGGGAAAACAATTCCAGGGCTAAATGTTCCCACAGGGCCTGTGTAAACAGGAAGCCTGGCACAGGCCCTGAAACAGGCTGCACAGCCAGGTAGGCCTCGGCAGGCGTTGCCAAGGCAACTGCAGAGCCCGGTGTTGATCCGCTCCCCCCACACTGGAGAATTGATTGTTGTGTGCGTTCTGGCAGCAGACAGGCAATTTCTTCCAGAAATAAAACGCCATTTATTCAGCCACTATCAAATTATTGGGAGAAAGAGTGTGTCTACATGAGTGTGCGTGTCTGCCTGCGAGCTCATGTACAGCAGTTTTCCCGTCTTCCTGTTGTATGAATCCAGCTCTGGCAGTATGTCGGCTCCAGTCTGTCACAGGAACAGTGCTGCTTGCCTGAATATCGACCCTCCTGTTCCTGTTCACTGCTGGATCTGGCCATGTTGCACACAGGTGTGGATTTATTTTTTGAAAAGAAGGAACTTCAGGTTATGGAAATGAATGCAAAGTCTTTGACTCTGAGGCTCCACTGAAGGGCTCAGCTCCTCGTTCCAGCCGGCATCACTCCCCACTTCGCAGAGGAAATAGGACTGCACGTTGTGGGAACTGCTCCGTGCGCATCCACTGGCCTGCAGTCATCATTCCAGTCATGAGGCTGTGGCTGACCAGTCCAGCAGGAGCTGCTCGCTGTCCCATGGACAATACCCATGGGAAAATACTGCCTGGTCCGCTAGCTCAGCAATAGCTCTGGACTGGCTTTATTCCTCATCTGCAGCAGCTAGATCACAATACACACAGGAAAAGTCAGCCCAAACAGATTCCTGGTTCTGCTGGGGAAGAGAAGCAGTCCAGACAGATCCCTGGTTCTGCTGGGGAAGAGGAGCAGCCCAGACAGATCCCAGGTTCTGCTGGGGAAGAGGAGCAGCCCAGACAGATCCCAGGTTCCGCTGGGGAAGAGGAGCAGCCCAGGCAGATCCCTGGTTCTGCTGGGGAAGAGGAGCAGCCCAGACAGATCCCTGGTTCTGCTGGGGAAGAGAAGCAGCCCAGACAGATCCCCGGTTCTGCTGGTGTGGGGAAGCAGCCCAGACAGATCCCTGGTCTGCTGGGGAAGAGGAGCAGCCCAGACAGATCCCTGGTTCCACTGGGGAAGAGGAGCAGCCCAGACAGATCCCTGGTTCCGCTGGGGAAGAGGAGCAGCCCAGACAGATCCCAGGTTCCGCTGGGGAAGAGGAGCAGCCCAGGCAGATCCCTGGTTCTGCTGGGGAAGAGGAGCAGCCCAGACAGATCCCTGGTTCTGCTGGGGAAGAGAAGCAGCCCAGACAGATCCCCGGTTCTGCTGGTGTGGGGAAGCAGCCCAGACAGATCCCTGGTCTGCTGGGGAAGAGGAGCAGCCCAGACAGATCCCTGGTTCCACTGGGGAAGAGGAGCAGCCCAGACAGATCCCTGGTTCTGCTGGGGAAGAGAAGCAGCCCAGACAGATCCCTGGTCTGCTGGGGAAGAGGAGCAGCCCAGACAGATCCCCGGTTCTGCTGGTGTGGGGAAGCAGCCCAGACAGATCCCTGGTCTGCTGGGGAAGAGGAGCAGCCCAGACAGATCCCTGGTTCTGCTGGGGAAGAGAAGCAGCCCAGACAGATCCCCGGTTCTGCTGGTGTGGGGAAGCAGCCCAGACAGATCCCTGGTCTGCTGGGGAAGAGGAGCAGCCCAGGCAGATCCCAGGTTCCGCTGGGGAAGAGGAGCAGCCCATCTGGACTCTGCAGGGCCGGGACTGTTCTGTCACTCCAGTATATTTTTAACGCAGAGTCGCGCCTCCACCGAGGGGACTGGCCGTGTGCCGACAGCGCCGACAGTGTGCGTCCCGGTCTCCCAGGGACCGGGGGTGAGAGTGGGTGCTGATCAAACCCACAGAGGAATCCCATGCCTGTGGAGGTGCACCAGCCCTCTGACGCAGTTATTGTTAGGACTTAGTTGATCAGAAAGGCAGAAAAAAAAACTATCGACTGACGAGCTGAGCTGACTCGTGGAGTTTCCTCTCCCTGCAGGTTTTTCCAGTTGCACATAGGAAATCAAAATCTGCTGTTTCAATTAATTTTCATTTAATTAAAATCAACATATTCCACCTGAAACTAGAAGGAGAGGAGGAGAGAGGGGTGTGTGTGTGTGTTGGCTTTCATTTTGTTCCCACGACGTCCAGGTCTTTGACGTCTCCAACAAGACGAATTTCAATTTCGCCGGCTGTGGCGGGTTCGAATCTCTCAGGCCTGAGCCACGTTCCGAATTTTCTTGGCCTCTTTCACATCGGGCAAGGGAAAAAAATCGAATCGTTCTTCTGTTCAATGTACACTTAGACTCCTGGAAAAAAATGAACGGTTTTTGCTTCCTATAATGCATTTTAGATTAGAGACGAGATACGACTGATTTTCGGCCCGGATGCACGATCCGTTCTGCACAAGGGGAACCAGAACCAGATGTTCCAGACAGGAGGGGGAAAAACCCGAACCCCTCTGCCCACAGCTCGGTCAGGACGTGTGGAGAGGTGGCAGGCAGTGCTCCTCAGCAGGGAAGAAAAATGAGAATGGATTGTGGAGAGAGGACACCTTTCCCAGTCCAGTTTCCAGCACACTGTCTACAACAGCAGTTCTAAATGTCCCAGGTGGCATTTTTTTCAACCCAGCTCTTAGTCACGGGCTTCTAAAATCCAGAACAAGATTTGTATTCAGTGTTAATGAGTGGGTTCTTGGAGTTCGGCTCGGATGTAAACAACTGGACTTCAGTAGAAGGCCAGCGCCTCCCAGTGGGTGTGTCAGGTTACAGTGCCCCTCCCACACTGGGCACGCCTGTTTATAATCAATTAACTTATTAAGAGCTGTTTAGTCAGAAATAAGGGAGTAAATTCTCAATTAGCACTCTAAGGAGTTCAGTTCCGTGTAAGGAAGTTATTTGAAATAATGTACTTTAATTTGGGTACTTCTGAAACTAGGCAGAAAAAAGTTAGCACTGGAACTAGCAATAGGTTTATTCCATGCTGAAAAGAGAAGGAAGAAAACACAACGTTTCGGCTGTGGAGCCTTCCTCAGGTGTGAGACAGACAGGGCAGTAAGCAAAGCTGATGTAGCAGGAGGACAAAAGCTGGGAGAGAGGAGGAGCGAGAGGCTTCAGCTCAGGAGTGCCCAGCACTCAATAAATAAACATGATATAAACGGGGTTCTCAGCAGTGAGATGTAGGGCAGCCAACTCGCCTATAACTCTGCCTTTCTCATGCACAGCTATTCTGTGCCCTGGCGCGATGACCATTCACATCCCACACAGGAGCGTGGAAGAGCACACTGCACTCTCTGAGAGCTGCAGACCAGCCTCCAGAAGAGGCAACACAAAAAAAAAACGTCTGCAGGCAGTTTTTACTTCCGATCTGCTCAGGTTAGTGCAAAAACCTAACTTGGTCCCCCACATGCAAGTCGCTGCTGTAACAATTCGCAGTAAGACCAGCAAGACACCCCTTTGGCTTAATTTTAAGCGCTCTGCAGCTGCCCCCGACAACTGTACAGGCTGTATTCTCATCACACGAAGAGCAAAACTGAAAAGAAACTTTTCTCCTGCTAATCTGAGCAAGAACAGCCCCGCGGGTGGGTGGGCGCTCAGTCAGGATTAGCGCTGCCTGCAGGTTTGGGGGCGTCGTCCTCTACTCAGGCCTGTGAGCCACAGCGCTTGAACCCCGGAGCCCTCCTCATCACACAGCCGGGGTGTGCTGACCACACATGTCCTGCGGTCACGACCAGCTCCTCCCCCGCCTGCGGCTCCTCGTTTCTTCCCAGGATTCTTGAAATCACGACTGCCCGTCTGGCCAGACGGGACATTGGCACTGCCCTGGCCGGAACAGAAGCAGGGCTGCTTGTCTCCGAGTTTCTCCTGCTGTGGGATCCTTGATCCCGGAGTTAAACTCCACTTCCGGGGGTCAGCAGGGGCCAGCAGGGCAAAGAGTGGGCTGGAGTGGGGAGGAGGGCGGTGCAGTGGACCTTCTCACTGTTGCTGTGCTATTTTCACTGGTCCACCACGAGCAGTAAGTAAAAAGCTTGCTTATGCACTGTGGGCAAACTTCCCATGTGAGCGGCTCTCAGCGGAGTGGGCACCTTGCCCACAGTTTACCCACAGTGGAAAATAAGAAGCCTGCTACCGATTTAAAAGCGAGTTGGAGCCTTACGTGTTGCATAATCAAGCAGCCCACAGTTCCAGCTAAAAACAGTAACTTTAAGACATTTAAACCAGAGCTGCTTTCAGCACCCAGAGGGCATATAGTCGTCAGCACTGCACGCTGGCCAGGACAGAAACAGGGCTGCTCATCTCTGCGCTTCTATATAAAGGTGCCGTCCTTCGGGAGAGATATGAAATCGAGGTTCTGACTCTCTGTGGTTATTAAAAATCCCTGGGCGTTTCTTGAAGAGAGTAGGGGGGTCACTCCGGTGTGTCCAGGCCAGATCCCTCCTGGCCTTTGCCAGTCATGGCCTCCTAATAATCCCCCTCTCTGAACTGGCTCCATCCAGCTGTTTCTTGAAAGAACATGACAGCGGGAATATGGAACAAGCTACCGCAGCCCTGGGTGCAAAATGTCTCCTGTGCTCAGTTTTAAATGCACTCCCACAAAATTCATTTTTTTGGTCCTCTTTTTGCGACTCGGGACCCCTCTTAGTCTTCTCTGCTCAGAACCGCAGTTCGTTCAGCCTGTCAGCGTAAGACAATCCCTGTAGTCCTGGAACATGTCTGTCTGCTCTCCTCCGGACTGTTTCTGGAGGAGCAATGCTTTTTTCTGTAACCTGGAGACCACAGTCATACACAACATTCGACCTAAAGTCTTACTAGTTCACTGTACAATTCTATCATGATGTCCCTTAATTTGACCTCTACACATCTGACCAATATCCCAACGTCAGGGCTGCAACAGGACAGGAAGCAAGAGGACCCCTCTCTGGACCGCAAGGGGCGGGGGACACTTACGACTGGAGGACGCTGCAGTTGTAGAAGACGAAGTCCGTGCTGACGAACTTCTGGCCCGTCTCCTTGGAGCGGAGTGCCAGCCTGACCACACGCTTGTCTCCTGTGGACAAGAGGCAGGAGTGAGCGAGCCCTGGTCAGAGGACCTGAGGCCAAGAGGGTACGTCTCCGATCGTGCGCCGAGGTGCAGTAAAACTCAGCTGCACCCTGGACAGGCAGATCCCAGCGCACGATGGGGAAGAGTGCCCTGTACAGTGAATCAACAGATAACAGATCAATTTCCCCCCATGAGGACCATCAGACGGTTCTAGCACATTCTTCACTTAAACACTGCAACAGTGCACCAAATAGAAGTTTTTCATTAAAAACATTGCAAGTATTTCATGCAATATTAAAGGCCTACGCTATAAATAACTGTGTACACATCTTTACACGGCATATTTCTTAATGTAGCGGGGAGTGATCCATACATAGTGCTTGCGATTATAAGAACGAAGGTCAGACCACTGTGTTCTCACAGAGGTGTGAAGCAGTTCCATGGGCTCATGTCATCTGCTGCCTTGTCAGAGAGACACATTTGAGAAGCATCTGGCAACAGAAGCCTTGCTTTACATACAGCTGCAACACATTTGTGAATTAATGAATAAAGGATCAACACTTTGCGGGATATCACTGTAGTGCTGATTTGATAAATGTGGCCCATCGAGACATCGCAATGCGTCTTGTCAAACAAATTCAAATCGTCTAAATTTGATCAATGAGAATATCCAGCTGTTCCAGCTGTACGCTCCTGCCGATTGCTGCCGGCCTTACCGTGCCCCTGTGTGAGAGACGGGATGTCCCGCGGAGAGGGGGACGTACACCGGACCTGCCCCTTAGCCAGCACCTCCCCTTCGCTCTCCATCAGCTCCCCGAACGAGCAGGTCACCCCCGCCAGCAGCTCCGGGACGTTGCGGACCTTAACGCTCAGCTGCAGGGCGAGAGAGACCTCAGACCCCCGGAGAGACCAACAAGCACCTGTCCCCTCAGCGGGACGTCCTGGACGGAGCAAAGGCTCAATCGCTCTCTAACAGAGTTGCGAGCCGAAGTGTTTTATTGTACGAAGCCAGCTTCAAGGCTGGCACTGCTCCCACTATTCCAGGGCGAATTCGGGAGAATACCGGAACATTCCACCCCAATAATTCACGCCATCCCAAATCCCGAACCTCAACGTTAGGCTCGTGACCCGCACGGCGGGGCTGCGGAGATGACACGCACCTCCATCGCGGGCGCGGTGACGGAGACGTTGCTGGGCGTCACGCTGATCTCCACGCACTGGGCCAGCTCCGCCGTGAACCGGCGCGGCTCCGCCCACTTCTCGCACGCCTCCTGCCGGGAACACCTGGCGGGAAACAGCAGCGCGGACAGCTCCGGCAATCCCGCTTCGTGAACATCCCCACACCGAGCGCCGTCCCCCCTGTCCAGGCTGATGGCCTGACTGCACCCCCGTTCCTGCCGGCACCTCTGGCGCCTGGGGCTTCACATCTAAAGCACAGAGAGCTATTCACCTGCCTTACTTAAACACATGAGTGACCAATCAGTATTTAAGACAGACTGGTTGAGGAGCAGTGTGCAAAGGATATCCTGTCCACAGCATAACCCAGAGATCAGCCTGCTTGCTCCAGGCCAGTGAATACTCTGGGCAGCGCTCTTAAATAAATGAACTGCCCAGTAAGTTAAAACAGTTTCTTTCGCCCCCCCCCCCCCCCTCCCTTGGGATGAAACAGCACGTCGACGTTGTCAGGCTTGAGAGGAATCCGTCACAAAGCAAAGCATCCTTGGGGGTCCGAGAGGAGGACTCGCAGAGCAACTGCATCCAAAGCGTCTCAGCTGTGTGAAGGCCCTCCTGGAGTCTGCCCGCGGATACTGCCCACCGCCACACGGAAACACATATAGGTGCACACGCACTGATAAGACAAGGAGCCCATTATCTACAGATGGAGGTACACCGGGAGGCAGGCAGCCAGTCGTAAATCAGAACAGGGAACAGCCTCGTCAAACCTCCGACATCACTCTCTTTATCCATCCATCTGTCGCCCTTGACAAGATAAACACTCTCACTGCTCCCCTTCTCCTGGCCACTTGGGAGGCCCGAGTGCGGCAGCTCAAGATTAATTTGCCCGGGAGTGGAGCAAAGAAAAACACCCCCTCCCCCTTTCCAAACAGCTAATCTATTAACCAAGCCCACCAGGAGACCACAGACTGAGAGCAACTGCCCGAAACACTACCCCCTGCCAACAGCATGCACACACACACACACACGCACAGGCACTATACATACACACGCACGCACATCCAGTCTGGATACAAAATCTGATTGCCCCCTCTTCAGGAATCCCATCAGCACCGAAGTGCTGGAACAATGTTTCGTTTCCTCCTGTTTTGAAGTGAGGGAAGGCAAGATGACGTTGCTATGGGTCAACAACCAGCCAGGAAGCCAAATAAAACCCTAATTAGACACATGTGTGCTGTAACAATTTTTATCGGGGTTCTGGTTTGCTCAGAGAATACCACTTTGCAGTTAATATTTTTCACGCTTGGCAGAGTTTCGGTTGCTGAAACCACTACGCCATGTTCCACATGAAGGCTATAAAGAGAATTTTGATATTTGCGACCTTCGATTTGTCTTGGCAGGTTGGCCGGTTTGAAAAACTCAGGAATGTAAAGAGGACTCCTGCACAACGTGCTGCAGGAGGAAGTGATGTCGTTGGTCGTCTTGGGCGGCGCTGCTCGGCTGGCATGAGGAGGGAGCTCTGGACGCGTGAGAGCTCGGTTCTGGAACAGGTGCCCGACTAGCCAGTGACTAATACTTCCTGTTACTGTAGAAATGAATGAACAATGAAGCACGGACCAGAGCTCACACAAGTGGAAACTGAAGTGGAAGTGCTGTACATCGCATACTGGGAACAGGAGGTACTTCTGTACCCAGAGAGTGGAGGGAGTGTGGAACAAGCTGCCCAGCCATGTGGTTGATGCCTGTACCCCGGTTTCTTGCAAGGGGAATGGGGGCCTGGGATCAATTAGCTGGTAACCACCAAATGGGCTAGATAGGTCAACTGGCCTTTTCTCATGTAGAACTTCTTATAGCCTACAGCACAAGACCATGCCTTCTCTATGCCCAGGTTTTCCCCGCTGTGCTGAGCTACTGCACTGCGCTCTGGGTGTGGCACACAGGGTCAGGTACCCAGGAGCCTGAGCGGCCCTCAGACACAGGGCCCTGGGGCCCTGAGAGCGGCCCTAAGACACAGAGCCCTGGGGCCCTGAGAGTGGCCCTCAGACCTGGGGCCCAGGCGTCCTGAGAGCTGCACCAACCTCTCACCAGTCAGGACATCCCCAAGTGTGGCAACGTAGACAGGATTTGTGAGGTAAGGGGTCTGGGCTGAAGATGTGGACGTTGTTTGGTGTGGACTGCGTGGATGTGTGCGTCCGTGGGTGGGTGGGTGTGTGGATGTGTGTGTCTGTTGGCGGGTGGGTGTGTCTGTGGATGGGCGGGTGTGTGGGTGTGCTCGGTCACAGCGCCTCCCCCCACTTGCCCCTCGACTGAGAGCCCCCAGTGTCCCCGAGCCAAACCAGTGGCGGCCGTTTCCCGGCCTGTGGGGGTCCCACGGCAGCCCGATCGCGCTGCCTCCGCCAGCTCGCGTTTCCCGGTCCGCCGATAGATTATTTTCAAGCGGCGTGGCAACAGATCGTTTCAGATGCTTTCACAGCTCTGCTGTGGCTCCTGGAGGGCACTTCACGCGCTTAAGCAGCTTCACACACAGCATTTCGTCAGGTTAACCATGAAGCCAGGATCACTAAAAATAGGCGTTTGAGTCCGTAAGAGTGGAGGGAGCAGCGCCTCCGCCTGCAGCCGCTGGCAGAGAGAGCAGCGCTGCAAAGCCTCGATTTGAACAATGGGCTCAGACTAACAGGAAAAAAAGACATTTATAATAAACGATGGGCTATTCAGCACTCAGAACTAATGGAAAGGTGGGAATATTGTTCTGCTGCTGTAATACCTCATAGAATCGGCACAATAATTTAATTTCAGCTCGATTTAACCTGACAACGGGACAAAAAACAATTGAATCTTTTTTTTAAATTTTCTATGGTACGCCTCGAATATTAAAGTGCACTTTAGAGCAATCTGACCTCTGAAAGGGTTTTACAGCAACTGTGGTGCAAACCTTCAGTTAGCAGACACACGGAGCCCTACCACTGCAAAACGACCAACTTCCTGCACAACGGCACAAATACCCCACAGATTTGTTTGCCCACTGCACTCCTGCACCCCTGTGGTGTATTGTTTTAAGCACACGTGTCAGGCCCTGCACGATGCATAGAGCCAAGAATGTCATTTTTATTTTTGGTTCCACTGCCTCCGTTTTGTGCTTGGTGTTGTACCACAGATGTGGTCTCTCATTTCATTATGGCTGATGATCTATCTGCGCGTGAATGTCGATGCGGGTAGAGGCTATTCGTTCAAACTGAAATCGCGACGGATTTCATTTAAACTATACGGGTTTAAATTCCACGTTACAGAGTTTTAATAAACGATCGTACATCTGCTGGAAATAATGGACTTGGCCAATATTCAGCACAGAAAGCAAAATTGCCTCACGGTCTAGACAGGCACTGCTCGATATGATTGGCCTTGCGACAAGAGCTTATCACTCTATATGTCCTCAGTCGTGCACTGCAATCGCAAAACGCAGGTGTGCGGGTTGTTGAGAATGAAATTCCTCTGGCATGTGAGAACCCTGCACCCTTTCCTGCCTGTACAACCAGGAAATCACAACCTTCAGCAGAATCCGAGCCTACGTGAGACACCACAGGCCCACTGCTTCCCAGCCTCTGTGCATTAAATCAACTGATGCTAATAATTGCTTACACTTCTATAGCGCTTTTCTGGACACTCCACTCAGAGCTCTTTACAGGTCCTGGGGATCCCCTCCAGCACCCCCAGTGTGCAGCCCCACCTGGATGATGCGCCAGTCCGCTCCCCACACACCAGCTCTCAGTGGGGAGGAGAGCAGAGTGAGGGAGCCAGTTCAGAGAGGGGGGTTATCAGGAGGCCATGATTGTGGGGGAGGAGGAGTCTGGTTATTTCTTCTCTATCTCTCGATATCCCCGAAATTCTTTTTTTTTCCCGTTAGGAAGAGACATCTATGGAAGGCTGCTTTTTGAGATGCCGAGGGGAACTGGAAGGAAAACGGGGGGGACGAGCGTGTGAGTGGCGGTGTGGGGGGAGAGGAGAGGTGAGAGACTGTGAAGGTCAAAGAGGAGAGCTGGGTAAACGTTTCGGTACAATTTTCCCCCCTCAGACGGAAGGGGGGGGGGGGGGGGGGGGGGGAAGCAGGCGGACGGGAAGAGCAGCCGGAGCGAAAAAAAACCCAAAACACTGGAGCCTTACACACATGACAGCCTCACCGGAAAGCGCATCCTTAAAGAGTTCTTCACAGCTCTGATGAAAGTGATCTGAGTGATGGTTTTAAAAGTGCAGAGATCCCCCCCCGCCCCACCACACCACCGTCACCACTCTGTCCTTCCCTCACAGAAGGCAAAATGAAATCTCAACTAATTCCGTTGCATTGCTCTCTCTTACCCCAGGGCTGGAAATGATTGACGATAAGTTCGGCTCCCCGGCAGAGCCTGTCACTTAACCGGAGAAGAAGGATGACTTCCTCGCTCATACGAGTCCACGCGTCTCCCTGCTCATACACCCCAGGAGCGCGGGGTCAACCGGACGCGTTTGTCCCCTGTCAGAGAGGGGACGGGACCAGGCGCACACATCGCCCCCGCCCGCGATGCGAGAAGGTCACCCGGGGACGTGAAGCCAGTTAAGGGGAGATGTATGGCGGTGTGAGGGACAGGGGCAAGTGCTGTATTAGCGGGAATGGGAGCTTTCATCCAGGCGGCGGGGTCCGCATTAACCTTTCCGGTAATGGACGTGGCGCGGCGCGCACGCCGGGTTATTAGCGGGGAGGACGCGTCTTTCTTCTGCGGACGAGATTTCAGCAGGAAGAACAGGGAACACACGCCGAAGGAGCAGGCTGGGTCGACTGGGTGTTTGGCCCCGATGAGGCGCTCCAAGAGGGGGGACGGGGCCACACGGCAAACGCGGACTGCCGATAAGGAGAAAAAACAGCCCTCTTAGCGCGGGGCCCGTGACTCCCGACGGAGAAACGCAGGCGTTCCCTCCCGCAGGTCCCCGTCGCCATGGACACGCTCCGGCCCCGAGGTAGGCCTGTTTTCCTGAGCCTTGTTGGCCCATCTGATGGCTGGAGGCTGAAGAGGCCGCAGGGGGACAGACAGGGAAGCCCAGGGACCAGGAAGGCCAGTCGAAGCAAGGGGCTGGATTTCAAAAGTGCCCCCCCCCACCGCACCGCATCTCCCTTTCCTAGCAACTCTCCAGGCGGGGCTCCCCTGCCTGGGAACAGGCCCTGGCTACATCATGGCGAATTACCATGCTTACAGAGCTCTAGAACTCCCATTGCAAGACTGCTGGGTTTGCAGACAGGCCTGAGGATGACTGATCTGCTCACGCGAAGGAGAAACAAATAAGTGATTCGATATAAAAAAGGGTTTATTTTTGCTAAAAACCAACAGCTCCTCTCCTGTTATTATTTGGAATGCTGCTGTCAGCATTGGTTTCCTATTAGCTGGGGCTTGCGTGCTTCATTTGAAAGCTTTCAGCGTTTTATATTCCTGGAGACTTCCGAAACGCTGGACGCGACCCCAGATCCGGAATCTGGAATGGGGACGCGACGCGGGGGCTTGGCGAAGCGGCCGAGGTCGATGACTCACGGGGGGCGGGGGCGGGGGTGGGGGGCCGGGGTTGTCTCCTGCGCTTAATCCTGCTGGACGACGAGCTGCCTTGCACCTCGTTACTAGGGCCCCTCCTTATTAAGGGAGCAGCGACAGGCCGGGAGTCCGGGCTCCCTGGTGGGCCCCGGGTTTTCCGAGGCGGGTCTGGACCACAGCGCCACAGCGCCGCGGCCCCCTGTCTCCCGCAACGAGACAATGCCTCCTTTCTCCATCGGCCTCGGCCGACAACAGGCTGGGAGAGGAGGCACGGTGCAGACCCCAGAGAGCGAGCATTCGGCTTCCTTTAGGGGTGCTCTGGGTCTTTAACACCCCTCCCTCTCAATGGCAGCCTTTGTTGTTTCCTCTGCTCAATGAGCTGCAGCTTCTCTCTCCCAAACCACAGCCCTGCAAACACCCACTGTCTGAACTCCTTCTGGAACTGATGCACTTCTGCAAAGAGATTAAGGCCTCAAGTTTGGAAGCAGACTGCTGCTGTATTAAACTCAAACCATGGACAGATGATACGAGTGCTTTATTGTATCCATCATCCCTAAATCCTCAATAATAGAGTATAAAATAGAGCCCTTTCATATTAAAGAGAGTGAAATTAATAAAGATACTGATGCATTACACACCGTGCACAAAACCTAGGAGACACGAACAGCAGTACGTGGTCTAGCCTGGCCCTTGCACTTCATGCAGGGCCTGATGCATACGCCCGCCCTGCCAGTTGATGTACTGGTGGGGGGTATTTCCACTCTATATAGAGAGGGTTTAGACGGGGCAGATGGAAGAAAACTCGGCTGTTGAATACAATCACATCACTGTGCTTGAACATATTCTAATTGCCCTGTGTAGAAGCTGTCACTGGTCCGTGTAAATTCCGCGAATACTGAATTAACATGCAAAGAAATGTAATTTTATAAACTAGGGCTGCAAATTCTATTCCAATTATCCCATCAAACCAAGATTTGCATCTTAATTAAAGATCTTTATCTTGATTAAAGCTCCAATAGAAGAAAAAACGCAAAGGCAGGTTCGCTCTGGATACCAGTTTCCATTCTAGAGGGCTGCAATACAGACTCAGTCCTCATGACCCTGCAGATCTCTCCCATCTCCCTCCTGCCATGCTTCAGAGCTTCACTGTGACAGATTTTCTTGCTTGTTTCTACCTCTTTGCTTTGTTTTTGTAACTGTGACCTCGGTGCTACTCTGCAAATATGCGACCATAAAGCTTCACCTCAAATCAAGTGGTCTTCTCCCTGGGGGTGATTCTACCAGCGCTGGGGGTCAAGACCTCTCCCATACCAGACTGATTACACAGGCACATTTCCAGCTGCATGTGTGCTTCTTTCAGAGACCCTCTTTCCCCCTCCTCCCCCTGGGCTGCTCACATCTGGGATGGGCGTTACGAGGGCTTCCAATGACAGCTTCAATGCTGAGTCGGAGTCAAGGAAACTAACCATTGTGGTTCTGAATCCAGCTGTTTCCTGCTGTCCTGAGCAGGCAGCTGTGGCCCAGGTCGACAGGAAGTGCACATCTGGAGTGGCCGGCACCTGCTACCTGCCACTTCCTGCCCAGGTCAGGTGAGCAGGTGACTTGCGCAACGGCCCCCTGAACTTGTGACCCTGGGGGGTGTTAACAAAAGGTCACCCATTCCACGCTGCCTGAAGAGGAGCCTCTTCCTTCTGCGTGTTTCACTGCGACTCCTCCTCTCTGGGTGAACGTCTCACTGCGAGCTCCTGGATCATGCTCTAGCTCAGCCTTGCTCGGCGTCTTCTGAACTATAACCTGTATGGCAACGGTCACGGCTCTCATGTGGCCTCCTCACACCTCGTGTTCCAGCTGGCCCTGCACTCCACTGGTCGCTTCCGAGCGCCATTACCCCACTGTGACGACACAAACGGAGAACGTCTGGAACAGGACGCTCGTCGGGGTCTGCGGACCTCTCACGCCGGCTGTGAGAGCAGGCTGGGAAAGGGGCTGCCTATCACTCGGAGCTCCCCGGACACAAGTAGGGGTGACCGGCAGTGGGCTCTATCGCAGGCCAGCTGAGCGGAGCTTTGTCAAACAGGGAGGTTCGGCCCTGTAAATCAGCCTACAGACCTACAGTAAAGGGATGATGGGAGCAGCTTATATCAACATTCAGCACAGGCGAGATGGGCAAAGGGCACTACGCCAACCGCAACAGCACGCAGCAGACCAGAGAGGAGCACGTACTTGTTGTGCAGGACACACCAGCCGCAGTGCGGGTCTCCGGACCCCAGGCAGGCCCGGCAGGACCGGTACTGGCCACAGCTCTCCACCGGAACCCGGGTCACCTGCAAGACAAGATCGGCAGGGTGAGCCGAAGGTCACCCGCAGAGGTCGCCCGCCCGCCAGTCCGCGATGTGTGGCGCAGCGGAACGCTTTGCAGCGCGTGCTGATAGAAGCCAGCGTACGGGGTCTGAAGCTCACGGAAATCTCTTTTCTTCCACGACCGTTCCGGGTTTTCCAGGTGCATGCAGCGAGCGCGCTCTCGAGCTGGCGTTAGCATTAGGGTTTGGGTTAGGCTCGGGGCTAGGGGCAGGGGTCACAGGGAGGTCACAGGGGTGAGCATTAGCACCGTGCGTCAGAGATCGCATGGGCGCTCACTCGAACCTGCCTGTTCCCCTCTTTCAACAAGTAGAACCCCACACCAACCCTGTGCTCCTGTGGGTTAGGAGAGGAAATGAATCAGGGAAAGTCACCCTGCTGGATGTTCCTCATCATTTCTAACAAAGGGTGAAAAAAATAACAGAAAAAAAAAGACAACTGGGTATGCCGTTTTGCCATGTTGCGTTTATTTCTGAAAGATCCAGTCCTGGGTTTGACAATTTAAGAAACAAGAACACGTCCATGCTTTGGGGTTTCGGGGTCAGGAAGCACTAATTAATTTGACTGGCACTTTTAAACAGCAGGAGCTTACATCTGCATTCATTCACACAGCAGGGGAGCAGGTCTAAGTGAAATACCACATGGGATTAGAACCTGCGGCCTTCTGCTCTTAAGATCACTACCCTTAGCCACTATTCCATGCTGCTACCCAGAACATACTTCTTTACACACAGGGTTGTAGGGGTCTGGGACGATCTACCCAGCCATGTTGTAGAAGCTATCAAGAAACAGGATGAAATGCTTAGATCAACTGATAAGCAGGTTAGGCGACCCAAATTAGGCCTTCTCTTGTGTGAAAGCTTTCTTCTGTTCTTATGGGGTGTATTCAAGTACAAGACAGACTCTAAACAGTGGAGGGTGTCGGTTTTCAAGCGCATGAGACGTCCTGGGCCTGTGAGCTGGCCCAGGCTGCTCGCTGACTGAAGTCTGCTCACTCATACAAGAACAATTCCCACGCAGGTCCTCTCTCAGTACTCCTGAAAGACGCCTCCAGGAGAGTTACACAAATCTACAGGCATTCTTCCTTCCAGTCCTGCACAATCTCTTTGCATGACTTGTCAGACCTGCGGAGACTAGCGTGTCTGCGTGCTAATTCACTCCTGTCTGGACTAAACTTTTTCACTGCCGAGTGCCAGAAAACCATTAGCGTTGTTTTGTCTTCCTCCTCAAAAACAAAAAGACCAGAACAAACAGCTGCAGCAATTCCACAGTGGCAGAAAAGGCGCGATCATGCATCTGGGGGGGCTGAAACTTCCACAAAGATACAAAGGTTTGAGAGCGGCGGAGGCAGGCGGGAATCAAAGGTCGAGCCGCAGCAGCGATGCCGAGAGCTGTCGCTCCCAGTGGCGTCAGGCGGCGGGTGGGCGAGGTGCTGCTCAGCTGAGCCCCGATGCAAATTTATTTCTGCAACGTGCCGGGCCCGTGAAACGCGCTTTTTATAGTCAACTCCCCGAGCTGCTGCCTGCTCCCGGCTCCGCAACCTGCCGGGAGGGAGAGTTTTCAAAGGAGTCGAACGCACCGAGCGGCGGAGGTTTAATAATAGTCGCTCTGGCGGCTGCTTCTCCTCCGATCTCTGGATCACCGTGATCTCAAGCTGTGGCTGCTCTTTTCTGGTTTTGCCAACTTAGAAAGTTCAGCTTGCAAACAGATTTTGCATCGTGTTAGCACACTGGATGGGCAGGCAGATTGCAAAGCAAGAGCCTCTGTTGTACAGGTGTGCAAATTCTTGTGAGCTCATATTCAGCGTGTTGTCTTAAGTCTGGCCTGATTCCTACTCCATCGGAGCGGTGCCCGAAAATAAAAACATGAAACACTCATCAATCCCAGACCTCAGGGGAAAGGATGACATTCTTCAATAATTAAATAATATAAGTCCATATTACTTGTTTGCATAGCAAAACGGTGTCAGAATCTTGATGCCCAATATCCTCCAAATTCAATCCAACAGGAAGTGAAGTGAATTAACACATTTAAGCTCATGTGTTGGAAATACTCATTTCTGCTAATCCACAGAACCACCATAAAAAATGAAAGATGTCTAAAACTGATCTTAATTACCATTTGCTGAGCTGACAGTGTGTTCAACAAGCTTAGAAGAGGTGTCAAAGACTGATAAACAACATTACTCTGAATCCACTAGCGAGCCACACTGCTGCAGATGTGTCCTGATCTAACTGCGGCAGGCCAGGACTACACTCACACCTGCACCTGCAGCCAGTGAAATATTTAGGCTCATCTCTCCCCAGCCTGTCCTTCTTGTCCTTTAATAATTAACGTATCTCTACTTTACAGTTCAGCAAAGCCGGAGGACAGAAGCATGGAGCTCTCTCATCCAGTGGGCTCCCACACAGACAGCCATCTTTCAGGGCTCGGGGAGGGTGGGGGGAGACATCATGCTCGACTGAAATTAGGCTCCTCATTGGAAGACGATTCAATACTACCCTCTGCACAGTTAAACACATCTTACATCTTTTCATCGTGCATGACTCTTATACATCCGTCCTGGACGCCGATGACCCAATTTCCTTATTTGTCCGTCTAAATTGTGAGGATTTCTTAGCGCTGCTCACTTGTTGCTTTGCTAATGGATTCACGTCGTGTTAAACGTATTGTGTATTGTTAAGCCTTTCACCTCCCGGCAAGGCAAACTTCCCATCTGGGTTAATAAAGGAAGCGAGCACGTCCCGTGCAGCTGGTGGACTACTACAGAACCACACAAGTCCTGCAGGTGGAAGTAGTTGTTTTTTTTTTGCTGCCTACAGTATAATTCCATTGAGGCACGTTGGTAGAGACAAATCAAATGCAGTTTCTGGGATTTGCTGGCTCTTGTCCATTCCTACCATCTACTACCCCTCTGCTGCTGACAGGGTCTGCTATGAAGAAGGATCAGGACTCGCTGACCGATGGCATCTGTTGCACGCTGCTGCTGTGAAGGTAGGCTCCACTAAAACAGGAGCACAGTTGGCCAAGCTCTCCGGTGCACTTTTCCCAGCCTGGATTCAGGACACTTGGACAGAAACCCACAACCTGGCACAAAGGGGTCCCAGTACTCTCTGGCGTGATGCCATCTGGCAGAAGGAGAAGACCTGGCCCAGGAGAACGAGGCAGTCTTCCCCCCAGTGGGAAGCAGTGGGAAGTAGAGAGATGCCAAGTGATGAATGCTGGGAAAGAAGGATTATTGTCCCATTTTTACACAGGAGCAGGAAGTTATGGAAGTTTACCCTTTGGGTAAGGAAGTGCCTCCTGTTCTCAATCTTAAATGCATTTTGAAACCCAGACCAGGAGGCACCTCTTTATGCAAAGAGTTGTGGGAGTATGGAACAAGTTACCCAACCATATTGTGGAAGGCAATGACCTGACTTCTTCCAAAAAACAGCTGGATGAGATCCTCAGATCAATTAGCTATTCAATGCTAAACTGGCTAGATAGGCCAGAGGGTCTCCTCTCACCTGTAACCTTTCTTCTGTTGTTTTAAGAATCCTGGTGCACTTGGAACCTATCTTCCTATGCCTCTGTGTAAAACTGTCATTAATCATTACGGAGAAGAAAATAACATCCTTGAAAATCATGCTGAAACCACAGCAGACTACAAAAGTACAGAAGACTCAAGACTCATGACTCGTCCCTCCCCCCCACAGCCCGTTGATCGCTGCTGTACCTGTTTGTTGCTCAGCAGGTAGATGTACTGATAGTCGGGGCTGAAGACCATGTCGCGCAGAATGGGGCTCCCCTCCACAACGGGCACCGTCTCGTACAGCAGGGCATTCTGGGCCGGAGGGGGAATGTCATCCACTCGGATCTGCAACAGAAACAGGGCGGAGTGAGGCTCAGAAGGAGACACGGGGACAGAGACAGACCACGAGGACACGGAGGACGGGAATGTTGAGCAGAGCTTCTTTTACAAGTCCCAGGCAATTCATTTCCTTCTAGTAAAGAGTACACAGTTAAATGATCCGTGTCTATGATTGTTATTGTTATATATTTTCTGAAAACAGCTCTTTGCTTTCCCATCATTATCCAAGGAGATCTAATTATGAATATGGAGCACCACACAAGCAGTTAAAGTGATATTAATGATTCCTGGGTTCTTTTTCATTTACCGCTCTCTCTTCTCATGAAGTATGGGATCAGCGATGACCAGTCAGGCTCAGCCTGATCTGCTACCAAGACTGGGGGAGGGGAGGAGGGCAGACAACAGTGCACGCTCTCCTCTCTGGGACCCTAGTTTCACTTAAACTCCACAGCACCCGCAAACTCAGAGGGGCCCCCACCTCTGCACAGCCAAACCAGCTAGCAGACTGGAGACCCGAGGAGGACAGGGCACCGTGCACAAGGCACATTAACCAGGCGTGCAAGGCCAGGGAACTGTGCACAACACACACTAACCAGGTGTGCAAGGACAGGGCACCGTGCACAACACACACTAACCAGGTGTGCAAGGACAGGGCACCGTGCACAACACACACTAACCAGGTGTGCGAGGACAGGGCACCGTGCACAACACACACTAACCAGGTGTGCGAGGACAGGGCACCGTGCACAACACACACTAACCAGGTGTGCGAGGACAGGGTACCATGCACAATGCATGTTAGCTGTTTTAAGACAAAACATATCGTGCTTCTACCCTCGACATCATAAAACCACTCATTTCACAAAACGCCCTGATAAATCCAAAGCTCGGCTGTTGACCTAGTAAAAAATTTTCAAAGTGCCATGAGAATAGCAAAGAGGGAGGTGGTGGTGGAGTGCGTGTGTGTTTTCCATTATATAACTTGAGAAAAAAGTGAAATAAGGCTTTAATATTTTAATGCCACTTATCTTATCCCCCCCCCTCCATCCTCGCCCCCTCCACACTGTTTCTTGCACTGCAAAGTAGAGCATCGCGCCTACTTGGGAAAAACAATTTCTAAAAATGTAGAAAAAAAGCACAAGTCTTTGATGTGATCGGATATAAATAATGCGAGTGACTGACAGCCGCAGTCATGGCTTCAAAGCCTCTTCTCCCGCTGTCTTTTTCTGGGGAAAAGAGCGGAAAAAAGATGGCAGCGTGCAGAGCCGCCCTAGTCAGACGTGACGGAGATGTGACAGGGCCCGGGGAAACAAACAGGCAGGATCGAGGCGGAAAAAAGTCCCCCAGAATGGGGGGCTTGAGGGCGGAAAAGTGGGGAGCAAAGGGGAGCAGATGCGAGGGCAAACAGCCCGGCGTCCTCCTGAACACCGGGGCCGGCCTGAAGTCACAGCCGCCGCTTGTCCACTAATTAGCCGCCTCCTCGCTGCCTGCGTCCAGCTAATTAGTGTTGACGAGGTGGTATCAATTAGGGAGAGACAGGTGTCCCCGGTGCCACGAGCAGCTGGGCAGGAGAGAGACCCGTTCCAGGAGGGAGAGAGGGATGAGCTGGAGGAGGGAGAGATGGAGGGATGGAGCGAGAGAGGGATGGAGGAGGGAGAGGACAGAGGGATGGAGAGAGTAGGGAGAAATGGAGGATGGAGAGAGTAGGGAGGGATGGAGCGAGGGACGATGCTGGAAGAGAGTAGGGAGGGATGGAGCGAGGGACAATGCTGGAAGAGAGTAGGGAGCGATGGAGGATGGAGAGAGTAGGGAGAAATGGAGGATGGAGAGAGTAGGGAGGGATGGAGCGAGGGACAATGCTGGAAGAGAGTAGGGAGGGATGGAGGATGGAGAGAGTAGGGAGAAATGGAGGATGGAGAGAGTAGGGAGGGATGGAGCGAGGGACAATGCTGGAAGAGAGTAGGGAGGGATGGAGCGAGGGACAGTGCCGGAAGAGAGCTGGGAGTGATGGAGGGATGGAGGGAGAGACAGGGTGACTGGGGACAGTGGAAACCAGCAGTGCGGGCAGACAGGACCCTGCCTGGGCCTCTCTCTACCTGCTCTGCAGCTCCTTACTGACGGGACACTTCTTTGCTTGTTCACCATATCTAACCCCCCACATGGCACACTGATATCTTACTGCTTGGCTGCTTCCCCATTATTGAGTCCTCCATAGTAAAACCAGTAGCCTTGACAGAGAGATCATGGTCTTTGAGGGTAATCTGTCTTAAAAAAAAAAAGACTGGAGCCAATTCTCCATAGAGTCACGCTATAAAACACAAAACAAACAGAATAGGCCTTCTGCCATATGGGGCCTGATGCAGACGATCTTCTAAGAAATAATTTAGAAAGGCATTTGACTGCTGTTGGAAAAAACAGGCAATTTCTTGCAGGTGCTCATATTAATATGGCAGGATTCTGCAGACCGGGCTCTGTTTTTAGGAACCTCTGTGTTGTTAAAACGAGTCGCAGTTTCAGCTCATCCAAAGCACCCCGAGATCCTGCGCCGTGACAGAAGGCGTCCCGCTGTGTCCCTTTTCCTGCTTTTACCTGCTGTGTCTTCTGCCAACAAAACGAAGAAAATGAACTCTAATGGAAGCGCAGACGAACGAAACCAGCTTCTATCCATATGGCCACATTCCACACGGACGCGTTCGCTTCATTACCAGCCTCGGAAGCTCAGTGCACGGAGCGCAGAGGGGCGCCGCCGACACGAGCAGCCGCTGCCGCGGCCCCTTCGAAGCGCTTCGCTCCAGAGCGAACACAGCTCCCCACTTTCTCAAAGAAACATGCGACTTTACAGAGCCAGCCTGGCACGAGGCTACGCAGGTGAGACAGGAAGACGAGAAAAACCAAACAACGAACCGAACCCCACCCCCGGTTAAAAGACAGTTCAGGAATCTTCCACGGATTGAATCTGTAGTTTGAAAAACTGGAGCACATTCCGGACTGGAGCGGAGAAAGTCACCTAGGGCGTTTCCAATCCTCTGGGATCACCTTAGCCCAGTTTCCTGATCTCTCAAATCAGCGCTCTTGTACGCTGTAATGTGGTTTTTTGGCTATTTTTTAATTTGGGCTTCCAGATTGAAGAGGAAGCGTTTGAAGTTCAGAACGCTTCCCGGCCCTGCTGAGAGCTGACCCCCTTGGCAACATCACAGGGCTGGAGTGAAGGTCGTCGGAACGGAGATGAATGTTTTACCTTCCGTCTCCCTCGGCGACCAGGTGACGCGGCACCTGGCCGGGCCTGCTGGGACGTCCTTGCCCTGCTGCCGCCCAGCGAGAATCAGAGCGGTCAGGCCCTGCAGCAGGAAGGCCAGGCCAGGGCCACAGCGTGTACAGAAGGGGTGCCCACTGCAGTGGAGCTGCCTGTGTTCACCACAGGAAGCTCTAAACTTGGGGCCCCTCCTGCAGCAGCCTTTCACCCCTCCCCGCAGGTCCAGACATGACCTGACCCCCCGCTATTAACTCTGGTGTCTTGCTGGGATTCATGCAACCGTGTTCCCATCAGAGCAGCTCAGTGTGTGAAGTACAGGTCCACACTTGTACTGTGCTTTACCACACTAGTGCAGTATAACCCTGCTATGCTCACTGGTAGCACAGTACTGCACAGCACCACGCCTGGAATACCACAGTCTAGTGCAGGACAGCAGGGACCAACAGGGAGGAGGAAAAGGTGCAGGATATCTCACTGCACGAGCTCCCACATACAGGACGGGCTGACAGCGCTCCTCCCCAAATATTCTGAGCCAGACAGGCGATCCTGTGAGGCGAAGGCTCCAGCGCTCGCTCGCAGGGCCCTGAGAGACCGCAGACACGCGCACCCAGAGGCCAGACAAGGTAAACAAGTAAATAAATGAATTAAAAAAGAGGGAACAAATGTATAAATTAATTTTTTTTTAAATGAGAGGGGAAAAGCCATAAATCAGGGACTCTCCTGCCAGGCGGAGAGGGATGGATCGTCTGCCGAGCGGAGAGTGGCCCCATTTATCAGCGCACTCCTGGCCGCGCGCGGTAATCGACGGAGATCCCGCACACTCCGGACAGAAATGAGCCTTTTAGGGCCGAAGCTGAACCGGCGTGTTCCTGGGCAGACAGGTGGGGTCAGCAAGATGGCCCAGGATGAGCCTGGCTTCTTCAGAAGCACCACCGGGCTGTAAAACACACAGCCATCACACAACACCCCCCCCTCTCCACACCCAGCCATGGCTCCACCAGCCGGCTCTCCTAACGCAACCAAATAAGCAACATTTATACCGCCCACCCTGTAAATCGCCTCCCAGGAAGATTTACGGCACGCAATGCCTCACAGCCCATCTTGTTCTCCCATTAGGGACAAGAAAAAAAAGACAAAAGAGGTATAAATTCTGTGCGACAGTAAGTGTCCTGCAGAAGAGGTGCCGATATAATTACCAGCGACGCCAGGACAGAAAGAGGGCTGTCTTGGATGCTGGAATTGTGCACTGTTTTATCCACACAGACTAGTTATCCATTTCCTTGAGCTCTGCAAAGGCAGGATAACCCGGCTTCTTTCAGGAAGCAGGTGGATGAGGGTCTTGGATCAATACCAAACAGTACCAGCTACCAATTACCTGTCAAATGACCTACCAAGCAGGCAAAAAACGGGCCAGATGGGCTCCTCTCGATCGTAACCTTTCTTATGTTCCTGCATTGCTTTCCATCCCAGGGGACTCAGAGTCTGTCACCTCCTGGAGAGGATCCCCTTCAGCCACCCCTGAAGTGTAGCCCCATCGCACCGCAGGTCAGGGGGAGTACAAGAAAATCACCAACTTATTCAAGAGGAACTTTAGGACACAGTGTCCTTGAGCCTGGTCACCTTGCTGGACATCAGCTTGGAAATTCTGGTTTTTGCAAAAACGTTGCCACCTACTGGTCCACCAACACCAAGCACTCCATTCAAATCATTTTTGATATATAGTCTCAATTACTCCAGACTGGAGGTAAAAGGATATCGCATAAGGAAAGAAGCAGTAAGAAGCCTTTAAGTTGTGGGCTCGCGCTTGATATAACAGCATGAGGTTCGCAGTGAAACCAGAAATGGATCATCAACAGAGACGCAATTTCTTACTCTGCGCTTTTACAACATGTGCTGTTTTACGAACTCGCACAAAACATGCTTGAAAAACCAAAACAAAGCTCCAGGTCAGTGCTAGCAGTTGTTGTTGTTTTTTTGGCAGAATTAAGCTGCGGTATAAATGCAGGATGTTCTCGGAGGCAGCCGCAGGAGACCGTTACAGCTGAGAGAATAATCCTGGGGAAGAGGGCAGAAACTCCATTTTCCCAGGAAGAGACGGTGCGACTGATCGCAGGAGAGGGAGAAAGAGTGGGATTCATACTGGAGCTGAAGACGGGCTTCGTGGAGAAGCTGTCTAGACTGCATCACAGCCTGGGTCTCGGACAGCTCCCACAGGGGTGCAGAAGCCCAGAAAGCACGGAACGGGCTGAAGAACACGTTAGAACTGACCAGATCTTTCAACAAGTCCCTGGAGGTGAGTGCAAAGCCATAGAATCTCGATTACCAGTAAAGCCATGTTAGATATTTATGGGTGTGGCTGTGATTCAAGTCAAATTATCCTTGAGCTTGACCCATACCCAAGAGCTCTAGGATAAGGGGATAAATACCATTCTAGATCATGGATTTCATTTTTTCACCCTGTGAAGTGCAAGCTTATTTTTACATATAAAATGAATTTAAAAGTACGATTCTGGCTCGAAAAACAAAGGCCGATTTGAGCTAATCCCCCAAATCTGGCCACACTTTGCCCTCTCAGATTTCGGAATTTCAAATGCTAGCTGCAGACTCTCACGAGAGCGCTGTTCATCTGCAGAACCGATCCTGAACCTGGGAAAAGGCACCTGCCTCCTGCCTGCTAAAAAAAACCCACAGTGCAAATCTTTACCGTTACAAACAATGGGGTTTACTGCAGGAAACACAGACAAAACACAGCACTTAACCTCATTCTTCCAAACACCACCCTCATCAGCTCTCCCAGGGAAGTACTTCTCTATAGCTCTTCAAATAAAACATCTGGCAGAGAGATTCCGCCAAGAAGGATCATCTAGTCCCCATTTCCACCAGCTGCAGATAGGCGCCCAGGACTCAACAAGGCCCGCCTGCGTGTATTATACACCCGTTTGTGTGCTGAAGGCAGTCCGCTGCTCATTTAAGCTTGAAACCTCGGGCTTTTGAAACCAGAAGGTCAGGCCCCTCGAACCGCGAGCAGCTGTGGAGATCATCCCCCCTTGAGAGAGGGCAGACAGCACAGGCCCTCACCCGAACAAGCGCCACGCCGGCCTAATTCAATTAGCCCCTCATCCCGTTTCAGAGGGATCAGCCTAAAAGCATTAGCAGCCCTGCAGCCACGACGGGCCGCGATCCCTCCGTGCTGACCGCGCCGCACGGTCTGTTCCAGCTCTTTTAAAACTGCCCCCAGCACCCCCCTGACCAGCCCTTAAGCCCTTCACTCTCCAAACCGCCAAATCTGCTAAAAGCACAGGCGGTGACCTCTGACCCCGACCTCAGCGTTGACCCCTGACTCACTCCCAGCAGATGCGGAGCAGCCATGCGAGGCCGTGGTGAGCGAGAGTGTGCACGCCCAGCTGGATGTCCTTACACACTCCAGAGGTGGGCGGCCGTTAGCTAAACTCACACCAGGGGCTCTGCCGGCTGTTAATAACAGGGCCAGGTCTCCGTGTCCGAGTGTGGGGTGTCTCTTACTCCAGGTGCTACACCCCAGTCCGCCCTCATCACTGCTGGGGTTCACAGAACACAGAGCATCTGACTATTCAGAGAGTGTGAATTAAAAAAAAATGTCACTAGTTCTGTGCCTACAGACCTTCCCCTTCCCATCACATTCATGAGCATCTGCGTTTTTATCTGCTTTAATCCCTGAGTGGCCAGACCGTAACTCTTCCCAAACCCAGACTCTCCGACTCGGCGTTTGCAGTTTTGTGAAAAAATGCTTTTAATGCTGTTTCGAAAGACACTACATAAAATCCACCTGATACTTCCGGGCCGGCCGAGAACTGCGCAGAGGGGAGATCCAGCTGCCCCAGAAATCTGCCATCCGAAGGTTTTCTGAACAAGCTGGTTTCTCAGTAATGGCATACTCACAGATCTTGATGAAGCAACCGGCCATGAAGTTTTTGTGGTTTGTCATTGCTTGTGTGCATCCCCATATCGCTGCAGTTTCCAGAGCAAATGTGCACAGACACGGATGTCTCAATGCATGTCAGATACACCGAGGCTCTGCTTCATCAGCGCATTTGTTTTTGCATGAGGCTGCTGCTCGCAGTCAAGACTGCATGGACCACCCTGCTGCACAATGGAGCACAATTCTAGAAAGCAGCAGCTTTCCAGCTTCTCTTTAAATCAACCGAGGAAGACTTGAAAACTATTAAAATGGCCCAGGTTAAGCTAATGATGAGCTCAGCTGCACTCACTGTAACTCTCCGCAATAATGGTGTCAGGACCCAAAACAACTCCTTATTATCTCAAGCTTTGAAAAACTCAAAACCTTGTTGAACTCGATGCCGTAGCAGTCGATTATGTCTTCCAGCTACTGCGTGAGTCTCTCTTATCCACAGAGGCCACTGCTCCGCGCCCCAGCACCAGGAGAGATGAAGTCTGTGTGCTTATTCTCCGAGTGGAGCACAAGTGGCTCTGCTGGTCCAGCCCAGGTGGGTTTTCCTGGTGCTCCACAGGGCGTGACGACTCTCTGGGGTCACAGTGAAGAGCCTCGTCCTGCACTCACTGCACGGAGCTTCACATCCTTATTGATCGGCACATGCAAGCCGGCCGGGGATTTCACCAGCCTGGTATGTGCTCGCAGGTGGAATAACAGCTTGGCTGGGCTTGGATTTTTAGCCATCAAGTCCCAGATGCTCTCCGGAATGACATCCGATAGCCCACACCCAGATCCACAGAGAGAGAAACCTGCCTGCTCCGTCCCAGACGAGCAGAATTCAGAATACACCCAACGCCAAGAGCGCACACGCTGGGAAATGCCAACCAAATTTTGTTTTCAAATTATTATTTTTTTGGTCCCCCAGTGACTACGTTACACGAGAAGAAATGCGAGAGATACAAAGTGAGCTGGTGTTCGTTACAATAAAAGATTGATAAAAATGTAAGGACTGCTAGAAGAGCACGCTGAAGCGACTGTCAGAACAACCCGTCTCGCTGTTCTGTCAACTGAGCAATTACCAGGAAAATACCAACCGCCCCCTGCTGAACACTGCTGAACACTGGGATCGAGAAGTGAAGGCTCCCGATTCACTGTGTGCAGTTTTACAGTACGATTCAGACAAGGGGAGCAGGATTAAATGAGCAAGCCTTAACAGCAGCAACAGTAAAGAGAATGGGAAGGTTTCAGCTCAGCCTCTGTTTGTTTATGAAAGTGGGGAAGTGTGGCAGGGAAAGAAATCCATCCATTTTCATTCGGACTGTTAATATTTCTTGGTGAGATGTAGGAGGAGCATGCAGACTCCACACAGAAGGTCCCCCAGGCTGGAATCACACCGAGAGCTGGGGGGAAGCTACAAGCCCTTCGCCACGCCAACGACACTGGGAAACTCTGTACCTCACTGCACGGCGATGCTCCTCAAGAGCAGCCTGTTGCCTAGTGGCGGTCTTTTAGTGTCCTGCTTCACTGGTCAGTAATCACTGGCCCCCAGGAGCCTGCGGTTGGGCCCCAGACGGGACATAAACTTCACTGGAGCTGACGAGGACAGAGGATACCAGGCGAGCGAGGCCCCATAGCGCTGTGCTCTCGGACCCCCCTCACGGGGGGAGGCAGCCGCCCAGTCAGGCTCTGCTGCTGCTCAGGTGCTGGGCAGAAGCCAAGGTGCTGTCAGCGCACTCTCGGACAAATTTCAAAAGCAGATCAGGAGGCAGACACTCACAGCTCCCAGGGGCTCCGGCAGGATCCCTGTAAAAGTGTTGAACTTCATCAACCATCCCTGAGAGACACCCCCTCCTTCTCTCTGGCCAATTAACCCCTCACCTGTCAGCCAGGCTCAAACCCCACCGAGCCTGCCACACTTCGGCAGGAAATTAATTAGGCAGGAAATGGCTTGTCGATTTTCCACGTCCGCGTGCTGGAAAAACACCCAAACAGCCAGCGGGTGCTGGGTAAGGGCCACTGGTGTTGGGGGGCCCAGTTTGCTCTCCATGAGACACACAGGCAGGGAGAGAGACGCCTGGGGTCAGAGCGCAGGGTCAGCCATTGTACAGCACCCCTGGAGCAGCTGGGGTGAAGGGCCTTGCTCAGGGGCCCAACAAAGTAGGATTCCTCTGCCAGCCGCGGGATTTGAACCGGCAACCTCCCAGCCACAGGCACAGATCCTGAGCCACAGAGCCAGCGCTCCGCCCCGCTGACGGGTCCTCTACAGCCGCACAGATAACGGAGGTAGCTCGACTCGACATCGCTGACGAAACGCAGAGAGAGAGAGAGAGAGAAGTCGAGCCTGAGGTTTTAATTCCTTCCTTCCTCCATCCTTTCCCCCCCCCAGAAAGAGGGGACGACAAGAACAAAATCAGTCTGGGCTCCGTACAGGACCCGGTGGGACTCGGCACACCAGTCACTCGCAATCGCTCTCATTACTGCGCCCCGCGCTTTCTTCTCCCCTGGGAGTGCCTGCATCTGGGGGTCCTGTCTGATTCCAGCTCCCCGAGCAGAAACCTGCTCTCACACAGGCTACAAAATTGCTTTTCCTTCACACAGAAGCAGCAAGAGAGCCAGAAAAGCTTTTATTATGCTTGTATTTGGACTTTCTTACCACACGGTAGGAGGAGACTGTAATGGGTACACAAGTGGAAAATATGCAGATGAGTATTGAAAGCCAAGAACAGGCGGCACTTCTTTACCCAAAGGGTTGTGGGAGAGTGGAACAAGCCGACCAACTAAAACGTTGAAGACAATACCCTGGTTTCAATCAAAAAGCAACTGGGTGGGATCCGCAGATCAGTAAACTATTAACAACCAAATAGATTAGATGGGCTTAAGGGTCTCCTCTTTCGCAGGTATTATTTTTAACGAATAGTAAAATGTCCAGGCGCATGACGCACTCGCTGCTTTTTCACCTAAGCAGCTCACCCAGCTGTTTCCAGAAGCAATGTGACCAGCTAGGATGTTTAAAGCTGCAGGGTTATGATGGATGTACGCAGTCATGGGCTCAGCATCTCAGACAGTCAATAAAGCAGCAACAGAATCAGTTTCCAAAGACGGGCCCCCCCCCCCCCCCGAACCCCGCTCCAATCTGCCGCCTGCCAAGGCCACCTCTGCCTGGGTGGGTCGAGTCCGTCAGGTAACGGCGGCGGAGCTAGTGTTATAACACAGAAACGAGCAGCACCTGACAAACCCATTATCCGGGCTCCGAGCCTGAAAGAATGCAGTCGTCCTTTGGAGGAAAGGAAAAAAAAAACTTTCTCCTCCTCTTTCTCTCTGCCAAATGCGGGGGGATTGTATTACCGGCCTGGGATTCCTCACAGCCGGGCTGCCGAGACCAGACGGGGCTGGGAATTCTCCCGTCTCGCCCCCATCCACCCCCCCTACTCTGAGGGTGAGTGCAGTTCACCTGCTGTCGAGTCCCCAGAGAGTCGGGGCAACGTTTATTACCCAGAACAAAGCAAACTCGCGAACCCACCCCCTGCAACCAGGATTAGTGGCCATCTGGGGCTCTGCCAGGGCTGGAACCCCAGCTCTCTGCCTGCTTCAAGCACTGACCCCTGATAAGAACATCACTGCTATAAAGTTTACAAACGAAAGGGGGCTATTTGGGCCAGCTAGCACATCTGTCTTTTCCTCGTTCGCCTCATTGAACCCAGGACCTCATCCACATGAAGGGCATCAGCTTCAGCAACATGGCCCAAATAGTTCCACGCTCCCACAACCCTGTGGGTAAAGCAATGGCTCCTTTTCTGGCTTTGAAATATCCACCTTTCCTGCACGAACGACTTGCTCACTCAGCTGGGTATTGAGCCCTATATTTTAATCAGCTCGGCCTTTTCTGAGTTATACACACCTGTGTCCCACATTGCAACAACACACCAACAAGTCTCTCCACCTGCCTTGAAAACCATCTTCTCCCATTACATGTTGGTGTAACGCTAAGCTGTTTTAAAATTCGTAAATCTCTCGAGATGTGCACAAGCATGCTAAAGGATTTCAAGATGTAGTACATTTACGTGCATGTGTGTAAACAATGATTCAATTCTAGCTTAAAAGAGAAACAGACTGGCCAAACTGCCAGACCAAACTTTGTTTGAAATGAGCCCCTCCTTCAGCATCTCTGTGGTAGGTAGATATTTTAAAATGTAAAAGTATTTACTTTATTCCTTTAACGATATCATTTAGATAAATACGTCATTTACTGGACAGTGGGGGGGGGATGAGAAAGAGGCAGCTGTAATTAATCCTCATTCAAAATAAATGTTCACTTTTGAAGAACATCACATTGGAATTCTGGGGGGTTATGCTTTGCTGGATCACATTCTGCCCCGCCCCCTCCAGGGAAGGAGGTACAGGTGGCACCGATCACATGGTCAGTCTGCCGCGTGCTCTCCATCCAGAGCGCGCCAAGACACCTCCTGGGCTACCGCACACTGGGCGCGTACCAGGAAACGGGAAACATCACTCCACAGTCACCGTGGGCAGAAACCCAGTGCCAGGCATGGAGGTGAGGGCTGTCCACACAAAACCGCAGACGAGACTCAAAACCCCACTGCCCCCCCTACCAGCAGGGGACACAGGGACACAGGCCTGGGCGTCCTGAGCTCCACGTGAGCATCTTGCAATTCACGTTCATCTTGGAATTTATGACCTTGGCGTCGCTATTAAATAAAAAAAACTCTCCACACGCAAGATCATATATATGTGCTTGACCTGAATTGGGTTTTGTGCGCTAAATTATTCCATCTGAGCCATCTGGAGGGCTGCGATCTAATTCCGCCCTCTCTCGAAAGAGCTGGCCAGCGTGCTCTGCAGCAGGGGGGCCAGGAGAGGCTGCGGTCAAAGATAAAGACCAGCAGCCGAGTGCCCTTCGCCGCCCAGGTCAGACCTGCGCCTGTCTGGTCAGCGTCGGGGGATGGACTTCAAGATGCCAGCGCTTTCTGCCCGCAAGACCCACAGTCAGCGCCATTCCCAGAGGCCATCCTCGCTCCGAGCCTTGGAGGAGCACACCTCAGCCCCAGAGGCGTCTGGGATGGGGTGGCTGACGGCCAGACTTAAACCCAGGCCTCTCCGTGCACACCCCCCAGCAGGACCGCTCAGGACGCTGTCAGGGGGGCCACGCAGCCTTCAGATCTCGCCTGTGGTCAAACAGGGGGCTCGGTGTGCCCTGAAAGCTGTGTATCTGGGCCTCTGTGCAGCCAGGCCCAGCCCTCTCCCGAGAGATCCAGTCTCCCGCACGCGATCTCACTGCAGCACTTAACGCCGGCGTGAACCGGGGTCTGGAGATAAGAGCGGATCAATCCGTGCTGGAATACTGAAGTGCTGCTGTTGAACAGCTGATGCAGCAGGACGGAGGTCCGAGCCCATGGAGGTGGCGGAGAGGACCCCCCCGCGCCCTCGAACCCTGGCGTCACCAGCAGAACGCACGGAGCCGGGCTCCGCGGCGCGTCTCCCTTTGAGGACGCCCGCTCAAAAGCGAAAGCGCCCCTTCCAGCTCCGTGGGCACTGGGGGGGGGGGGGGGGGTGGAGATCTGAAGCCTCACGGAGATCGTCAGCCGGGCTGTTTTCACAACACGCAGCTCGATCAATACACCCCCCTCGGCGCTCAGGAGAGACAGCTGTTCCCGAGCTCCGAGCTCAGAGAATCGGGAGGCAACAATGGGATTTCAGACAGCCAATTCCCCAGCTATTCCCTGCTCCCATCCCTGTGTGTATCTTCTTCATTCTCTTCTGAAGGTGGGGAGGCAGGCTCCTTTTAAAACATGCATTCTGTCCCTGGACTATCCATTACAAGCGGTGTGATTACTAATTAATTAATTGATTAATCTGGCAGATGCTTTTATTGAATGCCTCATGGATTTGGATCTGTTTACACAGCTGGGTATTTTATGCCACAGTACAATGCTGAAAGGTGTAACAGCAGTGCCGCCAAACAGGATTTGAACCTGCAACCTACCCGGTGTGGGGCCAGAACCCTCAGAACTGCACCACACTGCTGCCTCCAATAAGGCAACATGGGTGTTGGGGCGTCGTCTGTGGGTGGGACCCCGAGTTCACATCGTGATCATTATCCTTGGGCAAACTTGGGCTTCCACAAAGAGGGTTTTTGTTTCACATAAAAGCTAGGAATTGGCTGACTGTGCACCTTTCACAATCTGAATTATGAGCACTGGCTTTCAGCTAACGACACGGAGCAATTACTGCAAGCTAGTAAGTACACTGTGACCAGTCACTGCTGGGCAACAATGTCACGTCTAGATCACCGAACCGTTCATAAGATTATTAATTCCTTGCATTATCGTAGCAATTTCCATCCTAAAGCACTTCATACATAGAAGGGGACCCATTTAATTCACCAATGAAATGCAGCCCCTATCTGGGCATCACACAGCGGCCATTCTGCACCAGCAGCCCCCCTGCTCAGCAGATCAGGGGGAGGAGTGAGAAAAGCCGTCACCAATTGAACTGGGGGGGGAGGACTGGTCTTTAGTTTACCCCTCTTTTGCAGAAAACACAGATAACACTGCAAAGAGCCAGGCCATTTCTGCCCAGTGAGACATGCAGGGCTCCCTCAGGGCTCCACCTGGAAGCTCTTTAGTGTTCTCCCAGGGCTCTCCTCCCCAGAGTCCTCCTTGCTGAGAGCCTGGCTGGCAGGGACAGTCGGCAGTTCCCAGTGCTGCGCAGGCTGGCCTCCCCCCAGGGCCGGAGTGAGGTCTGACCTTTTGTGCGGCCTTGCACATTGCCAGGCTCGTGCCTCGCAGGGGGTCTCGTTATAAATTCCCTTGTATGTATAAATAGCATTAAAAACCAGAGCTAGGGGCAGGGCAGTTCTGCTGTAGGGGGCCAGGTTCAATTCTGCGCTCTGTGTGGAGTTTGCATGTTCCAGCCACATCCAGGACCGGTGCACCAGAGGCTTAGCTTAGGAAGTAAGCACGTTTTCTAAACTTGGGTGAGTTTCTCCTGCTCGGTTTATGTTTGGGTTTATATTTTGTGCTGGGCACATATTTTTATCCAGCTCGTCTCGCATGAGTACCCATTTGCACATTTATTTTAGCGGTGCACCTTCTTTGTCGGGGGTACGACTGCGGTGTCACCCCTGAGATGGGAACCCACTGCCCTGCAGTTCCGAGTCCTGAACCCTGACCACACGGCAGGTCAGCGGGCCCATGCGGGGCCGGGGAAGTGTCAGAACCCATGGCACTAACAACAGCTCCCCAGCTAATTTCTTCAGGATGAGCCGGGAATGACAAGGGAATGCGCACAGGAGTGAGGAGACACGTGCCAACACGAACGGAGGTGAATTCTGTACTCAAGCAGAGCCTGTCTGGGCTGAACGAGAAAGCAAGGAGCTGGTGTCAAGCAAGCGAATGCGGACCCTGCTGAGAAAGCAGGTGTGTGTGGTGATTATCGCCCTGCCACAGGAGCTGAGAACAGCCTAGCCTGTGCCCTTGACAAGATCAGCCTGCGGGTCCCACACCTCCGGCGCGTGAACTCATAATCGTTTTCCGAGAACACGGATCTACACCTGTGGCAGTTCTGCGAACCGGTGTGACAGCGCCATGGCGTCAAGACGAGTTCCCCCCCCCCCATCGGCAGCCCGCGGAAGAACATCACCCACAGCAATATCATTAAGGGCGGAGCGGTGGCTCTGTGGCTGAGGATCTGCGCCTGTGGCTGGGAGGCTGCCAGTTCAAATCCCACAGCCGGCACCTGAGCAAGGCCCTTAACCCCAGCTGCTCCAGGGGTGCCCTACAAATGGCTGACCCTGCGCTCTGACCCCCAGCTTCTCTCTCCCTGTCTGTGTGTCTCATGGAGAGCAAGCTGGAGCCTGCGAAAAGACAAATCCCTAATGCAAGAAATTGTATATGGCCAATAAAGTGATCTTAAAGTGATCTCTTATCAACAACAGCAGCATTTGTACCAGTGCTAACGCTGAATACACCTAATGGACAGGAAGAAAATCCTATCACTATTCTATCAAACAATTGTACTGAAAGGTAGTGATGATATCCTATTTGACACAGTAGTGTAGTATATTGTTTCTAAGCCAATGGTAGTGATGGAAGAGTATCTTGTTTAGCCTAACTATCCTGGCTCAGGGAACTTGCTGGCCTTTTATTTTTCCATAATTTAAACCTCTCGGATTCAGCAAACAACTCCCTATGCCCCTGTGCTGTTCTTTAGGACCAAAGAGACATTCCTGATTTTGTCTATTTAAAGAGTACCACTTGCTTATGCCTCAGATCAAGCCTTCCTGTCACAAGCGCACAGCCTCACACACCAGGCTGTAAGTGCACTATAAAGGGAAACAGGCTCTCAGTCTCACAGGTGCTAATTGGAGCCCCTCACCTGCGCCTGTACATAGTGTTTTGGAAACTACAGCAGGCGTCTTGTTTCATTCTGCACTTGTAGCTCTCCCTAATGTGTTGCTTGCTCTTACTGATTACTGGTGGGGTTTGTTCCTGGACAGATCTCTCTCTCTCTCTGTCTCTGCCTTAGCAGCTAATTAATGTAATTAGCAGAAGACACGTCTGTAAAGCTTAATTGAGGCTGAAGCCACAGAACAGGCCTGCCTTAGACGTCCGCCCATGCAGTTCAGCTGCTCGGTCTGGAGGGCAAGCTAGTTAATAAACAAACAGACCAACAGATGGAACACAACTCCTGTCTTAACACATGGCTGTGATAGCCGGGATTTTTCTTCTCATATTCTGTGTGCACAGAATCCGACACACGACAAGAGGAAGACGCCTGTAAATCCTGAAGAGTTGAGGGTTTAGTTCCAGTGAGTTCTTGAGATCGAGAACTCCGATTGCATAGCAGTTTAATCCATGTCAGGTTTTACCTGCTGCAGGCTTAACTAACAATCCAACGTCACGAATTACTGAAAATAATGACTGGGCGATACGCCTCACGAGTGCTTTTTCCACACAGACCCGCAAGCACCGTACAGCAGCCGCGCGCGCCACAGATAAACAGAATCAAAAAATAAGAGGGGAAAACAGCCCAGCAAAACTACCCTTGCTTGAGGCAACAGGGCGCGATGAGAGTGTGGTAAGACGAGCCTAAAAGCCTCCTCTGTCTTATCTCCTTGCGCCTTCCTGGTGTGAGCACGGCCCACTGAGGAGCTGGAGCTGTGATCACAGTGTCCTGGCAAAGAGAAACAAGCAGACCCTCTTCCCAGAACCCCCCGCAGAGATCCACACTGAACTGCAGGGGTTGTACTCCTCACTGCTGAGCCCGTTTCAGAACTTGTGTCAGCCTTCTGTCGGGGCTGCAGTTAAGTGCAATATGCAATTTCTCTCCTGTTTTTAAAGTACATTTCTAACCCCCTTCCCCACACAGACACTTAGGGCTCTTTCTCAGCCCCACAGGGGGCAGGTGGGGGCAGGGTGCTGGGGAGACGTCTGCCCCCGGGGCAGGAGGAAACCTCTGTGTCTCTCTCCTCAAGCTCCCTATCCTATGCCACCCCGCCCCCCCAACTCCTTCTGAAAGACATGATGCGCCTGGACATCCCCAGAAAACCCCAGCCCCCCCAGCCACGTTGCCCAAATCAATTAAGGCCACGCCGAGCTGAGGGGGCGCATGGCACAGTAGGTGGGGAGGAATGGATGCAGCACAATGCAGCAGGCAGTACAGCAGTCTTCTGCTTCTTCTCACTGTCACTCAATACAACTACTCATTAAACCTGCACGCTACTGTCTGTAACACGTCTGGGTTCTGGGTTATACGGCTATTGCCCTTGATGATTAATTAATCAAATCATTATTGGATGCTGCACATTGGTGGTGGTGGTGGAGGGGAGTCCCCATTACCTATAAAGCGCTTTGAGTGGAGTGTCCAGAAAAGCGCTATATAAGTGTAAGCAATTATTATAATTATTGTAAATCGAGGGCAGGGATAATGGAGAGGCTGTGCACCAGGGAGGGGGGGCGGTGGAACAGGCCCCACTCATTGCAACTTGCCCCAGGCCCCCTGGGATGAGGTCTTGTTTTAATTGATGGTCCTAGGCTGATCATTCAGTTTATCTTCTGCATGAAGGACCCCATTCAAAATCAGTCTGCTGTGTGGAGCAGTATCACTTCTCGGAGTGCACAGATCAGACACGGAGGACAGGAGACCAATCGAACTAGATCCTCATCCAGCTGTTGAGTGTAAAGCCAGGGTATCGGCTTCAACAACATGGATGGGCAGCTTGTTCCACATTCCCACATTTCTCTATATGAAGTGGCTCCTGTTCTCAGTTTTAAATGTGCTTCCCTGCAGTTTCTGCTTGAAATCCCTGGTTCATGTTTCACTGTTGATGCTCCAGAAGTTCACTGAGTTGAATCTGCCAGTGCCCTAGAGAATTTTGAACATTAATGTTTCTGTTAATGTAGTTTCATAAAGCATGGCTTCTACGTCAATACTAAGGTGTTTATTAAAAGCTGTGCAGCAAGTCTGGGAAAGCTACACATATAGGTGGAGGTATGAACTATTATCTGATTAGATTAAGAATCACTTTTATTTGCCAAGGATATTTCATGCTCAAGGAATCTCTAGAGTACGTTCTACATATACCATACACAGACAAGACAGTAGGCATCATTAAGACACAACACGCAGAACTAGGAATTGTGGTTAAGCACAAAGACAGCCCCTGGAAAGAAGCTGTTCAAGTACCAGGTAGGTCTGGTTTTAATGGAGCAGTAGCGTATTCCTGAGGGAAGTTAATGAAACCAGTGGTAACCAGTGGTAACCTGGGTGGATCAGCAATCTCTCCTGCCCACGTCTTTGCTCTGGAAGTGTACAATTGTGTAAAGTGCGAGAGAATTCTGTGCCTTTCTGCCGCACTCTGGTATGAGGTTGTGGTGTAGCCCAGCAACACGATCACGTCAAGTATTTTAATAACGGTCATTTAAACAGCTGGCTGATTGGTCCACAGTGGACCACACCAAAATGGCTGGGCTGTTGCATCCTCTTCGAAAAGGGTGCTGGGCAAAAACATTCTTTGCACCAAATTCAAAAATGTCATTTCCATTCCATTTCGAGAATACTGGATATTAGGTTATCTGCTTGCAACGTATACCACTACCATTTCTGCGGTCTAGATGCTTCACAAATGCCTAATTCCATCAAAAACGTGACACAGAGACAGCTTCCTATCAGTGTTATATTTTGGGCACATAGGGGTTGTCTTCCAGATTAAGCCCAGCAAGCCTTCCTCTTCCCAGGCTGCCAACTGCCAGGAAACTCCCAGGCTTTAAGGCCTAATCCCTAGCAACATGCCAGTGCCAGACACTGTTTCTGGGTGATCCCCATTGGCTTTCCCAAGGCAACCGAAAAAAAAAATCCCCAACCATTTTAATCACATAGTAAGCCGAAGTGTTAGAATGAGACGCTAAAAGAGGCAGAAGGGGGTATATTCCATGGGGAAATGGCAGACTTACAATTGCCTCTCTCCCCTCCTGGGGAAGCAAAACAATTCGATTAGCTCGCCGCACAGTGACAGAGACAGAGGATCGCAGAAGCCATTGTGTCATTTTTATAAGCATTTTTTTTCTTTTTCTCTCGCACCCCCCCGACAAAGTTAGTACTTGTGAGGTCATCGCTCTAGATAGGTGGCAGACGGTGGCGCCAGTAGCTGCTGGCAAGCCGAGCCCAGGCAACGCATTTTCAGCTGCTCGACAGAACCGCTGGCAGTGGCGGAGACACGACTTCTCAGTGCTAAAGAGGGGAAAACAGCCCTGCGCAAATCAATACCATCGATTAAGCCATTTCCAAAACCCTTGATTTTAATTGGCCCGGGATTTACTGCCACTACAAGCTCCGGCCTGGAGCATCCCCCAGGGAAGGTGTCTACAGCATCCCGGGCGTGCCCAAACCCAGACTGGAAATGACAGCTGACGTGTCGCTACCGAAGGAGAAAATCTGTCAGATCATGGCAGGCGCAGGTGAGCAGATTCAAACGGAGGAACACGCTGGGTTATAGGTGATGGGTGCGCCTCTCCCAGCCCCCGCTGGGATTCGATCCCGGTCGCTCACGGGCTCTGGGTACGCACAGAGCCGCTCCCAGGACAGCGGCATAGTCCCAGAGTTCCCTGCCTCCTAGGTTTCAGACAGGGGGCTGGCGTCACTTCAGTATCTGGCTAGTGCACTGACCGCTGTTGCACAGATAAACCAGCTCTCGACAAAGACAGGCTTCCTGACCTTCACATTAATTAAAGCGATTTGTGTAAAATCTGGGTTCAATGTGGCTGGAGGCTTTCTGGAGACATCTGGGCATTTTGAAGTCAGGCTTTGAACGGAATAGTTAAAGGTCTTTGGGGAAATGTATAAGGAAACGTTTACATTTAATGGGAATGGAAGCTCATCTACTGTGCAAGCTTTCTTGAGTGCCTCAGTTCCCTGAGACTGCAGCCTGGCACTTATATATTTTTTTTGTTGTTGTGAACTCATTTTCCAAATTTTTTCTCAGAAAGGAGAAAGAAGACTGAAAGTTGACGAAAGTGGGCTAGATGTCAGAGGAAACGACAGATGTCTGAAAGTAATACTAAATAATTTAGATGTGGGAAAACTAAAATGATAATTACATTTAATATCCTGCTGTGCAGTACAGCCTCTCAAGCAGCAGAGACTGCAAGTGGCCCTGAAAGGAGCTGTTGCTAAAAAACAGCACCCCGACACTGAGCCCCTGAACACACTGCAGGCCAGCACCCCGACACTGAGCCCCTGAACACACTGCAGGCCAGCACCCCGACACTGAGCCCCTGAACACACTGCAGGCCAGCACCCCGACACTGAGCCCCTGAACACACTGCAGGCCAGCACCCCGACACTGAGCCCCTGAACACACTGCAGCCCAGCACTCCGACACTGAGCCCCTGAACACACTGCAGCCCAGCACTCCGACACTGAGCCCCTGAACACACTGCAGGCCAGCACCCCGACACTGAGCCCCTGAACACACTGCAGCCCAGCACCCCGACACTGAGCCCCTGAACACACTGCAGGCCAGCACCCCGACACTGAGCCCCTGAACACACTGCAGGCCAGCACCCCGACACTGAGCCCCTGAACACACTGCAGCCCAGCACTCCGACACTGAGCCCCTGAACACACTGCAGCCCAGCACCCCGACACTGAGCCCCTGAACACACTGCAGGCCAGCACCCCGACACTGAGCCCCTGAACACACTGCAGGCCAGCACCCCGACACTGAGCCCCTGAACACACTGCAGCCCAGCACTCCGACACTGAGCCCCTGAACACACTGCAGGCCAGCACTCCCGACACTGAGCCCCTGAACACACTGCAGGCCAGCACCCCGACACTGAGCCCCTGAACACACTGCAGGCCAGCACCCCGACACTGAGCCCCTGAACACACTGCAGGCCAGCACCCCGACACTGAGCCCCTGAACACACTGCAGGCCAGCACCCCGACACTGAGCCCCTGAACACACTGCAGCCCAGCACTCCGACACTGAGCCCCTGAACACACTGCAGCCCAGCACTGACACTGAGCTCCTGAACACACTGCAGCACTGGCTCTCTTGCTGTGTCCTTCACTTCTCATCTGTTTTCTCTTTCTGTGTAACTGGTCTCCTCCTGCTCGTTACAGCCGCTCAATGGAGTTTCCAGACACGGGAGTGTCCCGTGAGGCTCTCTCGCTCTCACTTCATAAAACCGCGGAGGGGGAGAGGGGACTCGGGGGGCGGGGCCGCGCCCCACCCCGCGGGGCCCCGCGAACATCTCCGGCATGAGGAGGCCAGATGGCCACAGGGAAGGCAGTCCAGCAGGGCCACGGCTTCTGGAAGGGGGCGAGAAACGGAGAGATGAACTTCTGATTTTTCCTTCCGGGGCAGTTTTAATAGACGAGTCTCTAAGGCGGCAGCTGAATTTTACTACCTGTACACCCGTAAAGCGATCGGACATCTGTGCTCCAGAGCGGGGAGGGCAGTGCTGAGCTCCAGCCGCCCCCTGGCAGGGGGCCACAGTTCAGGCAGCGCAAGTACCAGCTGCCAGAGGTCTGTTTGTTTTTTGATACTGCTGGAGTTTGTTTTAGAAATGAAATAAGTCGCTGGGATCTAAGCCCTTGCATGCGTAGATGGTGCTTTGCATCCCAGAGGGATTCCAGAGCACTCTCCACAGCGGGAGGGATGCACTTCGCGCCCCGCGGATGTGCAGCCCAGCTGGCTGATGTCATCCGCGGCGCTGCGCAGGCAGAGGGGCGTGGCAGCACGTCGCCGGTCCACTTGGATCGGCTACCCTGGGCAGGGCCGACCGTGCAGGCCCAGAGGGGAAACCAGCCAGAGCGCTCCCACTCCGACGAGCAGAGCTGAAGGAGCTGTGAAGGCCGTGAAGGCCTTCTACAGCACCCTGTCACCCGTGAGGAAGTTCTGTTCCGGAGAGAAGAGCGCCACCTACTGGTCCACTTACAGTTCTGGAGCAACCTAGTTTTCCCTGGAGGTCTCCCATTCCAGGACTGACCAGATCCCGCCTGGCTGAGCCTCATAGATCAGACCAGAAGCTGCAACAGATCCATCCAAGGTGGGGTTCAGGAGAACTGCACTGCACACAAGGGGATTTTAGAACTCGTTTCTCAACTGCAGTAAACAAGGTGCAGAATTACCACAGAAACCGTCTGAGTACCAAGCCCGCAGCAGCAGACTGGTGGGATTGGATTGAAGGAGCTTGTGCCCATCTCTGCAAAAACGCTGTGGGAAGCAATGCTGGCGATCACAGCCTGCAAGACGGAGAGGCTGGCGTCCAGTCATTCCACCCAGCTTAGTCTGAAACCCTGCGGTTACTTCAGCCCTTGTCTGCGAGCGTGTGAACAATATTTCCTTCCTACAGCGCTGCGGCCTCTCTGCTGTTCTGCACAGTGAGAAAGTATGACCTACGTGTTAATGCTTCTCTCCTAACCTGAGGATCTGAAGTAAAAGGGTTCATTGTTTTAATTCTTCCAAGCTTAAACCTCTCTTTTTTTTCTCCTGACACCACACTGTGAAGTTTTTCCTTTTTCTTCCAGTTCTACAGAATGCGACAGAACAAAGGCTCTTTCACTTGAGTCTGCTATCGCCATAAAATCAGTCTGAAATCTACTCAACAGCACTTGAGAAATATATGTAAGTATTCACGACCCACAGCTAGGTGACAAACAGACAGACCTCTGTGTCTGACCGCTGCGGTTCAGAAGGGCTTTCCTGTGGGCTTTCTGAAGTCCAACAACAAAAACCTGTATTGGCAAGGAAACCCCTTTCAACAGTGGGGTTCTGTTTTACTCCACCTGCCTGGCACATGTCCTTCAAGTGCCTATGAAACAATGTAATCTAGGAATCAGGAGAAGAGCTTCTGAAGTCAGCAAGTAACTCCCCTCAATGACTAAAGAGGAAATAAAATGCTCAAAAAGCATTAAAAAAGGCCAACCAAATATTGGAACATAGAGCTAAAAACTGTAGATTTGAAATCAAACGAGGTTATGTTAAGATTGCATAATGCCCTAGTACAACCTCGTTCAGAATACGGGGTACAGTTGTGGTCACCATGTTACAGAGTAGAAATCACTGCGGGGCACTCCACCCAGATCTATGCTGAGAGCTGGGAGAGTTCTATGCTGACGGGCAGAAATAATTGAACCTTTTTTAGTTCCAAAAATAATGGGAGCTGGTACTCCTAATAAAAATCCTCAAAGGTGCCGACAGACTCAGTAAAACAAGAACCAGAGGACAGGAGACAAGTGGAAACTAGACTGAAAACTGAGTGCACTGAAAACCGAGAAGAGGAGGCACTTCTTTACGCAAAGGGTTGTGGGAGCGTGGAACCAGCTGCCCAGCCACGTTGCTGAAGCCGATATCCCCTGGTTTCCTCTATGAACCACCGGAACAAGACCTGCCAACCGGTTAGCGGCTAGCGAGAACGGCCTCCCCTCGCTGGCAAACCGCTCTTTCCTTCTTGAAAAACGAAGACAAAGGAAAACCGAGCCAGGGTCTATTTTTAAAGCAGAGCTTTGGGAAGAGGGAGTCCAGAGTTTTTCGGCTCAGCGCCACGGTTCTGGAGGCCAGCCAGGTTTTCAGGAGCTGGTTCCAGTACAGAAACGGGGGTGGGGTGGGGGTGGGGGGGTAGGGCTGTTTGCACCGGGCCGTCGGTCCGGGGGAGCTCCAGTCCCCACCAGGAGCCAGCACCGCGCCGGCTTTGAAGAGGGAGCCAGAGCCGGGGAAGAATGCGCCGCCAGGGCCAGAGGGAATCTGCAGCGGTAGCAGAAGTGCAGATTAAAAAACAACCGCGCCATTCCGCTCCTTCTTCCTCAAGAGCGGCGTCTGCTTCCAGTTAATTGGCCCGCGCGGTTTTCCAAAAGAGCTCCGAGACCGGGAAGAGCCAAGGAGAGGGGCGTTCTTCTGCGTCAATGCGGTGCGGAAGAAATTGGGGGCGACAGGGTCGAGCAGCATCCATTAGAGGTGGGGTTTCAGGCAGCCAGGTCTTGAGCGGAGAATGGAATTACTGTCAAGGTTCCAGCTGGGGTTTAGATCAAGAAAATGGAACTTAAAAAAAGCCAGTCGGGCTTCATTATGGAGAGAGAGAGGGAGGCTGAGAGAGATGTAGGGGTTTCCAGCAGACTGACAGCACAGCGTGACCACTCCTGTGGGACTTGGAAAGGGGTCACCAAAGGTACGGGACACTGTGCATGAGCGCATGTCCAGTGTCCAGCAGTGTCCAGAGAAAGTGTCTTCTACCCATCAGGATCTCACCACAGGCCAGTACATGAGAGCACCCAGATCTCCCTCTAAACTGAAACCCACCGCAGGCTCGAATTCACCTTCCCAGCCCTGTGGGAGCAGGGTCACCCCTGGAACAGGGACGCTCAGAGCTGCCTGTGACGGCGCTGCCCCATCCTGCTCTCCAAGAGCAGCAGTCCATAGCTTATTGGGAACTGGACTGGGGCAGCCCTGGGCCAGGCAGCCCAGTGACCAAAGTGAAAGGATTCTGACTACATGTCACACCTGACCGGAGCGGAAGCCGGGAGTCTGTTTCCATCAGCTGTTGACGACGCCGTATGCCGGGAAGCGATGAGGCAGCGTCTTCACTCGAATTGCCCTGAACGTTTTAACAGGCTTCGTTTGGAAAGGGACGGAGCCAGCGCTGCATATCTGAACTCTAAGGCCACAGCCACACACAGATTAAGCCCAGGGGGGGTAAATACGCCACTGCGGTCCACAAACACAGGGCGCGGCTCTCCACTGGCGGCGCAGGGCCCTGGCACTGTCCTCCCCATGGAAAAAGACGGTTTTTACCCACAATGGAATAAACAGGCAGCGGTGTCTGGTCAGTTCAGATAAACCCGTGAGCAGAAGACAAAAGACAGCAAGGGCCAAATACGCCTGGCAAACAACGGGCTCCGGACGCTCTCTTTCTTCACACGAGGCGGCAGGAGTGAGACAGAGAAATCCGAGTCGACCGGATTTCACAGTCTTAAAAGAGAAGTGCTGAAAAGGACGCTTTCTAAGGCATCAGAACGAAACTCCCAAGCCCGCCTGAAAGGACTTCCTCTATCTACTGAGGGAAACCTATTAAAAGATTGCCACCGGGAAGTGGATCACACTCCGGCAATCGGATCCACTCCGGGATTTTGCCAGAACTTGCAGGCTCTTGTATTTTAGCCAGGCCTGGTTATTTAAGAGCGTGAGGCAGTTTGAACAGGCAAGAGAGCGATATTAATCTCACTTCCTTGGCAGGGGCTTGTACGGGAGCTGGTTTCCGTTTGCAGTAAAGCCTGGAGTGGATCGGCACTGCGGGGATCTGATCTGTTGCCCTGGTATCTCAGACCTGCTATGAACACTATGAACTCGCAGCCATTCCAGAAAACAACAGAGCTGCTCTCACTGATCTCATCTACGAGCAGGCGAGGCTCTGCGCCTCATTGTAGCTGAAAAGGGCGAAAAGTGTGAAAAACTGATCCATCAGCATGAGTTTCAGTGTCTTTCCTGACCAGGTGAAATCTTCCAGGACTGAGATCACAGAGACGCTGCTAATCACTCACTTCCTCGATCGAGCGGGATAGAAGGAGCAAGCCGACTGGCAGATGTTAGGTAGAGGACACAAGTGGAAACTATGGGAAAGTGCGTTTAAAACCAGGAACAGGAGGCACCTCTTTACACTAAAGGTGGCAGGGGTGTGGAACAAGTCGCCCAGCCATGTTGTTGAAGCCGATACTCTGGTTTCTATCAAGAAATCTATTAACTCCCAGATGGGTTAGAACAGCCAAATGCCCTTCTCTCGTCTGTAACCCTACGGTGTGCCGTCCTGTCTGCTCCTGTCTCAGTGACTGAGCTCTGTTTCTTGCCGTCTCCGGGTTGGCGCGTCCCGCCAAGGCCAGCGGTTCTTGCTGGGACTGCCGAGGGAAGAGCAGGGCCCGCCGTCGCGCCACGGTTTTCATCGAGAACGCTCAGCTTGAGCCGTCTTTGTTTGTGAGGTTTTTTTTGGCGCTCATTATTCAGCATCAGTTCATTATTCTTCTGTTGCAAATCAGAGTGGGAATTTGTGTGTGTGTGTGAGAGAGAGAGAGTGAGGAGGGAGGGCTGAGATGTGTTGCTTGCTCCTCACTGTATTTCTTGGCAGAACCGCGATCCCTCTATCAGCGCTGGAATTCTGCGATAAAAGATTTAAGCCTGAAGATAATCGGGTCTCCGTCTCAGCGCAGAGCCGCCAGTCTGTGGAGGCTGCTCGGTTCTCTGTAAACTGGGAATAACCAAACCCCCCCCCCCCCCCCAATACACCCCTCCCTCCCTTCCACTCGTCTTTCCCCGAGGATGACCTACTTCCAGGTGCCCGTCTCCGAAACCCCCCCTCCCTGACCCCTGCGACAGACAGTAATATTCCACATCATTCCCCCTGCTGACACGGCGCGTGAAGACCGCAGACAGGAGAGGAGAGGAGAGGGGGAAGGGCAGGGGAGCAGACGGTATGTGGTCCTTGGCTACAGAGAACTCAGGGAGGATGGGAAAGGAAAGGAAAGAAAATTGTGCCCTGGGACTATGGAGACAGAGACGAAACGGCAAGGTCTCCTCGTGAGCAGAATTCCATTGCTGCGGCGCTCCCCCAGGTAGTGGTCAGCATTGGGGCCCTGGGTCCAATTCTGACCTGGGGTGCTGTCCGTGTGGAGTTTGCATGTTCTCCCCATGTTCACAGGGATTTCCTCCCACAATCCAAAGACATACTGGTAGGCTATCTGGCTTCTGGAAAAACTGGCCCTGGGATGAGTGTGAGTGTGTCTGTGTCTGTGTCTGTCTGTGTCTGTGTGTGTCTGTGTGTGTCTGTGTGTGTCTGTGTGTGCCCTGTGTGTGCCCTGTGTGTGCCCTGTGTGTGCCCTGTGATGGACTGGTGTCCCATCCAGGGTGTGTCCCGCCTTGCACCAGCTACTTGCCAAGATAGGCTCAGGCTTCCTCACGAAACTAAATTAGACACACTGATCGTCCCTTCCAGGACCAGGACTGTACAGCCCTGCTGCAGACACGGGACCAGGAGTGGACAGCCCTACTGCCAACACGCTGACCGGCCCTCCAGGACCAGGACTGGACAGCCGTCTTGCAGACACACTGACCGGACCTCCAGCACCAGGACACCCCTGCCTTACAGCAGAATCATCCGGTGGCAATTGGATCAAAAACCAGGACAGGAAGGGGGCGCTGGATGATGTAAACAGATCAATGCCTTTTAATGCCCGTGATATCAAATGATTTGATACGCCGAATTAGCCCTGCAATTAAACATGCCTGCTTGGCCATTTCAAGGCTTGAAACCAGAGAAAGCTTCCTGGCGCTTGCTTGCCAAGCCTTCGCCATCTGTCTCTTTGAATGTTGCAGCACTCGTCTGAGCCGAGCCCCAGACTCGACCAGAGAGAATTGCCTTCGACAAGCCACGTCCATCTATAAATATTCATGGCAGATTTACTCTGATGCTGGGGCGCGAAACCCAGAGATCTGGAAGGCAGGCGGAGCTCTCGGGAGTATGAGTGAAAATCTGAAATCACCACAAAGCAGGAGTAATTAATAAGCAGGATACAAAGACTTCACCCTGCTTAATGCTGGTACGATAAAAGAGTTTAGAGAACCGAGCAAACAAAAGAGGAAATGCAGCTGCCCAGTCTTTTCTGCATTATCAGTAAGTATTTAGCTGGGACACTGGAGGGCTGTGCCTGCTAATTGAAATGTCTTGCATATATAATCTAAGAGGAGATGACATGAATGTATAGAAATCCAGGCTCATTCCTTTTTTTGTCTGTCAGCGATTGCCTTTCCCCACACACTCAGTCCAGCCCTGTTGCAAGGGCATCCCCAAGCACCCCAGAGCTCCATTTCCTCAGAGCTGCTATTCTGCAGTGATCTCGGTGGCAGAATTAAAACGTGAGATGTCCGTGCAAAACCAGTCCCGGAGTCCTGGAGTTGAGGCTTTTCTGCTGCCCTCTGGTTTTCAAGAACGTCCGGGCCTCCAGCCGGCTCTCGGGAGACTTCAAACAGACTGACAGCGGCCTGCCAAGCTGAGACCTTTACTATGGAAGCCACTGCAGTCGCTACCGAGCTGAAAGGTTTAAAAATCCCTTATCAGGACGTGGGTACGGGAAAGGAAGATTACTGGCCTGTCACTTAAGCAGTGTAAAACACCACTGCAGTTTTCTTAAAGCTCCCTGCAAAGTTGCTCAATAGGCTCGGCGATACACTACATGCATGCGTATAGACAGGTTTTTTACAGTATTGACAGTATTTAGTGTTTTAAACACCTGAACGCTATTGGTGAATCAAGCAAGTAATCTGTTCAATCAAAAGAATTCTGCTCCTTGGGGACTGAAGATAATTTCTGCTTTTAGTCCTAAATCCTCTCTAAATAACTTGGTTTAACAATTACAAGTTTCGCTGATCGTAACAGAATTGTTCTATATCTTTAGAAATTGAAGATTTCTAGAACCTGCTGATCTGCTGACCATGGGCTGGAGATCGTGGTGTTATAAGGTTGCAGAAAGTTAGTGAACTTAAAGAAGCAGAATTAGGTGCAATTATGCAGCACATACACTAGGTGCTGTCTGAGCTTCATACAAGGAACTGTGAATGTGGCTTCAAAGCCAATCCCTGCCTTCACACTGAGGAAGACACTTATCTCCCAGAGCAAGGCAGAGGCAGAGGAGTGCAGCTCAGGTCATCTCCCTCAGAGCTGCTGACCAGGAGGAGGGGGCTGCTATCTCTCCCCCCGGGGGGCTAACTCGCCTGACCCCCGCTCACAAGTCAGCGATTATCGCTCTGCAAAGCCGGCCTCTCTGCGCGCTGCAGAGACAGCACATGCCCACAAACAGAGCAGTCTGCGCGGGCTGCGAACGCAGCCAAGGAAACCGCCCAGCAGCACGGCGCTGTGAAACAACACCGACGCGGAGCAAGGAAGAGTGTCAAAACATCAAATAATGAAAGAGAGAGATGCCCGAGACGCTCAAGCATCCTGCTGGACTCTGTCAGTAAAGCTCACTGCTGCTGAAAGTGTAACGAATAGAAGTCAAAGTCCGGGAAATTTCCCCAGTCCGGGAAACTGGCAGTCTCAGATGACCTACACTGCACACTTTATGCAATGGTGGCAGAACTCTGTGTCCATCCATCCATTTTCTAACTGCTGCTTCCAATTCAGAGTCAAGGGGGAGCCACAGCCTATCCCAGCAAGCAACAGGCGAAAGGCAACGTACACCCTGGACAGGACGCCAGTCCATCACAGGGCAAACACAGACACAAACACCCTGGACAGGGCGCCAGTCCATCACAGGGCACACACAGACACAAACACCCTGGACAGGACGCCAGACCATCACAGGGCACACACAGACACAAACATGTACACGCCCGCATCAGGGTCAGTGTAACTAGAAGCCAGTCTCTTGACTGTGGGAGGAAATCAGAGCACCCCCGTGAACACGGAGAGAACATGCAAACTCCACACAGACAGCACCCCTGGTCCACAATTGAACCCAGGGCCCCGGTGCTGCTAAGCACAATGCTAACCCCTGCACCATCATGCCACTCACTTAATGTGTCCTGGTATTTTAATTAGAAAGTCTTGAAAAGTCAACCCAGAACATATATTCGTTCACATTACGACTCACAGAGACCCACTGAGGAGACTTTTACACAAGAAGAGAGGGTACATCTGGCCCGTTTGATAGTAGTGAATTGACCTGAGGCTCCTATCGAGCTGTTTCTTGAAAGAAACCAGGGTATCAACAACATGGCTAGCTAGTTTGTTCCACTCTCCCACCATCCTTTGTGTAAAGAAGTGCCTTTGAGTACAACAGCAGAGCCTGCTCCTGGATGTATTGATATTCGTGCACATCAGACAAATATTAGATTAAATAAATCAGTCTTTTTTTATATAATCTAACAAGCAACAACAGTGGGCGGATGGAGGTGTCCTCAGAGTAAACAGTTTTTACAGCAAGCGGCTGGTGATCTTTTAAAAGACAAATATTTAATCCAAGGCGAGCTCGATTGATCTTGCAGTCTGACTTAAGTGCGTTGAGTGTTTTCTCAGAAACGCGCTCATGAGCTTTGGCATTGAAGTCCCTCGTCTCTTGCCCTCATTAAATTATTTGCACATTAATCAGAACCATAAGGACAAATCGGTACTCTTGTCATCTTTAACAGTCCCGAATGACTTTCATTGGCTTTCAAATCGCCTGATTCCAGGGCGGAAGAAACCCAGCCAGCAGGCCTGCTGTTGCTCCTCTTGTCCAGCACACTGTACCGTTTAGGACACTTTCTTTTTTTAACCGCGTCTGTCACTCCTCTCGCACTCCAGCTGTAGTCAGTGATGCCACTTACACCGGCAGCGTGTGCAGTGCGCCAGCAGCGCAGTAGTGCGCAAGGCCCGTTTTTACGCCACAAGGCTGTTTCTACACATGTTTAGCGGAGTGCATGAACACTACATGGCACAATGCAGATCTTTCATTCCGTCAGTATCTCACCCCAAAGATCCACCACTCCCAGACCAGATGAGAGGTGCTGATGAGTCCACCTCGCGGTCATTTCGCTGAGCGGCCCATCAAAACCCTGTGGCTGCAGTGCTTGACCGCTTGAGGCGTCCGATAAATCAGATCAGTGAAAACAACAGCACTGAATAAATCCGCCCGATGGTAACACAATGGAATCAAACTTTATTAGGGGACATCACCGGCTGTACAGTTACTGGACGCATGGCTCAGTCACATGGTTTCTTTCCTGGTGTTGATAAACAAGGGAAAGGCAGAAGTCGAGAAGCTTGTGACATTGAGCAACAGGCAGCGGCCCAGACCACGCGTCTGTGGCGGGATCAGTGCAGATCGCCAGCGGAGTAAAAGCAGGACACGTGGCGGATGCAGAGCACATTCCGCCTTAACCACACCGGTCTCCCAGGCGCTGTCCTTCCCCTGACCACAGCCGACCTCGGGCAGCAGGGTTCTGCTTTTCTGAGCTGTTGCAGAGAAGGAGAAAACCAGGCCGAACTCCTCCAGACTTCCTGAACTGCGGTTCGCAGCCCTTTCAGAACCTTCCGTCACGAAGCAGGGTGCAGCCCTCCCATCTTCACAAAGCCTCCGCCCCGCAGGGCTCAGCCTGTCTGCAACCGGCCGCCTAGATTGTCCTTCGCCCAAGAACGCCATCCTTGCCCGTACCACTGGCCTCCCAGCCGCCTCACAGGCTGAGATCAGAGTGGTTGAAGCCGGAGGGTGTGTGTGCGCGTGGCGGGCTGTCAGGGTCAGGCCAGAGCCTCTGGGTTAATGAAAACCTGCGCTTTGATGTGCAGGTGCCCGCCCAATGTCAGCTCTGACCTTCATGGGAATGCGCCCCGATCTGATGGGCTGAGCTGAGTTACGACGTCCGGAAATTAAAAAGAAACAAAATACCGCCCAGTGCATACTGAAAGCGCCCCCCCACCCCCATCATGGCCATCATGGCACACACCAGAGGGCCGGCCTGTCACCTGCACAGTGCAGGCAGCCTTCTTCAGAGGCGCTCTGACACGCAGCACGGCAAAGTAATTGATCATGCCTTTCTTGTGCTGAAAGAGTGGCCAGGGCATGAATGCATACCCCGAGCTGCCCCCCCCGCGCCACGGCCCATCCTCAGCTCTGCCAACTACCGCCGCCCCCTTCCCACCATCCTCTGCCTTTCCCCACAGCGGTGAGTTTGAGAGCCGCTCAGAGCGCCGTCAGGGCTCTCCGGTGACTCAGCACCCACAGCACGAACTGGGCGATGGGCTCCTCCGGCCCACAGCCCCTCTGCAGGGAGAGCAGCTCCCCGCGCTCCGCCCGTGCCCTTCAGATCCGCATTCCTGTGTCTGCAGCAGTCATCAGCCCCCCCACACCTCGTCTCCCTCTCGGTTTGCATATCCCAAGCTTTAACTCGGCGCTGGAAGCACTCGTTCTTGGGCAATAGGGTCTCAACAGCCCTCATCTCTGTAGCTGTTGTAGTAGATGGATAAAGGTTATGCAGTAAAGAACAGCCATTTCATGCTCCCCACTCAAACTTCTTGGAATTACACTGGCGTGCCCTTAAAAAGCACTTTCACAGGCTCATGCATGGGTGCAGAACAGGTGGGCAGCTGCCTGTTCTTGGCATCTGAGCGGTTACATAGGTGAGCTGTTGTGCTCAACATGAGGGAGAGCACAGAAAGGAGGTTAACATCTGCAGGAACACCTGTTAGCACATGAGCAGGACGGTGATAACATCCTGGGCCAACACTCCGCTGGCGATGCCCAACACGTCCTGACTGAGCGGCTCGTCACAGCACGGCACTCTGGGTACGTCTATCTTGGCTTTAAAATCAAAGCTTCCAGCTTGCAGCTCTCTGCCTGTGAGAACTGCGGAGAAAAGGAGTATTGACACGTTCAGAGATGCGGAACGTTTCTCACAGCAGCTGGACTGACCTCCCCGAGTCAGAACCAAGTTCAGCCTGAGACGGGCGAATTATGCAGAAGGTAATCCAAGCGGAACTAATGTTCTTCACTCCTGTATTTGAAGCCCAAAATCTCCCTCCGCCTCCTCCACCTCTCTCACGCTTTGGGTGAAAACACACAACCACTGACGAGGCTCAAGACGGGCGCTTCAAGTTCAAACCACGACAAAATGAAACCAGAACCTCCCGTTCGCAGAAAAGGTCGATGATGCCTGAACCCGAGCATCTGGCCAGGCTGGGCTGCAGTGTAAAGTCAGAAGACTCGAGGTGGACACTGGCCAGATGTGAATTGTGGTGCCAGTTAAAAAATACTTCTTAGCCACATTCACATGAAGGAAAACTTTGCAGTGTGCATTTTGAATGAAAAAAATAACTTTTTTTAGTTTCACCGCAATTTGTTTTTCCACCAGACTCTTGAGTCATTGTCGTTGCTGAATCACTATTCTGTGAAAGCATCTCCACTGTCAACCCCCCGTGCGCCTGTTAACATTGTTGCACAGCAATGAAAACTCTTTTCTAGCAAAGAAAGCATTCCTATGACACATGAACCCTTCTGACTCTTTTGCACTAAAACAAATTCCAGCCTCGAGGGTTAGACCACTAGATTATTGCAGTTTTTGAAACAGAATATTTAATTTTCCATTTTATCTTAAAGCTCAAGAAACAAGCAAGTGAGTGGCAGCACATTTTTCCTTCTGCCTTCCTAGTGGTATAAGAGCCGAGACCGAAGAAGACTGAAAAGTGTTTCGACATCGACAGACCTGGACTGCTTCGCCAGCTCCCCCTCTCGTCCCCCCCCAGTGGCGGTGTGGAGCCTTGGTCGGGGTCCCGGGCTCATGCCCAGAACGTTGTGGGTTCAAGTCCCATGTGGGCGCTGTGGCTGAACCCCTGCGCAAAACATTTCACTTGCTGTTCTCCGGTAAAACAATCCCTCTCTGAAAATGTAAGCGAGTCACTTTGGATAAAAGCATCAGGCAAATAAATGAGTAATATCAACAATCTCAATTTCACAGACCCCGTCCACTAGATTCATGCCACATGGATAACTTCACCAAGCTGGCCCAAGACCAGCTCGGGCCGGGCAGAACTGTGGAAATAAAAGAGGCTGACCGCAGTTTTCCGAGGGGCTGGGGTCACTCCTGATATTCTGGGCTTCTGCACAGGCTGCAAGCTTCTGGAAGACCCTGCACAGGGCAGCGTCCCATCTCTCTCCTGGCAGGATGGAAGCCCTTGACTTTCTCTGCTCCGGCACCTCTGGATCGTACGAGCTGTCAGCACATGTGGCGTTTATGGAAGCGGACGAGGGGGTGCACATCTGGAATCCATTGCACTTCCCCGGCCAGCTCCCCTCACATTCTTTCCTTCCTGTTCTATTCCTTGCCTCCTCCTGTCAAACACGAGAACAGCTCACTCTCCACACACACAAGGCAGCACACGGTCCCGGCCCGGACGCCTGGCTCTCAGATCCCCGTGTGACAGTGGAAGTTGATGCTTGTCGGGGTGGGGGGGGGCAGATGAGGCTCGCTCTGTCAAGCTAGGACCCCCTCATTGTGTGAGCTGGTTCTGATCCGGAGCTGGCTGGCAACCTGATGTCCAACTGTGAAAGTGTCCATCAGTGTCCTTGTGCAGCACTGCACAGAACGAGGCCCTAGCGACACGGACAGAGCTCCAAGGCGCAGTTTCTCATTCCTGCTTCGGATGTGCTCGTTTCTTGCTTGGCCTGCGTGGCACTATGCAGTTTTGAGCGCGAGAGCACATTGCTGTTTCTGCTTCAGATGACATGCAACACTATTCAGCTGCTCAGGCAGCTTCCCCAATCCAATGGTTTTCCAAGTGTTGGCGCATTTCCGGGAGAATTCTGGAGGCACGGTTTCAGTGTTGGTGGTCCAGTAGGACCAGTGTTCTTATGGACTTGAATTTCCATAACAGTGTTCCAGAATGGTGACCCAGGACACTAAGTTTTGGAGATCTGGCACTTTGGATGGGAAATTAAACCTAGATTATGCAAATTCAGTCATTAAAGATCCAATGGGACCATTTGGAAGAGGAGAGGTAAATGCAAGACATAAATCCTGCTTCACACAAAGAGCAGGGCACTTTGAAACAAACTAACCCTACTGTGAAATCTGCTTGATTCAGCGCCTTCAGACGGTCTATGCACATGAAACTACACAGCCTCCAAACCCCAAGAACCATCTTCATCAGTCTCCATGGCCTACGTCACCTGTTGAGACCGTCTTTCAGACCTGTTCTGCAGTTATCCAACCACTCACCCCCAGTACCAGCACTCGAATGAAAGAACAGTGTCCACTAGAGATCTTCCACTGCGGAAACTGAGACTTTTTTCCGTGAAACCTAAAACTCAACTTCTTGTCAGATTTAGGACTCATTAAAGCCTGCCTCTCTTATAAAACTGAGTCCCGTTTTCTCGAACGAAGGGAATCGCAGACGTAGCAGCTCGTACCATGAAGCCGGAGTGAAAAGGGGGAAGCCAAGGTTCAGATGATTTCCCCCTTCACCCCTGATCGAGTGGGCGACGCCACCTGTCTTTCTGCAGCGTGTCAGATCCGGGGTGCCCTTTCTCCCTTCAGGAGCCCCACCAGCAGAACCGACTCTGCTGTGTTTTGGAACCGCTCAACCCCCCAAAAAAATCAGAGGCCGTGTGAGGGACGGCGGTAGTGCTCCCAGGAAGGACAGCTCCAGCATTCGCGGAGATTTATGATAAACAGACTTCCTCCCCGATCTCACGCTTCCCCGGCTTGGGACCGGCCGTAAATCTCCAGCGGAGCCCTCCTGTGTGGGGGCACAGATTGATGCTGCCGAACGAGGCCTGATTTCAGCTCGCATCCGATTCAATTCCACCTGCCGTGAAACACTGCCACGGCACGGCCACGTCTGCGCTGGGCCCCTGCTCCCGGCCTGTTCCCCTCGTGCCCCGCCTGGCCACTGCCCCGGCACCTGAACCTGGGCAGCTGAGCAGTGCCACACACACGGCTCCCACCATCGCCCACGAGCTGGTGCAAGGACACCGCCGGGACACAGCGCCAAGCACAAAACGGAGCAGGATGCGGTTGAGCTGGAGGTTTTGCGCCCCTTGCAGGGTCTGACATGGATGCTCACGCAGAAGCTGATCTTTGCAGCGAGGAGCGCAGTTCAATGTAGTATAGTTCAGGGGGGTGCCCGAAGAGGGTTCTGCAGCCGAAACGTGGTGTTCTCTTTCTTCTCTTTTCCGCACGGAATAAACCTGTTACTTGTTCCTTAAGGTAGTAGATCACATGGTTTTACGGCTTTGTCAGTTTCCTCAGGTCCGTATCATGCTAATTCCCACCTCTCTATGGTCCACCATACAGCACCTGATGTGGCTCCCCGCGGCACAGTGCTGTAAACCCCGAGAAAGGTCAAATGCAATGAGAAGCACAGAAAGAGAACCAGGACAAAAAGTAGAGACTACTTTTATACACTCCGCTCGAAACAGGAAGGAGTCTTAAAAGCATGCACGCTCTCTCTCTCTCTCACACACACACACACTGCTCTCTGCCATAGTGCTGCTTCTGTTACAGTGCACTCCATCAAAACACACTGACAACCTCGGGCTCATTTCCCTAAGGTCGGATTAGCGGTCTTTACAGCCTGTCGCTGACTCACTACGCTATGTGATCCATAAAGGAATTTGCCTTTTCCAGCTGTAATGCATTTGAGCTCTGAGTGCGTTAGGCGAGAGCGGCACCTGGTTTGGACCGGAACCCCAGCCCGGGTTTTGTTCTTGTCTTGCACAGGCTGTCCCAGCAGTGACCAGACCCACCCCGGCCGTAATAACCCCAAAGCTGCATTTCCAGGGCAGGCAGGGAGAGAGACCATTACAGCTGCAAAAGCCCACTGTGAGAATGAATCATTACTGGCCTCACAGGGGAACTTTATTCTGATAACCTTTATTAATACATTAAAAGGCAAGGACTGAGAATTGCATTTTTCTTCCTCTGAGACGCCTCCAGCCCCGAACTCTGGCATTTGTTTGATCACAATTATTATTTTTAATTCCTGGGTACAGATGGCTATTAGGAGTGTGTCCTCAGAGCGAAGATGATGTCATTCCTTTCTTTTATTGGAGGAGCTGCGCGGGGATCATTTGGCCTTGCTGTCAGATGATCTCAGAGTGACTTATAGGGCCTCGCGCCCCGAACCGCCACCGAAGGAGACGTCTGATTTTTCACCGGGGAAAATTCTCTCTTTTCGCCTGCACAGCCCCGCCAGGATTGATAGACCTGCCACCCCACCACAATTCCTCCGTGCACCGTAGGCAGCGACGCTCCCCCTCATTCCCAAACACCAGATCAGCGGTCAGATTCATTTTTTAAACCCCAGACGCCTGGAATTGGCAATCGATAAATCTTTTCACGCGGCACGGCCACAACTCTTGCACGGAGGTGTGTGCACACAGTCCTCGTCTGCTCATGTCCACAGGGCGTCAATATGCAATAGATGCATATACCAGTATCGCAAACACTACTTAAACCACTGAAGCTTGTGCCAATTCGGTGCCGGGATGTCGCACAGTGCTAATGTTTCAGTGCTGACTGACAAACAGGAGGTGGGAATGTAAGGGCATGGTCAGTGAGTGAGGCTCACGGATCTCTGGCTGTGGCCTGTAGGTGACCCGACCAGCAGGGGGCAGCGCAGAGAACAGGCTGGGCTCTCAGCATTGGCACCAGAAAAGGCAGAGCCCTCGCAGAGCCTGGAGAAAGATTAGAAGTGGCAGAGCAATCCCTCAGCCCTCAGCGAGGAGGGCTTATTTCAGAGCTCATTTACCGGGAACCCAGGCACGGCACAGAGGCTGGACCACGTATTCAATCCACTGCAGAGAGGCGCCGCGGCTCTGCCTTCAAGACGGCCCCCATGGGGCCCAGGACTAACAAGGGCTGGCGAAGATGGCAGCCTCGTAAACAACCGACCCACACATCCCCTTCCAGGCTTTGACAGTCCTTAACGGCCGACGCCGGCGCTTCGGGAAAATGCTTCGCTGGCTGCGTGTCTAATCAGCAGACGGCTCCAAGCTGCGCCCCAGCGCGGGAGACACCAGGACACTCAGGGGGCAGGGAGGCTCCAGCCAGACTTGGAAAGCCCAGCAGCCTGTGCCCTGTGCCTTGGACTGATCTCGCAGCCCATGTCAAGAGCATCGCCGCTCGAGTGAGATCTGTCGGGCAGCCCATGTGAGGGCAGCTCCACACAGCACAGCAGCTCTGTATGTGGCAGCGTCCAGGAATACCGGCAGGCTGGGGCCCGGAGCAGGGAGGCCGACCGAGCAATTCTGAACAGGTACGGGAAGTGGCGGGTAAACACAGCCCAGGGGTTGAACAACCATCAAGACCAACGTGGACGGAAAACAAGTCTCCTCGATTCACACAGACCAGAGGACAAGTGGACACGATGTGAAAATGCATTTTTAACTGAAAATAGGAAACTGCCTCTTTACACAAAGGGTGATGGGAGAGTGTAACAGGCTGTCTGGACACATTGATGGAGCCGATACCCCAGCTTCTTTCAAGAAACAGCTGGACGAGATCCTTTGATTAATTAGCCAGTAGCAAACAAATGTGTTAGAACGGCCCCCCTCTCGTCTGTAACCCTTCCAATGTAGAACTGTGAGAAAGATTGTTAGACAGCCGAGAATGAAAGGCAATTGCCCCTGACTTACAGGTCGGCTGTGTGAACATTATTTAAAGTCCTTATCTTCACTTTTGGCTGAATTAATTAATTTTGACTGGTAAAGACCCGTCTGCCTATTACACTCTATATGTATATATTACTACTAGGCTATTGCAATGAGCTGCAATCCTTGATCAAGAGCAGCTGATATGCAACTGGGTGTGGTTTTCAAAGACAGAACATCAATGTGGTCTACTGCATATCGTGAGTATAGCAACCTACACAAAGTCCTATTCTATTCCATACGAACGTATTAAAAACAGAAGTCAGTACAGAAAAAAACTTGAGTGGATATTCATTTGCTGAGGAAGGCTGCCAGCACGCTGCCAAGCGCTGGCTGTGCTGCTGGCAGTAACTGGCACTACCCTGAAACTCAGCTGCGGCAGTCCTGCCCTCGCATCTGCGCTGTGCCCCCAGGGTGGCACCGGCAGGGAGGACAGCCCACAAATACCCCAGGGCTCGGGGGGCGCCTGCGGGGCGCGCTGGCACCTGACCACAGAGGGAGGAGAACGTCCCAGAGGCCGGAGGGACTGGGGGGGACTGCTCTGCCCGAGCAGGTAAGAGCAACCCCAATCCCCCGCCCAAACAGACCACCCACCGTCCTCCTCCTCCTCCTGCAGCGAGGAAGCTTCGCCGGCACAGGGGGCCGCTGGCTGGCAGGCAGGAGGGAGTGGAAGAGGCCTGATTACAGGCCATTTCCCTGAACGAGGGGGGCTGCGTTTTCTCTTCTGCCGCCAAAACAAACAAGCAGTTTGGGTAGAGAGACGGGTCATTTAAACCCCCAACTATCCCCCAAACACAGACACACGCCCCCCACCACCACCACCGCCGCCGCCGCCACCCACCCACCACGCCACCACCCAGCCCCTTCCCAGAATGAGCTGGAGCCCGCCTGGGCAGGCAGCTCGAGGAAGGCAGAGGGAGTCCAGGGGCCAGCACAGGCACGGGAGAGGGAGGCCAAGCGCTGCACGAGGGCGCTAGGCAGGCTGGGAAACCCCCGCTCTCCCGTCCTGCGCCCCGCGCGCCTGAAGGGGCAGATGGGGCAGTCCCTCGGCACAGGGGGGAACCCGATTAGCGGGACCGCAGCCGGGCCCGCCGGCAGGGGGAGACTGAACACGCGGCCGCTTCGCGGGCTTGCTAATGAAAGGACCGCGACCGGGCTCGGGAGAACAGCCAGCGCCCAGAAAGCTGCTCGTGCTTTTCGATCTGCCCCTCCCTGTTTTTATCTCCCCCGCACCTGTGCTGGGATGAGCTGGAAACACAGCGAGCGGACAGAACCCGCGGGCGGGCCCGGCCGGAGTCTGCTGGGCCACCGAAGAGCCTTCAGAGCCAGCGAGGCGGCGGGGAGAGGCGGGAGGGGGCTGCTGCTGCATGGCTGTTTTCTCCAGAAGCTAAATGTGCTTCCGATTCTTTTTTTCCTGCAAGTCGCAGGTCTTAAAAGCCGCAGAACGACCAAGAGGAACCGTAGGTGCAGAGCACGATGAGGATGAGGGATTTTTAGCTGGATTTCATTTAGAGACGGACAAAGGAGAGCCAGTGCCTCACAGCAGCAAACAAAAGCTTGGAAAGAGGCCCTGGTTTGTAGCTGCGCTAGCTGTGTCAGGACTGTCGTTTTCTGCTGCTGCAGAGCGTACAGTTCCATGCTGGCAGTGTTGTACAATGCTGAAAGGGGGAACCATATTCACGTTACACCAGCCTATAACGTGACAGATCTGCCGTCTCTGCGTTACGCTATTAAATACCCTTCTTGATACACCTCTCGGCAGTATTGTTTTCTGTTCTGCATCCATTTTCTGCCGTATAATTCTCTAGAAAAGCCACACAGGGAATAACTAGACCATCAAAGATATGGGAAAGAACCGTGTCAATTTACACAGTAATGCCCAGCGCCTAGTAGGTCTGCCATCACAGTTGCTGAATGACAGACAAACATAAGCACAATCCACAAGCACAAGGAGGATTTACTAAGAAGCAGGCACCCTGGTCGTTTGTTTGTATTTCTATCACAAAAGCCAGCTTTTTTAATTTTATGAAACATTTTTCAAACCAGCATTGTCTACTGTCGGTGCAGAGCAGGACCTCGTATTCTGGAAGAGCCACAAAAGCTTATGATCCCTAACACATGACCATATATCATCACAGGAGAAGAATATTTCAAGTCCAAGACGTAACTGGATCCTTATCTGAATCCGAGGCCCGAAGTTGTGCAGCACTGCTGTTGACTCTCTCCGTGAAGAAACGGTGAATCAGCCGTGAGCAAAGGATGACACGGCTCTTACATACAACCAAGAAGCATGTGAACATAGCGCACCAGCTGCAGGGAAGTGTCTGTGCAGTGCTCATCTAGAGACAGACGCAGGGCCCTGTCATTGTACAGGGAGCAACAGCCTTTCCACACCGACAACGCCAAGCAACAAACAGAGCAGGCACTAGCACAACAGCTCTTTTTATTTTATTCCTGTGCATCGTGCAGGGCCCAAAACAGACGCTTCGCAGCTATGTATACCAGAGGCACGAAAGCACAGCAGAAAAACAAGGCAACTCCAATATGCAGCATGTGTGCTCATTTTAAAACACTCTGTGATTATGCATGCACAATGCAGTAGAGTATATGCACTGACACGGCATGTTTTCAGTGTTGATGCAGAATGTTCTTCTGTAGGGAAAGGGAATAGAAATGGCTCTCTGTGCCAGCAGTGCTAGCCAGAGATTCTGTAGCCTGCAGTGCTCTCTGGGCATTGTGTCTTAGATGGGTAGCTTAGAGCAGGGGTTCCCAGTCCTGGTCCTGCAGGGGGCGCTGTCTCTACTATAGGGGTACCCACAAACCTGGTCCTGCAAAGAATGCTGTCTCTACTGTAGGGGTTCCCAGTCCTGGTCCTGCAGGGGGCACTGTCTCTACTATAGGGGTACCCACAAACCTGATCCTGCAGGGGACTGTCTCTACTATAGGGGTTCCCACAAACCTGATCCTGCAGGGGGCGCTGTCTCTACTGCAGGGGTTCCCAGTCTTGGTTCCAGGGACCACCTAGAGGTAATGCTGTCCTTACTACAGGGTGTTCCACTCCTGATTCAACTAAGGCTTCAATTAGGTCATGAAGCCTCAGCTGGAATGAAAACCAACAGGTGTGTGGACCTCTAGGAGCAGGACTGGGAACCCCCACAGCAGAGACAGCGCCCCCCTGAGGACCAGGATCAGAAACCCCTGACGTAGTGTCTTTTGTGCAACCTGGGCAAGTCGGGGAGCTCGTGCGGCTCACTGGCTGACGCGCTACCAAAGTGACAGACTCGCCAATAATTCACGAGGAAGGGGAGGTGTAAGCGTATCCTCATGAAATATTGCTCTAATGGCAGAAAGTCTGGATCACGCAAGTGGAAAATGCGCACGTCTCACTGTTCAATTTTCTGTTTAATGCACTCAGCGGCGGCTTCTTCAGCGCAGACAGCTGGACAACAGCGCTAATGGCACTTTGTCAGTTAGCAGCAGCGCGAGCCCCCTCCACCACCAGCCCCCAAATGACAGCAGCCGAAAATAAAACACCCACTCAAGGAACAGACGCCAGGGCAAAAAAAAAGACATCAGAACCCCTCAGCTGATCTGCTTCATTTCATAATTACTAAAAATGCTTCACCGGGAAGAAAAAAATAAATGAACATAATGGTTACTGGGTTATATTCTTCGCAACAGCATCTCAAGGAGACTGTAGTGGAGGGGTGAGGAGGCCCTGGCACGGGGATTCAGCCTTTCACTGCAGTCCTGCTCTTAATTACTTAATTGATCCAATTACTGAGTTACTCAGCCCAGATAATTGCGGTCGGCATCCACAAAGTAAAAACCCAGAACGCACCCGGAGGACCGAGCCCTCCCAGAACCGCTCGCCCGCAGATTCGCTCAGCAGTCCACTGCGCGCACACAAGGGCGGTCCAGCAGCAGAACGACTGCTCATCGCCAGCGCACGAGGCTCCGCGCCAAGGAGAACGGCGCTCCCAACACCAGAGCGCACGGAAAACCTCATTTCTGACCTCCCGCGGGCAGATCAGCCCCTTGAAGACAGAAAGAATGAACTGGCCGGGAGAGAGAGCACACACTTCCTCCCACAGCGGACTCTGCTCGCGGGAAAGGTCGTGACCCTAGGGGACGCCCATGCTCAGAGGACACCGCGTCTGGAGATGTCAACAAGGGACAAGCAGGGGGAGGTGCCCCGCCTACCTTTTTGAGCTGGCCGCTGCGCGTGCCCACAAACACCACCGAGTGCTCTCCGTAGGTGTAGGCCGCCACGGCGGCCATGCCTTCGGTGCGGTCGTCGAACAGGGGAACGCCCTCGATCACTTGCAGGCCTCCCAGGGGCTGGTTCAGCACCAGGCCACAGAAGTCATCCCCGATCTGCTTGGGCTGCAAGGAGGACAACAAGGGGTTTTAATCGCGGGGTGTGTGTGTGTGTGTGTGTGTGTGTGTGTGTGTGTGTGTGGGAGGGCTCTCGCCTGGGAGAAAACCGTTTATGTTCTGAGCTAATGAGTCAGTTACCACCTTTTTGGTGATTCTGGTCACTTTCAACTACTGTGCCTTGGAAAACTGAAGAAGGACAACCGCACGTTGACAGGGAACACAAACGTTTCTCAATGGTTCAGTCAGAAACTGCTTCAATGGTGGAATTCAATAGGTACGCCAAGCGTTTAAGAAGCGGAGCTAAAACCCAGAAGACGCGGCGTTCCTCTAGGGCCAGCGCTGGGGCCCACCAGGCCAGGGGACTCACCGTGTTGATGCAGGGCAGCTCCTTGTTGAGCAGCCAGGGCAGGGAGAGCTTCCCCTCGCCCCGGTAGCAGGACTTGATCCTCTCCCGCATGGCCTCGTTGACCTGCCGCAGGGTGAAGAGGCACAGCACGGTCTCCCGCGGCGGGTTGGCCCGGTTCTTCTGCCCCTGGGAGAAGAGCACAAAGAGGACGTCCTCCTTCTCGGACAGCCCCAGGGCCCTGGCCAGCCTCCGGCCGGGCCGGTGCTTGTAAGCAGCCTGGACCAGGCGGTACTCCACCCCGTCCTTGGTGCAGCCCAGGGGGAACTCCACGTAGGAGTAGAACTCGGTGTCGTCGGCGCACATGCGCACGATCTTGGAGGTGAAGAACTTCTCCCCCGTGGCGTCCATCTGGGTGAGCTGGGTGTCCAGCTGGAGGGTGAGGAAGTAGATGTAGGTGCGGCTGGCGAAGCCGTAGACGTAGTAGATGTCGAAGGCCGGGTAGAGGGAGAGGGTGTCGGAGGGGATCTTGATCTGGGAGGAGACGAACTCGTCCTGGTACACCAGGCTGAACATGCTGACGCTCTCCTCGTTCACCACCAGCTTGCGGCTGGAGAGCGTGGGGAAGTACTCCGACTTCCCGTCGATGGCCGCCCCGATGAAGAGCCGGCTGCCCGCCTTCGCCTCCTTGCCCTCCGCCCCCTCGCCCGCCTTGGCCCCCTCCTCCTCCTCGACCACCACCCCAGCCATGCCGTCCGCCTCCCGGGCCCCCGAGAGGTAGTGCTCCTTGCGGTGGTGGGGCTCGCCCAGCTTGAAGAGGTCCTCCAGCCGCAGGAACTGGCACACGCCCTGCCAGATGGTGCCGCAGGCCACCAGGCGGTGCCCGCGGTAGTCCACCAGCAGCATCTTGTTGACGTTGTCGGAGGGCGCCAGGCGGTGGGCACAGGCGCGGACGCTGGGCGGGGGGTAGCAGCGGGCGTTGTCGTCCACGGGGCCCGTCTGGTGTGACCGCAGCTCCGTCAGGTTGGCCGACAGCTTGTAGATCCAGTTCACCGCGCCCACGAACACCTCGCCCGTCTGCCGGTGTACGGTCAAGTGCGTCAGGGTGGTGTCCGTGACCCGAAACCTGCCTGCGTCCGGGGGCAGCCCCGTGGGCTCCACGGGGAAGCCCTCAAGGGGCCTGGCCTGCAAAAAGAGGCAAAAGGCCAACGCCAGGCCACCGAGCGCCATCGATGCGGGCTTTTGTGGGGTGCGGGGGTGGGGGTGGGACTTCCTCCTCTCAGCTTCCTGCAGCTTTTTCTGTCCGCCGGGACTTCAGTGTCTCATGTCTGAAAGAGACAGAAATTGAGAGGGGAGGTCACAAAGCTGGCGGCACAACTTGTCTTTTTAAGGCGGGGACACATCCAAGTGATGCAAAAGTGTTGCGAAGCACAGAAATACCTCCCGCCGCAGCGATGCAGCGAAGCCGAGTCCCCCCCACTCTGCTTCGCTGCACCCCCCGCCTTTCCGGGCCAGAACCCGTTTTTCACACCTGCGCTGGTGGGATCTGGGCCCCCTGCCCGCAGAGAACTGGCGTGAATCGCCAAACGAGCCGACCGGCTCTCTCAACGGTCTCAAGAAGCACAGCGGGTGTCACCCGAGTCCAGCAGGGACGCGCGATGTGAGCGGTATCCTAGACTCATTCACCTGCCCGACTGGTCGGGCACGGGGGGTGGGCGCGGTTTCCCGATCGGAAAGACGGGAGGCCGCTGTGGCTCGGCACCTTGTGCCTTGGAAAGCAAAACGCCCAGACGTCCGGCAACCTTCAGCGCTTGCGTCATTATCCCTCCCCACCCCCTCCTACAGCCCATATCCCATATCCCCCTGATGCCCATTCCGGCCGTCCCCAGTCCATCTGGAGAGTCGTATTAATGATCCGGATCGGAGGGTCAATCTCCTGGAGTACGGGTGGCGGGGGGGGTGGGTATCGATCGCAGAGCCGCTGATGGAGCCAAGGCCCATCATTCCTGCCCCTCCCCCACTCAATGGATTGCTCATAAACCTTTATAGCTGTCACTACCGCTAATCCAGAGCACATTCGTTAATTAGGCCGCGGCGCGGGGAGCGCGGGGAGCAGGCGGGAGGAGACGACAGGAGGGCAGGGGGAAGTGACCGGGGGACTACTGACCAGAACCACAGCTCCCTGGTCAGGCGCAGAGCTCTCCTGCCCCGCCCCTCTCCCGCCGCACTGAGCCAACAGCCCCCTCCCGTGGGGGTGGCGGGGCAGAGCCAACGAGTGACTGGCATGGAGCCATCCTGGCACCTCTTAGCCCATAATTGCCTTTCAATCCTGCTGTTTGCGGGGGGGGGGGGTGGCTGGCAGGAAACGCCCGTAGCCGAGCCCCATCGGACTGCGACCTCTCCAGCAGGCAGAGGGGGCTCAGCTCTTCTCCCCTGGGCGGGATCCTCTAGTCCAGCCGGGAGTTCAGGACCCCTGTCCCAACCTCAGATCCCCTCCAGCGGGACGGAGCACAGAGCGCAGACAAGAGCCCGGCCAGGCTGGAATGGGCGGTGCCCAGCTGGAGCAGGAGCAGTCCGCACCGCTCCGCTCCAGTATCAGGGCCCAGAGACCCCTCTGCTGCTCCCAATCCAGTGTTCCTTCCGAACAACCCCCCCCTCTCCTCCCGGCACACGCCCTGCGGCTCTCCAGGCTCTCCCAAGAGGAGCGTTCTCAAACCCGCCCGGCCAGCGAGCGAAACCCACACTCACCCTCCTTCCAATTATTTTGCATTCATAATGAAAAATTAATAGGAAGAGTGAAGCAGGATATTAAAAAAAAGGGAGACAGTTCAGCTTTATTGAATCCGTTCTATAATTGAGGCAACAAAATGAGCTCAGCAGAATAATTACTATTTAAAGGCCCGGTTTTAATGCAGTTTGAAAAAAAGAGAGAATTAGGTCCAGCGGCTGTATCTAAAAGGAGACTTCACAGGCAGGAAATGTGAAGTTCCACACGAGCCAGCTGGGGGAGGGTCTTCTCGACTCCAGATGGTTACTGGAAAGTACCTGCGCTTACAGCGAACAGCTCTGGAATCCACATCAACGGGCCTGATTTCTCATTTTCCCTCGTTTGCAATAAAAGGCATTTGGCTTTGCCTGTTCGGGGACAGACTACGTACAGCAAGTAAAATCATACTTTGGAGAAGAGGTCCCCCGCGAACTCCTCTCTCCAGCTGCTATAGTGCACCAGTCCTTCCGTAACAAGACTGTAGCCAGACCCTGAAACCAGGCCAGAAACTTCATTTCACCATCACATAAGGGCCAGAACCTTTTCTGGAGGAGCACTTTCTTTATCTGGAACACTTTCTTATCTCAAGCCAGCTCCAACACCTGTTAATTGCATCACAGCTCTGGCCAGTGGGGGGGGGGGGGGGGAGGGCATTCAAAATCAATGACCTGATGACCTAGCCATTTGGCTTTCTCATCTTGAAATGGTGTCACACCGATTTATTTAACCGAACCAGGAGTGAGACGCACTCAAAAAGACTCAGGTGCTTCAAGCGTCACAAGGACACTCTTTAACATAAACACATTTCACTTGCAGGACTCTTAAATGAATTTGACTCTTGAATTCAGTGGCAGTTTACAAGGTGTAGGGTATATTTCTTCTTTTGTCTTTTCTAAAAGGGCCTTTATTGAACTGGTTCTGTGTGCACCTTGGCTTCCTTGCTGTATTTCGTAACCCCATCTACCATCTCCTCTCAATGTTTTTTTTTTCTGTCGTTCTGTAAAGCACGTTGAGAAGCCACTTTCAAAAGGCGCTATATAAAAATAAAGCTTCTCACTACTCAGATTTCAGTAACGACCTGTCCAGCCTGCTCATGGGGCGTGCTCAGCTTGTTTTCTGGACCACAGACCCACCAGCACCTGACCGCCTCACCCCCCCCAGCAGACACGCTCACCTCACTGAACCCCTGACTTCACGCCAACCACGGCGCCTCACCAGCCTGGAGCTAGTGGGAAGCAGGGGTTCCCCACACAATCCTGCAGCTCAAGCATCCTTCACTTTTGAGAAGATCTCCTGTTCTTCCCGGCTGATCCTGACTTTTTTTTTTTAAGGCCTCTCTAGACTCCATCGGATCCGGTCAGATCTCTCCCCCAGCGGGTCTTGCCGATAGACATTCAAAGTTCAAGTGAACACGCATGAAAGGCGGGACACTTCCACTTGTGTCCCTGCACCGGCCGAGTGCAGTATGACTTAATTCCCTGCTCCCAGCAGGCTTGTGGGATCCAGCACCAGGCTGTAGCTGGCCTGGCTCAGCACCCTGCGGGTGTTAAGACCCGGAATGGTTCAAACCACTATGGAATTGGAATGGGAGCCTGACAAAATTCTCTTGCTTCACATTTCCCTCCACCGTCGTCTCCAACTGATGCCAATGGGTGAAGGAGCCAGGATTTACCGAACAGTTGTTGGAACGCCAAATCAGCTTCAACTAGGTCCCAGCTGAACAACCGACAGGACGACATCCTTGAAAGACAGCGCCCGACTCCAGCCTGTCTTCACCGAGCCTTGAAAAATAACGTCTAAATGGCGAAGACCTTTCTTATTCAAATCTTCATCTTGTTAGGTCAGGGTAGTTCAGCTCTTAATAAATTCCTTTCCCAGAGAAGAAAGGGGAGTAAATTTAGTGCTGATCCAGAACGCTGAAACTCCCTAAAATTGAGCTCTTTTGTCCCCTAGTGACAGACAATTGAACAGGAAACTATTACTGCGCCCAGTCTGTCTACAATCACCAGAAACAAATGAGCCTGAATATCGGAGCAGGTAATCAGGTTGGAAATTACACAGAAAGTGGCCTTTCAGCTGCAGACGCCAGAGAACGGTGTCCGCGGCCGAGCGCGACCCCTCTCCCCCTCTCATCCCTCTCCAGGGCGACTCTCCCGAGAAAACGGTCGCCGGGGGGAACCGCTTCCCAGCGCCTCCTGGAAAACGGCCCGGAGGTCTGGGCTGGGATCGGCCACACGTCAGGCTGCGTGCCGACCGCAGCGCGTCGCTGGAGAGGGGACTGGCCTCCCTCGTGTTCCCGCGCAACGACGTGTCGGACTGTCCCAAAACCCCCCCCAACACCTCTCCAGCGCGCAGCTCAGCCGCGTGCGTCCGGGTCCGGGGAACGGGCCGAACCCGGGGCGCGGGGCTCCGGTCCCACAGCGCCCTGCTCCCGCGGTCCCGTCGGGGCCGATTCCTGCATGACCCGGCTCTTCCTTCCCTGTGAGCTGCGCTGACCACATCCTCCGCGCCGGGCTGTCATCCGCCGAGCGAGCCAGGCTTTTCAAAGTGAATAAACCTAATCAGACGTCTACCCATTAATTACAAACAGCGCTAATTTTTTAATTCAATGTGAACGTCTCCTCGTGGCAAGTCGCGCGCAGGAAGAGACCAAATGGCTCGCTTTCAAAGAAATGAGCTAAGCTGTGAGAAACTGCCTTTTCCCAACCGATTCAGAGCCACTGCGCAGTTTAACTGGTGCCAGTAGCACAAGCAGCATCTGAGGGCCGGCTGGCTTGTTCGCTCCAGAAGACCACAGCGTTCCGTTTCAGAGAAGGTCGTCCTTCTTTGGCTCCTGAAGCTACCCAGCCTGCCCTCACACGCCTCTCTCTGCTTTACAGTGTGAAATAAGAAGAAAGGGTGACACACAAGAGGAGCCGTTTGTCCCTCCCGGCTCATTTGTTAGTCAGTAGCTAAGTGACCTAAAGAGCTCACCCATCTGTTTCTTGAGAGAAGACAGGGTATTGTCTTCAAAAACCATGACTGAGTAGCTTGTTCCACACCCCTGCCACCCTTTGTGTAAAGTAGCGCCTCCTGTACTTGGCTTTAAAAGTACTTCCACATCGTTTCCACTTGCGACCACTGGCTCCTGTTTCACTGCTCATTCCACTGCCGGGGTGACCTTTGTCAAGCATTTGGGGATTTTTAATACTTCCATGACATCCCACTGTATTCTCCTCGGTTTTCTGTGCAGCACATTCCTTTAAAGATCTAGACTTTATCTGGTTTCTTTACTCTGTACTGATTTCAGGGCAGCAAAATATTCCTTGTACCTAGATGAGCAAGATTTTGAATCTTCATAATATTAATTTTTGAAGCACTGCATCGTACAGTTTGAACAGCTTCTCTCGATTTAAATTCTAAATTTCGGATTATGTATCCTAACTTCCTGTTTGCCGTTTTTTGCTCCCGTACATTGTCCAAGGAGGAATATTGCATTAACATTGCCCAGTCTTTTCCACAGGTAGGTTTGACCAGGTCTGTCGGCCCTCTCTTACACTAGAGCTGGGATTCGCTATCTGCATGTAACACAATGCACCTGTCTGCATTCAAACTCATCTGCCAGGTGTTTGTCCGGTCTTGAATTCCGTCTCTTCACGTGACTGCAGGAGATGATTCTGAATACTTTAATCACATCTTGCCAGAGCCTCATGTGTCCCATGCACAAGAAGTTCTGATCTTTTCAGCACGTCCTGGGCGCTGCTCGCTCCTGGAATTCCTTTGTTTGCTTTTTCTATGGGCTCTTTCCAGGGTTCCAGAGCCTCTTCTAACGAGATTGCTGATCCCCCCCCGCCAGCCAGCGCCAGACCAGTCCCTGGAAACGCCAGGCTTGCGATGTTCTGTGTGTGCGTACATAAAAACATCCTAAAAATTCACTGAAGCATCTCAAATCTGTATGCAAATTTATTTTTCTTTTTACAGCTGAACAAATAAGTCTCTCGGTTTGGGGGGACACAATAGAAGTGCACTATGAGTCACATCACTTTTGTCTTCTTCCCTGCAGATGGGTTACTGGTGTGCTACAGACCCCACTCAAACAGCACAGCAGTAAATACCGCAGCTTAATCCCATTTGGTTTTGCACAGATTATCCAGCACCAAAAACGTAGACAGACAGACCCAGAGAAAGACAGTAACAAGCGCACACCACCCCTGTTCCCTGTCCCGCTGCTGCACATCCGTCCCCCTTTACCCCTGTAAAGGGCTCGGCTCTGATGGTCTCTGCCTGCTCCAGCTTTCTGTTTATCTTCTGGTCCGCACCACAAACTGGCCCAGGGCGGAAACAGACTTGCCCGCCCCTGGTCGTGCCACCAGCTGCGTTTAAACACATAAAACCACTTCCTTGCCTTCTCACTTAAAAATCCGGGAATCATCTTCCGTTCCACCACCCTACCCACCCACCGAATGTAGATCCTCTGCTTGATTTAACGGGGCGGCTGCCCCCGATACCAACTCCCAGAACGCACCGGGAGACCGAGGGCCTGAGCGCACCCTCAGGGTGAGGCGTCGGAGCCGCGTGCTCATTGCCACCTCGAGAGGACAGCCTCTCCCCCTTCACCTGGGGGCCTGCTGCTGTGTGCAAGCTGGCACTTCCCAGCACACCTGACCAGGTGTGCCCTCCGGCCTGCTAATGCCTCGTCGGGCTGTTAATGAGTTAATGAGGCAGCGCGGGGCTGGGGGGGGAGGCTGTCATTTACACAGATGCAGGTGATTGGCTGGTGCGAGGGGGGTGTGCATGGAGGCCCTCAAGGCCGGTTCCCACGCGCTGACAGGTGTAGTTCCTCAAGGCTGCTCGCTGACCCCACACACAGCTGCTGCAGGAGCACTTCTTACCCAGAACCCTGCCGGGCTGGAAGCCGCTGGGGTTGGCGTCTCTTCAGCAGCTCCTGGGCTATAGGGGCTCGGGGGGGGTTCAGAAGCAGGACAGCCTGAGGGACACACCTCTGCCGCAGCCACTGGGGGCAGACACGCCGGACGTGTGCAACAGCACGAAAACGTTTTCAGGCTGTCGAACAACAACAAATGAGAGGGACCGAGGCAGCGGAAGGGGGCGTGGGCAACGTTGTCGTTCTGGGGACCCCCGGTCCCCCATGACTCGTGCACCTCCTTACGGACCGGCCGTGTTGCGGACAGCGGGGGTCTCACAGGCGCGGCGTGGGGCCCCTGCAGCCCACGTGTTAATGGTGAGAGGCGAGCAGGCGCTGAGAGACGTTCGGCACCATTAAAGTCGCACCTCGTTAAGGGCCCGGCGCACGCCCCCTCCCCCCGTTCTCGAGAGGGCCGGCAGCACTCGAGCAGGAAAAGCCGCCGCCCGCTGGGCCAGATGGGAAAGCCACACCTGACGGCCCCCCGCTCTCTTTCGGACCTCACAGCTGCAGGAGAATCACCCCTGCGGCACCCTGCCCCGTCCCAAACTCAGCTGGAGACCGGGAGAGAGCAGGCTCTCTCCAACGCACCTCAGGGCCCCGAAACAGCCACCTGGAAAGCAAGCCCCAGAGTTTTTGACTTTCTCAGCAGGACGCTGAAGAGCAGGCTCTGCTCATCAGAACTGCGTTTCTCCGGCATCGCCTGCACAGCAGGGCAGGGGGCAGGAGTGCTACAGGGCCCGCTGTGCAATCGTTCCCACAGCATGGAACTCCCCAGCTGGGCTTCTGGGCTTGTTTCTAGATTAAAAACAACACATACACACATTCACATAATGACCATGTGGGTCTACCATTCCACAGGCAACAAATGTGTGAATCACAAAGCTCTGTAGAATAAAAGCTAAACCAGTTGCAGCTGGGTTGATCCATCAGTACAAAGTCACACACGCACACACGGCTACCAAGCAGAAAGGTTATTCAAACTTGACGCATCCGTCCATGTGAAATTACTCAAGAGAACATAAGCTGGAAACCACCATACTCCGGGGTCGTCTTGAGCCTGAAGAGGGTCAGACAGCAGTGCAAATCTGATCCTCTGCCATCAAAGTTGAGCTATTCACTCAACACGCAGGCCCACGGACCATTCCACCAAAAATGACACTGAGAAACACCTCGGAAATCTTTCAGAGCTGATACTGAGAGCGTCCACTGTAGGGAGTGCGGAGGGTACAAAGCCAGTGAAAAACATTAATACTTTGTAGTTGGCTTTTCTCCTTTTGGAATAAAGGTGGCAGGCTTCAAAGGCTGGAAAATCAATTGCTTTCTGAAAGGTAACCCTTAACAGTGTGTGCAGCAGCCAAGAAAAACGACAGGACGTAGCACAGTGTACAGAGCAGCCTATTCTCTCAAGGATCAGCGTTACCGTATTTCTGCAGGTTCACATCATCTGCGACATTAAAGCACAGACCTGGGTCACAGGCTGCTATTCTTCTCTGGCCTTTAACATTCTGAGAGGCGTTAAAAATGCACAAGAAAAATGCCATTTTTTTTCCAGTACTCGCATGTTGTGTCTTTGATGCTTCTCTCGGACTATAAAGAAGCATGTTGCCATTTAAAACTCTTCCCATCGGCTCTTCTTGATCGAGGCGAGAAACAGTCAAGACTGTCTAACCAGCGCCTCTGTGAATCATGACAGAAAAGCAGTGCAACACTTCCATCACAAAACAGAAGTTCAGTGCTTCTGCATGTTGTCATATTTCCTCAGTTCTTGATTGGTTCATCTTTCAGCAATCACTGTTCACCAATACCACTATGATTCGAAGCAAACGGTTCAGAAATGAATTCATCTGCTAAAAATATTTTATAGAGCACAGAGGCAAAGAGTTAGGGGAAGTATGTGCGAGCTGCACAGGCTTCGGAGCTCAGCGCGTCAGAAACGAGTGTTTTCAGGTTCCGATTCCCCATCAGCCTCATCGGTGTTAAGATCTCAGAGCTCAGAGCTTTTTTTTCCCCGAGAAGCAGTTGTCTTTTCCTTTGGAACAGTTATTAGGGAGAAGAACCTAACGATAAAACAAAGCAGACAGACGCTCGATGACAAGAAAACGGGGATCGCGTGAACTCGTCTTTAAAAATCAAGAGGCATTTGCATTTTTACCACAAAAAAATGAGTCAAGACAAATCACTCACAGCTGGGACTTGGTGACAAGGCTGTCTGCTACTGAAACAAGAACACCGGAGACACAAAAATAGAATAAGGCTAATTATTCCAGAAGTGCCAGTTGTTAATTTCTACTAACCATTTGGTATGCATCTTCCAGCACAAAAAGTCTTCAATCTGAAAATTCCAAATTCTCTGCAGAAGCCTTAGAAGCAAAGAAGTTGAGGACTATAAGCATTGCAGGAATTAAAGCGTTCCACTGTTTTTTGGACAAATGTGGCTTGAATTTACTTTTTTAAATCACTACTCTGATTAATTTGACGCAATAAAATTCAGGGACGACAGGATTTCCTATTGTATTCATATCAGGACGCCTTCCTTTCTCACACGGACTTTATCCAGGGTAATTGATCGCGTTTGCTCCAGCTATCTGGCGAGATATTGGATTGATACCCCCGGGAGTCCCGTGAAGTGAATTTTCAAGCGGACGATCGGAGCTCTTGCTCGGAGCCGACACCTCCAGCTGAACTTCCCGATACAAAGACAGCAGCAAATCCCACTGCCGCTGAATGGGGAACGTTAAAATTAAACTAAGAGGGGAAATTCCATACATCTCTGTGGCGGAGGGGCTCTAGGGTCTGGCTCGCTGTCGGGAAATTCATTCTTTTTTTACTCCTCCAGAAAGCCGAGGTAGAGCTGTTGGCAAGCTCCCTGGGCTGCGCTTCTGGAAATGTGGTCACTGACATCTTGGAAGATGAAATTGTGCCCAATCAGCTTCTTCCCAGATGAGAGTTTAGCGAACTACAATGCTTCGGGACTCGTGCTGCCCCCACGCCTGTCATTCTGTGAGGCTTCTGCTCCTCTCCTGTTCCTCCGTCTTGCCATCATCAATAAAGTGCACATACCCTTACTCCTTTACCTGGCTGGACCCGTGATCCAGCGACTTACAACGGCACCCATTCACCCAGCTGGGTGTGTCGCGGGAGCCATCTGAGTGAACCACCTTGCTCAAGAGGACAACTACAGCACCTCCGCTGGGATTCGAACCCTCAACCCTAAATGCTACTCCACTGGTGCCCCCTGCAACACATCCTTATGTCTACGAAATGACATTAATGAACTGGATTATTGCAACTACCTGGAGATACGATTAAATTTCTTCCACAGTGCAGATCAGCTACCAAAGCAGTGAGACGGCGTCTTGTCCGTGTTGGTCAGAACGCACTGTGCGACTAGCGGTGTCTCACTCCACCACCCGCGCTCCGCTCGGCCTGGTCTGCGCTGCCACCTGACCCCAAGCAGCTGGGCCATAGGAAGAGCTCTGCAGCTCTCCAGGGTCAGTTCTGGGTTCTCCCTGTGACCCAAACCCTGGGTTCTGGTCTCTCTCCACCCTACAGCACTGTACACCGTGAACAGCTCACTGTGCAGAGCCTCAGAACCCCGTGCACCTCTGCACATCTGCACTTTGACTTGGACTGCCATGTATCCCCCCCTCCCCCACCACACATTTCTTGTTCTCTACTACGGATTTCTTGTTCTGGTTGTTCCTGTTTTTTTATGTGCCGTTTTCTAACGTACGGTCTGCACTGTGTGGCGTTGTCTGTGCTGCGCAGTGCTGTGCACGTCCTGAGAGACCAACGTGAACAAGAGCCCCAGTGAACACGGACAGACGGCAATAGACTCACGAGAACTCACAAGCGCTCTGGCCAGAGGCCGGGAGACCCCTGGAACAGCTGCCGGAATGGAGACTCTGGGGGTCTCCACAGAGCTGCCTGCTGCTGCTGCTGCTTCGAATCTTTCCAGGACCACACACGAGGGGCACCCGAGTTTTGGTACCCCCCCCTTCTCTCTCCTCAGACCCCCCCACCTCACCCAGCGGCTGTAGGCGCCCCTCTAGGCCCAGCGGTGTCCCCAAACCAGAGAGAAGCCCGGCACTCCTGCTATAGGGATCGGGGGAACGGGGGCGAGTTGGAGCTGGGGTATCGGGGCTGCGACGGGGCCCCATTTCTCTACCCCCCCTCCCCAGGAATGAAAGAGCAAGACTCTGCTGGGGAACTGCTCCTTCCTGGCTGCACGTGGACGCCTTTTCAGACTCATCTAGAGCAGCAGGAAGCTCACGAGGGCCTGACAGCTTCCTGAAAGGCTCTGTTCAGGTTTTTTTTTTCCTTCCCCTCTGATAATCTGAATATTAAACGGGGAACTTCGCAGGCGAAACCCGAATGGTCCCATTCAGCAGCGCTCAGAGCTCCATACAGCCGGCCCTTTCAGAGAGAGCGGCTCTTTGTTCGGCGGCACAGGCAGTGAAGAAAAGCCTTCGTTGTCTTCTTGTGTTTTTTCCGAGTCGGAATCAGTGGCAATATTTTTCACGTTTCTCATCTCCGACGCGTAGTTGGTGCTATTTCCCCCCTCCCTCTTCCAGAAAAGTCTTCCCCTGTGTTCATCGCGACGGCAGGATCTTCAAGCAGCTCGCTGGCAGCCTCATCTCCACCACTTTGAAGACCCTATTTAATGGGAGAGGAGGGAGAATTTCCGAAGCCAGTCCCTGTTATGCTGAGATGACAGCTCCCCTCCCAGAACAGGGACGTGTCCAACAACACGATCGCAGCCCAGGCAGGCCGACAGCTTCGTGCTCCAACATCTGCTGCATCGGGCCCTCGGGGGAAACACCGCGCCAACCTGTACCAGGCGATGTTAGGGTCTGCTCCACTTTGTGCTTGGTGTTGTGTCCCTGCGGCGGGGCTGTATTTGTGGACGACCGTGGTCGGCCCGGGATCTCAAGCGGAACTGTGTCTGTGGAACTTTCACAGTGGAATCCAGCACGTCCACATTATTTCAAACAACAGACTTGCCGAAACCGTTCAAGCCTGGCCTGTTTTTGAATAAATACAACCCTTTCCATCTCAGATTAATAATACATAAAGGACACAAACCGTGTGCCCCTTCCAGCAAAGCGTATCCCCCTGATTGAAACCAATTGACTTCAAGAAAGCCACGCTGGCGGGATGAATGAGGGGGCTGGGGGTAGAATCGTTCTGCTCGTCTCCCCACCGCAAATGAATGGCTTGAGTCGACAAAAAAATGCAACAAAACCATCCAAAACTCCAGAAAAACGGTCTGAAACCCGACGAGACGAGGGTTCGTCCCAAAGCAGGGGATACCAAGCCAGTCCTTCAAACATCCGCAGAAATGCTCGTAGGAGTTCACGTGAGCCGTTTCGGGGGCCCCCCGCGGGTTATCAAAGGACTCCCGGCAGAAAGACGCCCCCCGGGTCCGGGCCAGCGGGCGGCCCGGTCCCGCCCTGTCAGCCCCCCCGCGCTTTCCCGCACCGCACCGCACGGCGACACGCACGGCGCCGGCCCCGGGCCGCGACGTCAACCCCCCCCCAGTGGCTGTGGCGGCAGGAGACGGGGCGAAAAGACCGTCTGCACAGAGCAAGAAAACACGCGCCGGCTCTCTCATCTTTTTTCCCCATCTAATTCTTCCAATCAAAAAACAAACAAAACTGCGGCTGATTCAATCAAAAATGAGTAGGTGTCTCAGCATACATCTTCCCCAAATTCCATACATCCCCTGTGCTCACGCAGTTATTTTTTTTACGTGTGCTACATTGCTTTACGTGCGTGTGTGTGTGTGGGGGGGGGGGTACTCTCCGTCTGAAGCGGCAGACCAGATTAGTTAATAATAATAATAATAATAATAAAATAATAATAAACTATTTTATATAGCGCCTTTAAAGGCGGCTTCTCAAAGCGCTTTACAGAATGACAACAGAAACAACAACAATTAAAAATAAACAGTAAAAAACAGACGAGATCAACACGATGAGAACACGCAGAGGAGACAGTCGATGGTGGAACTAAATACTGAATAAGTACGAAGCCCGCAGCAGATGTCACACTCACTGACTATGGGGGTCAATTTAATTTTTTACCCACTGAGAACATGACCCGGAGATACCACCTGAATAACCCGGGCTAGAACATGACCCGGAGATACCACCTGAATAACCCGGGCTAGAACATGACCCGGAGATACCACCTGAATAACCCGGGCTACGCTTCCCAGCGGACTGGAACAGCGGCGGAGAGAGACACCAGCCCGAGCAGCGAGTCAGAGCCGGCGGACAGCGCCGCTACCGCTGCCGGCGCCGGGAGCCACGAACGCGCGTCCAGTTCCGAGAGAGCCGAGCGCTTGTATTCAGAGCAAAACCAAAAAGACTGGGATTTTAATACACAGCTGGAGGCTGCAGAACAGCCTGAAACGAATCTGGGGGGTGGGTGGGGTTGGGATGACTTTTAAATGGCATTAATCTAAAAAATGTTTGCGGTTTCCACTCTCATTCCAGACTACAACCGACACCCAAACGCGACAACTGCTTTCCAGGTGGCCCCCGGTGTAAACGATACGGCACAGTCCTTCGAGGTGTGACGACGATTTAAAAAATAAAAAGAAATAAGCACGCCCCGCGTGCACTGCCTTGCTCTGTTCGGCTCCTTGAAGGGAAAACACCTGGACACGCCCGTTACTACAACCCAAACATCTGGCTACTCCATTCCTTTGAGATTCCGCCCTTCCACTCGTGCGCTAATCCCCGGCCGGGAACAATGCCGCGAGGAGATTAAAGGAGCCCCTATCTCCGGTCCGGGGGGGGGGGGGGTGTCTGATTTAAAATGCGCTCATGCGAGGTGCCCAAGACCACACATCCAACCCCCCCCCCCCCTCCCCCGTGCAGGGCGCATTTCCGAGTGGCTTCGGTTTGTCAGACCAACAATTAAAACTGCAAAGACTGGGATAGATCCACACCGCCGCTTAATACGCCGCGTCAAGATCCTTAATTGAATTTTAGCGCCCGCCTCTGTCTGTTTAGTGTGTATCATTTTCTACTTTAAGATGTCTAATGAAGTTACTCTGATAAACTGCTTGTTGGCCTTGAATCGTCCGTCTCTCTTGCAGTACGAGTGTTCGCGGGGGCCTGTGCAGTGTGTGTGCAGCCGCTGTTTGCTGTCGCGAGTGTGGGAGCCCTGCAGAACAGGCTTTAAAACGCGATGCTTATCCGAACAGATTCAATACAAATGCACGGACTAAAAAGTGGCACGGACTCTCATACCAGAAAACATTCGTTCAAAGAAGGCGAATTCGGGCTACTCCTATAAAGCAAGCCGTCCCCCCCCCCCTTATTCCACTTCAACGGGGTGACAGGGCTGGGTGCTCGGGCAAATAAAATTCAGCACTCTTTGGGGAAAGTGAAAAGTTATCAACAGTGGCGTTGGTAATACCACAGCTGATGATGAAGCGACGACAGAGCTACATTAAAATCAATTTGTCATTTAATAACGCCGAAACGCAGAAGCCAGAATGTTTTGCTCAGGACCGTCCAGTCCCCGGTAACCTGTCGGTACAGAACCTTCTCAATACAACACTTGAGATGCAACACTTTTCCCTTGAAGTGCGGGTTTATATTATAGCAGCTTCCTGGTCATCCAGAATCTCCGATTCCTGGGAGACAGCTTGCTCCTGTTACGCTAAACCCGCACTCGGGGATTACGAATCGACAAGCGACATCACTACTACTAATTATTACAGCGATAAACAGGAAAGCGAAAATCGACACTCTCCCAGCTGCCGCGACCAGCCTGTAGCACGCCGACAACGTGCCCGGGTCGAGAGTAAACACCCATCCCCAGCGCCACAACAAGTAGGCGGACGGGCACTTGTCTGTGCGGGGCGCTCCGAGGCACAAGAGTCGCTGAAGAGCCGTAAAAAAAATCGCCCGTTGTGTCCGACCCGTGTAAAACTGCGAAGTCTCATTAACCAAAAGCCTGCACCCCCCTCAATAAACACTCCGCGCACAGACCTCACAGGTCGTTAGTGTGCATGTGCCCCTCGCCTGGTAGGTGCTTCGGGTCAGTTTCAGACCTGTTACAGGCGGCTGTTGCCTCCGTTTTCCAAACGCCTGTTTGTTGCCTGTTTTTTTTTTTGCCTCTAGGTTCTAAAGAGCACTTCTTCCACGGGTGTGCAAGATCTGTCTTCTAAAGCGCCATCGCTATTATCGATTCTGTCAGCATAGCGTTACTATATCACGGTTAACCCCACAGGAGAAGGGTTTTTCTTACCTTATGATCGTATTTGTCAGAGGCAGAATCGCAGCGCCTGAACGCCCGCGATCACAGCCCAGGCTAATGTTCAAGACCGCGCACAGGGCCGGCGGAGCTCACCTGTGACTCGCTGTGTAAGGTTAACGCGTGTCGCCGTGACACTCCGGTGTCTGGCTGCGCTCGGCGAGGTGTTGGGTTGGGTTGGGTTGGTGGTGGGAGTGGGGGGGGGGTGGGGAGACCGAGCTGGAAAACGCGCTTAGCCGTCTGTAACGGGCACGGCCGCCCAAGCCGTGCAGATTTTCCAGGGATGCCGACCCCTGCACGATCCGCGCTGAACTTGCATCTTCACGGCACGTCATTATTATCGCGGAACAAAAGTCTAAGCACCGCGTTCTCCAGACATGTGGGGAGAGCGATAACAGCCAAGCGCCTGCGATCAGATATAACAGTCTAGCAGATCACTCGTCGTTTTATTATTCTCTCTCCGCGCCACCCGGTTCGACAGGCAGCCTCAACCCCTCTCTGCTGGCTACCCGCTGGGCTTTAAATGAGGCTAATAACGCCGTTTAACGCCTCCTTTGTTCTTAATAAACGGCGGGGTAATCCTATCTTGCAAGCCTGCAATCTACCCCTTTCGAAAAGCAGCCTACGGCTGGAAGAGCACACAGCCACAGCGGGCGCGCATGATCGAGGCGCTGTGCGGACGGGACCCCTCTCCGGCCGGCTCGCCGGCTCGTCTCGAACCGACCCCGTTCCGACCCAGAATGCTCGCTTTGTTGTTGTTGTTTTTTTTTCCTGGGAGAGAAAACCCCGAGAGATCGGGAAGCAAACTTACCTGCCTTTGAAGTTGCAGCACTTTATTTCCACATTGCACGCCAAATCGCCCTCCGCTTGCGATCTGCTTTCCCGTCGTATTTGGTTTTTTTTTCCCCCCCCTCTTCTTGACGAGCCTAGCGCCTCAGTATTCCTCCCGCGACAAGCCCGCACGGCGCTCAGAGCTGTAATTTCATTGTGATATCCAGACCCTCAAGAAACAGTCTCGCTTTCTTGGGATGAGCCCGACTTGCTAGTAACTCGCCCTTTAAATCCGACGATACCAAATTCAACGGGAGGACGGGGGAGAGTCGTCCCCTGATACGCACGCCACGCTCTGTGCCCAGCGGTGATTCGAAGCGCAATCTGGAAGTCACACGGAGTCGGGGACGTGAAACCGGGGCTCCACACTGTGCGCCGCCTCTCTCCGCCTGCGGGGGTCCCCGAAACCGTGATTGATCGGCCCGCACCCCCCACGCCGAGCCGAGGCCGATGGAAGGCGCCAGTCATTAATCAAGTCCTTTTAGACCAACCCCAGATGTTCCTGGAGGAGGCGGCGTTTTAGAGGCAGACGGGTCCGTCTGCGAAATCACACAGTTTCATTTCAGGTGGTCGAACCGGGAGGCAGCAACTGTCCCCCCACTCCTCCCCGTGCTTCCGCTTAAATGTTTAATGACAAAATCTCGGCGGCAGCGTGTTACAAAAATATCCCGTCGTTTGGTAGCTCCTACTGACTCACACTATTGTGCGAGAGGGTCTGAACGGGAAATCTCGGACACTGTTGTGCGAGAGGGCACCGGGTGTTGTTTTCCTTGGCACTCGGCGGCTGAGTTTAGAATTGAATTGGGTTTTTAAGTACAGTTCACGCCAGGCTGTACTTGGAGACTAAATGTGGACGAAGCCCAGGCCTGTGTGTATTTAAGGATTGTAGCGGCATTTTAAAAATGCAGAATCCCGCCCAGTCACCGTGTTTTAATGTTTGTTTCAAAATAAAGGTTTAAGCGCGGGGGGGTGAATCCAAGTTATCTCATTCTCCTGCTAATGCGCTACTGTTGTCTTTTTTAGCGGCAGAAATAATTATTTTCAAGTGTAATAACTGTTAAGTGGGAATACTTGCTGAAAGCGAGATTTCATTTTTTTCTGAACGCACTCTCACAGCCTTTTAGAGTTTGTGAAACCCTAATTGCATTTATTCCTTGATTACAAAGGTGGCGTCTTTGTTCACTGCTGGTTCACTTCGTAATGACATCGCTCACAGCGGGACAGTATGTCTCAGCTACAGTACGAATACATATTCACACTCATGTTTGGTAAAGACATCTCCAGTAACTGTTGGAGTGGACTGAGAAAAAAAATGCACATTGAAAAACAACTCCTACACGGCGAGATTCCGAATATCTAAGGAAAACCACAAGTACTGTTCCAGACTGGTATTCCAGTTCCTGCAGCTCCAGAGAGAATTTATGACCATTCCGGATACCGCACAGTATATACTGTACTTAGGTGTTATGCATATTGCTAGTGTAGTAACCATCCCGATAGCTGCTTATTTCCAGGCTGGGAGTCGCCCGTTTCCGAGGGGACACGGTGTGTGGCCAACAGCCTGCTGACAGAGAGGGATCTGCGCCGTGACGTCCAGCCAGCAGGTGGACCGGCCCTCACGCCTTTCTCGTGAGCGAGCGTGGGGGGGGCGGGTTTTGGTGGTGCCGGTGGTGCCGGTTCCGAACACGCGCCCTAAGGGCTCGCAGGCTCGGGAACGCCGCCGACAGAAAAGGGGAGAGAGGAGGAGGGAAAAACCGGGGTTCGAATCCAAACGCGCACGTTATATTAACGATGCAACAGAGTTTTTCAGGACCATTAGATGTAAGCGAATAACGTCCAACAACAGAAGGAAACTTTTTTTTTTCAGGTATCGCAGTGAGGCGCTCCCTTGTCTTTGCTCAACAGTTGGAAGTGAGCGGCTGCTTCTTTAAAATAATCACAATAGTTGCGGCAGTAAGCGTGGCGAGGCGGTTAGCGCCAGGCGAGCAGCACAACCACGCAGAGAATGCGGAGGCCCCGTCCTATTAATAACGACCCCCCACGCCTGGTCTGGAGGCTGTCTGCGGGGACACGGGGGCTCCACAGCCGAGCCGCCAGCCAGGGGACAGACGGCAATCCGGAGAGAGAGCCTGGGCTGCTGTTGCCCCCGGCCGGGTTACCCTCTCCCCGTGTAGAACAAGGCTCTTCCGCTCTCCCGGCGCTCTCCCTGTGCTACACCCCCAGTGGACGAGTGGTGGGGACGATGCGGGAGGGGGGGAGGCAGGTTCCTGTTTCATATACCCGATCTGTATTACCGCCTCTCACACCCACAAGCTCGGGAACCGGCGCGCACACGCCGCGTTGAAATGGGATCCTGACACTTAAAAATACATCCCCGGCCACTCCAGCAGGTCCGGAGCCATTGGTCTCCCGCGAAATACGACTTTACAGCATAGCTGGCATCCTGCAGCCCCGGGCAGACTGGGGGGGGGGACACTGTGCCGCTCCGTCCCACAGCAGTGCGGCCGGCGAGAGCCCCGGGCGAGGTCGGCCACATCGATCCCGGTCAACGAGCCCGGCGCGTTTGTTAAATGAACCCTCGTCTTTGAAACATGACGCCATGCTAAAACTTCTCCGATCTTATCTAAGGTACGCCCTTTCGAGCTGCTCTCTGTTCAGATAAAACGCGTGGGGAGTGTTTTTTTTTTGTTCATCTGTGATATTCCCGCTACTATACAATTGACGACGACGACAACGCGTGCTGACACGTGTATTAGTGTTCTTACTCTAAGGCGCAGCCGGTGACGCGGCTGGCTCAGGTACTTCGTCGGATTTGTCAGTACTTCCCAGCCCGTGACTCTAACCAGAAGGATTTCTGCCGGTTGAGACGGCAGTTTTTCAGTTTTATTTCTGTAGCCCCAGGTCTCAATCTCGGAAAATCACTATCTTTCCTCTTTTTTTTTCCCCCCTCTTTTCTCATTTTTCTTTTCCTTAGCGGACTGAAGTTATTCGTCTACATCCTGCCTCCGGATGGGAAGACGCTTAATCAATCAATCCCGCTGATCGATCGATAGGCCTATCCATCAAAGACCGCCGTCTCACCGGGTTAGGTCCTGCAGGAGAGCTGTTTCATTTCCAGTGGTGACACGAGGACGGCCTGCAGACTGCGACAATTAAATTAAGTCGCAATTAATTAAGAGAAGACGTGAGGGGGGGGGGGGCTGGGACAGGTTTTGCCCGTGGTGGGGGTCTCTGGGCTGACAGTCAGAAGCACAGTCTTGTGCTCCACCGGCTGAAAGTCTCCGTTCAACCGAAACCGACTCTGTTGTCTGAGATCCACCCGCCCAAGAGGCACACGGGCTCTGCGCTACGTCGTGACTTCACGATCGGACGAAATGTTTAAGGGGCCTCCTCTTTTCCCCAATCAGCAAATACTTGTCTCCGCCTCCGATCACTCTGTAGCTTGCGCCTTAAAGTGTTTGTTTGTTTTAAATCATTGTGCAGCCGTCCCGTATGGGCTACCGACACCGGGGGTGGCCGGACCCCCGGGGGCCGCCGTAGAGAGCAGCGCTTCGAGACAAACTCACCGACTCTCAGGGAGTTACAGGTTTTTGATGGTTAAGTTACTGTTTAACAAGCAGGTCGAGGGGGGGGGGGCTATCGATTTAATTCTGTCGCCAGTGGGCAGAGGCGTCGCAACAGATGAACTGGCCTTGTGCTGCAAACGCGACCGTAGAACTGCTCATCAGAGGAAGAGCTGAGCCCGCGAAGGGAACTGTAGGAGCGGCTGCGCGAACGGCTCCACCACCTGGCGGCGATACGTGGTACTGCATCCCTGCCGCTGCGATTATTCTGGATGACAATCGCAACACAATCCAGATGTGGCCAGATGACCACCACGAGGTGTTGTTACACCGGCGACATCACTGATGGGTCTTAATATCCGGTAACACGAAGTTTTGAGCCGAGTGGCATCACCCCACCCCCGGTTGGCATGGTGTTGTCGCGCACGTTTTCACACCTGCCCCCGGGGGCGAGTCCGAGAGCTGCGTCTGACCCCGGGCAGAGACCGGCGGCCTGGCGGAACCTGCAGCTCCGCTCGCCGTTTTCACGACGGCGTTTGGAAGCGCCGGATGAGCTTTGCCCCCCCCACAAATGTGGCCCTGTTTTTTAATGCGTTTCACGTGACGCGCGTACGTTTCCAATTACCCTTGTAACCCCCAAATATGCGAGGGCGTATTTTAAGAAGTCTGCAATTTGCTCCACTCGGGTTTGAAACTCTGTAAACCGATACGGCGGCGCCCCGTGTCCTCGCCTAAGTACAGGAGAGGGCTGCATTTAAAATGTTCCCCGGGACGCGAAGTCGGGCCCGAGTTCGGCGCGAACGTGTAATTAACTGGCTGGCTGGTTAGTTTTGCTCTGCTCCGACCCTGTACTTAGCGTGAGAGGTTTGTTTGTCGAGCTCAAAGAAACTGATGAAGCAAAAAATAAAACCGTGACGGCGAAATACACGGGTCTTGAGCGCTGAGGAGGCCCCACACGACGGCGCACGGCGTCTCCCGGCCCCTGTGTTAGAGATATCTGGTTTAATAAACTTCAGATCTTCCTGCACCCAGAAAGTGTCTGCGCTTCATGAGCTAGGTCGCTGTAGCTATCGATGCTACGGCAGGAGGCTGAAGGAAATGCCTCACGCTTATGATGTCGTGATGGGGGGAAAAAATGACACCAGCGTTACAATTGCTACCGACGGCACCGGAGGAAGACAACTCCGGTTCATGACGCAGTGCGCGTTCTCCTGTTCCAAGAAGAGCCGACCAGGGTCAGCAATTCAACTGATGTTTTTACAGCTGGGGGGCGCTCAGCACCACAGGGGGTTGTTTTCTGGTCCTTTTCTGTTGCTCTTTGGTTTTTGACATAATTCGGTGTTTATTACTATTTATTCTAAAGCTTATCACGATGCCCCAATGATATATATATATACTGTATAATTGCAGACCCCTATCTCAGGAGGGCGTTTGGCTAGTCTTAGACGTGAAATATCAGTTTTAAAATCAAAACCACGATGTGTCCAAAAACGTCTGCAAACGTCTTGATCCGCTATCTTCCACACCTGGCGTATAAAAGGGGGATTCATGAAAACGGCGGATTATGATTTAAATATTCTTTCTCCCCTTCCTCGTCCTCTCTTGTCTTGTAAGCCCAGACAGCTACAGAGATAGGATTCGAGCCTCGCGGCGCTGCCCCATTGTTCAACACCGAGAGCCGGAGAGATTTGCTCTTGTTCGGGAGTCGATAAGAGTCTTCAATTCTCAGCCATTGTGGAGAATGAAGGGCGCGGGGGGGGGGGGGGGGGGGAGGTGGCGTTCTCTGAGCGTGCGGCTTCAAACACAAGCCGCTGGCTGTCACAGCTTCATTATCAAATAGCGCGCTTGGCAGCCAGAGAAAGGGAATTCGCTTCTGCAGTTTCCTTCCTAGAGCCGCCCCAGGGCGTGAAGCATTCCTCCTCCGCCGCCGCTGGGCTCAGGGCGCTGGGGGCAGACACCCCCAGTGTGCCGGCCTGATGGTCTTCTGCAGGGGCGACCGGAACACAGCTCATGTACACCTCTCTGAGCAGTGCTCTATACAGAGTTAACACAGTGTCAGTCTCAGTACAGAGTTTACACTGTCTCAGTATAGAGTTTACATAGTCTCAGTCTCAGTACAGAGTTTAAACAGACTCAGTCTCAGTGCAGAGTTTACACAGTCTCAGTACAGAGTTTACAGTCTCAGTACACTTTACACAGTCTCAGTCTCAGTACAGAGTTTACAGTCTCAGTACACTTTACACAGTCTCAGTCTCAGTACAGAGTTTACACAGTCTCAGTGCAGAGTTTACAGTCTCAGTACAGAGTTTACACAGTCTCAGTCTCAGTGCAGAGTTTACACAGTCTCAGTACAGAGTTTACAGTCTCAGTACAGAGTTTACACAGTCTCAGTCTCACTGCAGAGTTTACACAGTCTCAGTACAGAGTTTACAGTCTCAGTACAGAGTTTACACAGTCTCAGTCTCAGTACAGAGTTTACACAGTCTCAGTCTCAGTGCAGAGTTTACACAGTCTCAGTACAGAGTTTACACAGTCTCAGTCTCAGTGCAGAGTTTACAGTCTCAGTACAGAGTTTACACAGTCTCAGTCTCAGTGCAGAGTTTACACAGTCTCAGTACAGAGTTTACAGTCTCAGTACAGAGTTTACACAGTCTCAGTCTCAGTGCAGAGTTTACACAGTCTCAGTCTCACTGCAGAGTTTACACAGTCTCAGTACAGAGTTTACAGTCTCAGTACAGAGTTTACACAGTCTCAGTCTCAGTGCAGAGTTAACACAGTCTCAGTCTCAGTGCAGAGTTAACACAGTCTCAGTACAGAGTTTACACAGTCTCAGTCTCAGTGCAGAGTTAACACAGTCTCAGTACAGAGTTTACAGTCTCAGTACAGAGTTTACACAGTCTCAGTCTCAGTGCAGAGTTTACACAGTCTCAGTACAGAGTTTACACAGTCTCAGTACAGAGTTTACACAGTCTCAGTACAGAGTCTACACAGTCTCAGTCTCAGTCCAGAGTTTACACAGTCTCAATGCAGAGTTTACACAGTCTCAGTACAGAGTCTACACAGTCTCAGTCTCAGTCCAGAGTTTACACAGTCTCAATGCAGAGTTTACACAGCCTCAGCACAGAGTTTACATAGTCTCAGTCTTAGTACAGAGTTTACACAGTTTCAGTAAAACAATCACACAATAGTGCAATTTAGGGGTATTTGGATACTGTCAATGTGCTTTAAATAAATCAAAAACAAAAAAGCACTGGCTATCAAAAAGACCTTTAATCTGAATTCCCTGTTTTGTGTGGTCTGAAACAAGTTTATTTTTTTATAATAGCTAACATGATGCACCAGAACTATAAAGGAGCAAGCCGGCACAGTAAGGGAAATGCAGTCATGATAGCTGCACACTGAGCAACACATCACCTTTGATCTAAACCCAGGAACTATTTTTCCCTGTCTTGCTTCTATACAGAGGTACAACTGTACCAAATAAGGGTATTTTTTATGGAGCCCTGTGATTTGATTCAATATTCAAATAACAGGTTTCCAATTTCAACAGTCAGTACTTGGAATATGTGGTTTTTAATTATAGCATGAGACCGGGCGCTCAGATGTGTGCGCACACACAGACGCAGACACACGCAGCAGAGATGCATATGCAGTTTGTAACACTGACGCCCTTGGCTTTTTGCTCTGCCTGCTGAATTTCTGAACTTGCACCGAGGAGTCATTTGCATCTGTCTGAGGTGGGATTCAGATGTCGAGCTGAAGGAGCGTTGTTGATCCCTGCAGTTCCTGTGACTTACTTGAAAGAAACCCCAAGAATAACGCAGGACACACAGGCTACAGCAGGAAAAATGCACTAGTTTAGTGAGCGAGAGAGTCTTGTTTGCCAGTAATTTGAATTCTGTTTCTGACTTGCAAGACTCTTCCTCGCTGAATAACATCACCGTTCCTACTGTTATACCCGCCAAAACCTCACACTGGGCCCTGTCCATCGCACACCCCCTGAAGCTAGCCAGTCAGCGGACCTTTTCACACTGTCAGTGCCCAGTCCAGCACGTCGTGACGTAAATCTCTGTGCCGTCTCTGCAGATCAGGCCTCGCTTGTCACTGAAGTGTGCACAAGTTTGTTTTGTTTTCTTTTAAATCGAGGACATGCCTTGCCAAAGCAGAGACCGCCGAAGCCGTGCTGTCCGCTGCCTTGCTTGTGCGGTACGGTTCTGGAGTTCGGATAGTGCCCAGATGTGTGTGCAGATCTGCAGACAGCCCTGGACAAGGTAGCATGTGTGCCATCCCTATACAATCTCCACAGTGTTCGTGTATTGATATTCACAAGGCTGGAGGACAAAATCTAAACCAAATTAAAGGCAATGAAAATATTATTCATCAGGAGGGCCCATCTTCTTTGCAGGAGTCAGGACTTATTAGGCGAGCCCTCTGTCATTTGCCGGTAATAAAGTTTGATGCAATCCACTCCAAAGAGGCGAAGCAATCCACTTATTCTAATCGCACGCCGGTAATTGCCTGTTTGGGAAAATGACACTTGCAATTCCCTGTCCAGCCCCTTTGATCCGCCAGCCACACTGGAGACGCATAATTTCGGATCAAGACTGTGTGTTTGGGGGGCGGTGTGCGCTCGGCAGGGGGGAGGGTAGCTGCGGGCAGGGGTAGCTGTTTGGAGGGGTAGATTTAAACTTCATAAATTTCTAATAGCTGTAATGGCAGGAGGGAGATTTGGGGTGAAGACACTCAGACTCCCTTGGTCTGTTGTGGGAAGAAAAATAGCAAGATCCTGCTGGTACCTTTGGAGGAACATTGACTTTTTTTGCATCTACATTTGTGGCAGTGACTAGCTTTCATTGAGGAATTAGAGCATGTTTTTCCTTAAAAAGGTATTTAATATGAATCATTTACATTTGTATTTCCAGAAACTCAAAGTGCTTTAGATGAAAGGGGGGGGGGGGGATTCCTTCCCCACCAAAATGCAGCCTCCACCTGAGTGAGATCAGGGGGCAGATCAGGGGGGCAGCTGAGGAACTGCTTCACCAGTTGAATTAAGGGGGACCTTCAGGGGGGGCAAATGTGCAGATCAAAGAGGAATTTAGCAAAGACACCAGCAGCTCTTAGGATCAGTTCCCTGGCATCCTTCATGATCTTAATTTAACATCTCAACAGAAGGATGGCACCTTCTAAAGCATCCTTGGTCACCATGAGGGGGCACTGGTTTATAAATTCTGGTTCAGAAGAAAGAGCACCCCCTACTGGTCTACCAGCAGCACTTGCAGCAACCAGCTGGTTTTGCTAACATAGGAGCATTGCACATATGGCCCAAGGCCCACATCTGATTGATGTGTTTGATCTGTGTGGCAGGTGTGCTCAGAGCCCTGGCCAGGATTCAATTCGCAGCTCGTCTGAGCGCACAAAGCGCACACACCACACCTGAGCCCTTTCGTACACACAGCTCTTTCGATGGTGCTCTACCTCCTTCCACTGGCGGTGTCCCTGTCTGATGATGTCCGGATCTAGTTAGACAAGGGGTGCGTCTTACACACAGGTGCTAATGCTTGTCCTGTCACTGTCACCTAGGCTAAGAAGAAGGCACCTGGGTCAGAGTGGGTTCCCACAGAACGGTTTGTTCACACGCCGCTCAGAACCCCAGAGTGACCAGTAGAAGCTGCCACTTGATGTCCAGAGTGGTTCCTGGAACTATAAATTCAAGCTAGAGAGAGAGAGAAAAGTCCTGAAAGAAATAAAAAACGCCGTCGCACACGCAGAGAAACCAGGGGGACGATGACTGTCTCTCCGTCTGTGATCCACCAGAGCAGTTCCACATTTGAAGCCAGCGCTAATTGCTCTCAGAGCTCTTTAATTGAAGCCACCTGGAGGGCCGGCCCCCCTCTGCAGGGCAGTCGACCACATCTCGGAGTAGTGCTTCTCCTGCGAGACGCTGGAGCAGAGGCTGGGGAGAGAGGGGGAGGGGGAGAGGGCGGGGTGCCTCGTGGGCTCTCCTGAGGGCCCGGACTCCAAGTGTGGCGCCCACCGTCCACCGCAGCCAATCCAGCTGACCAGCTAACCGCCCAGCGGACAGGAGGTCCCTGATGGAAGAGCTAGAAGACTATTTGAACGTCAAGTGATTAAAAACAAGGAAGGTCATGGCTCACACCATGTAACACTGGAGTACAACCTCCTGTGGATTTATGCTCGTTCCTTGTCACCACATTAAAAGAACAATAGCAGAGCCCTGGAATTTAAACTGGAGCCTAAATTGTCCCAGTTGTGCAAACAGTGTCTGAAGCCTGGCTGGGTTCTTTTCTCCATAAGCTTTCGGTTTTAGAGAAAGACATCCTTGTGTGGCTTCTGAATCTACCCAGTCTGCACTCACACACCTCTCTCTGGGTTCCTTTAGAAGTGTCGAGTTTGAAATAACAACAGAAGAAAGGTGACAAACGAGAGGAGCCATTCGGCACAACTACCCTGTTTAGTAGTTAGTGGTTAATTGATCCCAAGATCTTATCCAGCCGTTTCTCAATAGCCACCAGGGTATGGGCTTCGACCACATGGGCAGCTTGTTCCACGCTCCCACCACCCTCTGGGTAAAGAAGCTCTTCCTGTCCTAAAAAAAGGGCAAAGAAAGAACAACCACATGCCAAGCCTAAGAGTTAGGTTTCATGCCTACAGATTGTGACATGAGTTTTTAACAATTTTTGCATAATTGCAATATAACAGAAATATACAATCTAGAATTTCAAATTGTTCCCCATGTAGGAGGGAATGAGGCCTGTGGGCGCTCTCCTCCAGCACACCCACCTGTAGAGCCATTCGCTATTTAACACTCTGGGAGCTCCACAGCGCCCCTACAGGAAAAGAGGGTTACGCATCTCTTTCAGAAATAACTGCAAGTCAGCAGGTACCTGGCAAGTCACAGGACACACAGTTTGTCAAAAATCCCAGAGAGCCCCTGCTGACTCTACCCAACTCCCTCTACAACAGTGCCTAGCCAGCTGTGCACAGACACTTACGAATCCAGGTTACAGTCATTTAGCAGCCTGATCCAGGCTAGATCTCACAACATCTGGGCTGTAGGGCTCTATGGAGCTCTGACCGTGGGACTGTACTGGCTGAGTCCCCTGCGTGACCTTTTGAAAGCTTAAATGTTGCTCGTGTAGTTACTTCAATGTGCAGTCATCTTTATTTAAGATCAGATTAGCAAAAAAAAAACGGACAGGTCTATGACTCGCTCGATGCCGTTTGCATTACTGACTCATTCTATTGATTAAAAAGGCTGCCTTTGCATAGCAAAAAAACTGAGGTTTTGACCCACAAGGTCTCGTGTCAAAGCTAATTTGCGGATGGTTTGAAACGATTGAATGGTTTTTGGAGTGAGAATGGGGGGGGGTCCGTCTGAGGTGTTCACAGTTCTGTAAAGGAATCGACAAACTCTGCCCAGACCTTAACTGCTCAGCACAGGAAGCAAGTCCAGGGGGCAATTCAGGGCAACTAACCCCAGCAATCAGGGTGCCCCTGTCCGTCACTGACCAGTCACAATGCGGACAGCAGTGAGCTGCTGGCAAACTGGTAAGTGACTGTGATCTCTCTAATGTTCTTCTGATTGTTATTGTTAGTTTATTAGCCTGATACCTGCTCAAGAATACAGCAGACGGGGGATCCGTACCCACGACTCTCTCACTTGCAGTTCAGAGTACTATCCGCACCACCTCTGATCAACCAGAGAAGAAACGCTAACATGTCCCGTACAAAACGCGCAATGACATAAACTGCACTTGAGCGATTTACGGTGCAATTGAACATCACCATTCGGTTCTAATTCATTGCCGTTCCACATGATAAATCTTCATTGCTGAATATCAGAGGAGGCTGTTCAGCTCATCTCGCCTGTTTGGTCGTCAGTAGCTAATTGATCTGAGGATCTCATCCAGCTGTTGCTTGAAAGAAGCCGGGGTACTGGCCTCAACAGCACAGCTGCGTAGCTTGACCCAGACTCCCACAACCCTTTGGGTAAAGAAGATCCTCCCGTTCTCGGTCATGAATGTACTTCCAAGCATGTGATCACCCTCTATACAATACCTCACTGCTCTACTCCCACATGTCCAGCTATTAGGTAGATATGAGGGCCGAGGCTTGGACACCAACACGTCCGCCTGTCAGGATGATTCAGAATTTGACTCTCAGCAAGCTCCAGCGGCCCCAGTGGCTCCCCATCCTGGTCCTGGTGACCCACACCCACTGGCCTTTCTTCCAGCCGAGCCCTCAGTTACACCAGCCAGCCCTGCGTGGACTTAAGGACAATATGATGGATCTGAAAATGTTTGTTTCCAGCTCTTAAAACATGTTGAAGCTTGAAGCATTGTATTTTCTGAAAACTTGTGACAACAAACAAAATGCAAATATCCAATGGAAGCAGTTTCTTGGATCAATTAACGCTTCAGATGATCTAATTAGGGTGGGATGGAATGAAACCCAGACGGATGGTGCTTCTCCCTGTGATGTGGCTGCTGCAAGGCAACCTTAACAAACTCAGCAGCTATTACTAGTTCAGGTCTCACTAGGGGCTGATGCAGCTGAAAACCAATATATCCAGCAGCTCTATCACCCTGCAGCTCCCAGCTGGCATCCCCCCGAAGCTCTGCAGGTGTGAGCATGGCCAGTACCTGGATGGGAGACCTCCTGGGAGAGCTGAGGCTGCTGCTGGAAGAGGTGTTAGTGGGGCCAGCAGGGGGCGCTTACCCTGCGGTCTCTGTGGGTCCTACTGCTCCAGTATAGTGACCAGGACACTAGACTGTAAACAGGCGCCGTCCTTCGGATGAGACGTAAAACTGAGGTCATGATTCTCTGCGGTCGTGAAAAATCACAGGGCGTTTCTAGAAAGGAGAAGGGGTGTCACCCCGGTGTCCTGGCCAAATTTCCCATTGGCCTTTACCACTCATGGCCTCCTAATAACCTCCATCTGGGAACTGGCTTCATCACTCTGCTCTCCTCCCCACTGAGAGCTGGTGTGTGGGGAGAGGACTGGCGCACTTTGGAGTTGCATCATCCAGGTGCTACACACTGGCGGTGGAGGGGATCCCCAATAACCTCTAAAGCTCTTAGAGCGGAGTGTCCAGAAAAGCGCTATATAAATGATCGCTATATAAATCATGATCAACTGCTGTACCAGCACTGAATATCATTCATGTCTGTGCATGGAGATTTAGTCAGGATAAGGCAAAAAAAAAAGCTTGAAATATGCAGCCCCAGTTGCTGACTAACACAAGAGGTCTTAAATTTCACAGTAAAACCCAACAAGCATCAAAGGGCTGTGCCATGGGAGTCTGCTTCATTGCTCTGATCTAGTCAGTCACCCTGTTGCCCCACTGCCCACCTGGGTAGGCACTGCCATCTCTCCCTTTTCCAGGCATCTGAAGCCCGACCGCATCCCGGAGAGGAGCTGAGCTAATGAGCTCGTGCCTCCAGGGTGCTTTTCTGCAACCAGAGCCTTTTTTGATTATTTTGCAATGCAGGAAAAAAGGACATCTGATGCACGACTAATTGGCACAGTAGCGCCGTGTATCTGTGCTTAACCTTGTCTCCATTAACCCCAGCCCCCAGGCAGCAGGAAAACGGCTGCAGTTCTAATCCTCAGATCACGTGGACCAGCTCTGCGCTCCAGTGGCCAGGATCCGTCGTCAGGAGACACATTCCAATACACAGCTCCCGCTCCAGCGCGCGACTGCAGGATGGGATTCCCATCTGCAGCTGGCGGGCTCCTGCTCTGCCTGGATTGTCCCAGGAATGGAAAACGTTCAGTTCGATCCACAACACGCACAGTGCACCTTCCCCGTCTCTCTCCCATACAGCCGCCTCTGAACGCATTCACACCCAACATGAAGAAAACGTGGACATTCGGCATTTTTCAAAAGAAATAAATCAGAAAGTGAAAACTCAGATATATCTCGAACATCTGTTAAAAACGGTGACATTCCATGCATCAGCTTTGGTCCTTTAATCTTCACAGGAGTTGTGGCAAGATGGATATCTCCAGGTATTTCCAAATGCATGGTGACCACATTTATTCACAACCTGGCAATTAGGGTGTTGTGAATCCACCTTTGTCTTTAATATGCTCCAAGATATGGAGACTTTTAATAGGTGCTTTGTGTTCTTCATTAAGGAATATTTGACCCCTCCCTGCAGCACAAACTCTCCAGCTCCACCTGGTTGCACAGCTTGCCCTTGTGATTGGCGCTCTGCAGATCACATCATCAAGGGGATGACCAATCAGGAACACCGATGTTAATTCAGTTTGACACAACACTTTCTAATCCATCTGTCTCTCTACGCTGACTATGACTGCAAAACCCAGAGAAGAACGGATGCATGTCTGTTTCTCACAGAGTGGGTGGCACACGTGAAGATCAGCTTCACCTTCCTGTGTTAATCACACAGCTGTGGAGACCGTCTCCAGTATCTCAGTTTGTCCTTCACTGAGCCACGTCATGAGGTCCCACTTGACCCTGGAGTCCATTAGTTCCTGTTTGACAGACTGATGTCATTTCCTCTGATGTTGCCATGGAAACACCGATTCAGGAAGTTGGCCTAGGGTGCTGGTCTCGGAGACGTCGCGCCGTGATGATTCCAGAGCGTCTTGGACATGGAGCAGTCTCAATGGCTGCCCTCAGGCGAGAGTTCTGGGTGACCCCTTCTCCTGTCCTCCTCCCAGCGGGGGAGTGACTGTGTCCTTCAGCCATGATCTTGCTGAAGTCAGGACTGGGGTGCCTTCCGGGTTTCTTACAGCCGTCCCTGGGGGTGTGGAAGAGCAGTCCTTTTCCTTCTCTGACTTCCCCCAGTGACGGGGGCCTGAGCCTTGTGCCTGTGTGTTCCGGCTGTAGCCGCCAGTGGTCATCAAGGGAGGTGCTGTTGAAGCATTCAGTATTTTTCATACTTTTATATCAGATTTTAAAAGGCAACTGCAATGCCATTTTTATATTTTGGGGTTAGAAAAAAAGCAGCATTGATGAGTACGTTTAAAATGAAAGTAAAACGTACACAGTAACGTGTAAAACCTCTGATTTATATCACAAAATAGACTAAATTCCCTGGTACAAGCAGGGCCATGTTCTGCAATACAGAACGAGGCAACAAAACCTCCAGTGACGTGAAGTGCCCTTATTACACTGTAAACAAGCAGGCTTGTGAATACATCCCTTTTAATCCAATAGAGATATTGATCTCAACTTCAAGACGGTTCTGCCAACAAATACTACTTGATTGTTAATTCTGCATGCAGATCACGCTGGAATATTTCTGTGGCAAAATGTCTGCTGCACAACCTGTACTTATTCACTCGCGCATCCCATTCCATGAGTCAATACAGGGACTAGGGAGCAGGAAGGGCTGCTTCACATTGCAATTTGTGCGAACTCTCACTCTCGCCCATGGCAAGACTGGGGGTTTGCGAGAACAACGGCGACTTTCACAAAGTTCAATTTTGTGCTTAATTTGGAATTTGTCAAATTTCGCCCCGCCATCAAATTAATTTATTTTGCTGCTGAGATATAATAACTGGTCTGAGAAACTGGGACTGCAGTTCCTCTTTAATTTGAAAGTGTTGACACATCTTGGTGAACGCCTGCATTTTCCTTGGGCAATTGACATTTCGCTACAGTCCCTCCATCCGTTTGCAGGAAGTGTTTCGTCGACAGGGGGTCACAGTGAGCCAGACCCCAAAGCAGGGGGCGCAGGGCACAAGGTGGTACCTCACCCAAGAGTTGAACCACCCACTCACACGCTGGGCATGTTAGAGGTAACGGCCTGCTTGGTAAGCGTGCTGGCAGGAAGACAGAACTCCCAGACACAACTCACATGCCCTGGCACTGCGAAACGCCACAGCACTACCCACTGCGGCGCCTCGTGCCCGTTACAGTCTCTCAGGGGCGTGAATACATTTCAGAGCACCTGGAGTTGGGGAGAAGAGGCATAGCAGGAGGTAGCAAAAAGAGGTGCAGTTTTTCTCCGAGGCTGGCAGTGCCAACGCGCACACTGGAATGCAAAAGCTGCCCCCTCTCTCAGCCTCTCTCAAGCAAGACGGGTTCAGGTGTTTGAGCCATTTCTGCAGGAACTGTCCTGTGAACCGTGGGCCAGGGGTCTCACAGTCCATCCTTCTGGTTTCTGTTCCAACCCGAGTCGTCAATTAAACAATTAACCCGATTATATTGTTAATTAGGCATGTGTAGGAGTTGTCTTAAGATTTTTCACAGTTGATTACTCAGAATTCACTTCCTCAAAGGTGCTGTTACAAACAGAATCCATGGTAGTCTGCTTAAAAGTATTAAATATGCAGTTCATTAATCAAGTCAGCTATGTAACAGCGAGGCTGTGTAGAGCAAACACAGCATGTACAGGATGTGCGAAAAGCACTCATTACTTCAGCAGGCATCACAGTTCACACGGCTGTGCCTCTTCCAATCTACTGCACGCGTTTCCGAAGACCAAACAAAAGGTTACAAACAAGAAAATCTACAGCTACATCCTGACAGAAACATGCAGGAAAAAACACCAATTAATCTCATTCTAGGTGGCTCTGGCTTGTTTTGTTCTGGTAGGAAATACAGAATATAACATTCAAGCATTAGGCTTTTGTTCCATCGCAAATTTGAAGGCGAGCCTCCTCAACCAGGCGTTTCTTTGTCGAAGCCCTTGCTGGTACTCTGCCGGATCCATCTGTACAACATCAACTCTGATTCTTCAACTGGCATGCCGGCATCTCTGTTTGTTCACTGTGGGCTTTGAGAAGTCACACTGTGTGCTTGTATGCTTTAACATCTTGTTGTTCAGATGATATTTATAGGGACTCCAGTATACACGTATGTCTCCATGCAAATACTTTATTTGCTTTAATTTGACTGCCTCTGTTACGCAGTTAGTGAGAGAAAATCAAACCGAAAGGGACATTATAGGTGTCTGTCAAATGATCTTAAAACCCACAACCCACACAGATCCACCCTGCTAAAGACCCTGAGCAACGCACATCTGCTCTGGGAAATGTCTTACGGTTCACAGTGAGCCACTGGCTTAGCTGAATTTCCAGGTGGGTTTTCTCCAGCACCGGGAACATTAGTAGCCGAAAGGTACGAGCTCTGTGTCTCTTTCTCTTCCACAGACGACATGGCGACAAGTTTGACTTGATCGGGAAAGGACTCTCTGCAGAAATAAAAAAAAAGTCAGATGAGGTAACTGGGAAACCAGAACCTTCAGTTAAGAGCTGAGCTCATCCCACGATGAAGAAGTACAGCCGAGGAGGGGACCTCCGGCTTAATGCGGTTTGTGTGGAAAGATTCTGGCCATGGCAGAGTGACAGTGCACTCAGGATTAAAGCCGGAGTGTTCTGGTACCAGTCTGCCCCTGCTGCGACTGTGAGTAGTACCAGGACACTCAGACATTCTCATTTTTCCGATTTATACGAGCATTTCCTACTTGGTTTTTAATACTTACACGTTGGATATACATCAAATCTGATCTTTGACGTTTCTGGCTATGCAAGGGGTTGTGGGACTATGGGAGCCTTGTTGTTGAAACGGATTCCCTGGTTTCTGTTAAGAAACAGCTGTCTGAGATCCCAGGATTGATTAACTACTACTAATGATAATTCCTTACACTTATATAGCACTTTCCTGGACACTCAAAGCACTTTGCAGGCAATGGGGAATCCCACTCCCACCACCAGTGTGCAGCCCCACCTGGATGACGTGACAGCAGCCATAGTGCACCAGAACGCTCCCCACACACCAGCTCTCAGTGGGGAGGAGAGCGGAGTGATGAAGCCAGTTCAGAGAGGGGGGTTATTAGGAGGCCATGATTGGTAAGGGCCAATGGGATATTTGGCCAGGACTCCGGGGTAACACCCCTACTCTTTTCGAGAAACACCCTGGGATTTTTAACGATGATGGAGAGCCAGGACCTTCAAGGAGGAGATCAGAAGGATGAGGTATTCATATTCATAAAGTCATATTCATCCCTGTAATAAAGTGAGATGTCTAGCAAGGAACGTTGTCCTAACACGGTCATTCTGCGGCTGTTTTCGTGTGTTACAAAAACAGGCTTTGAGAGAAAAAAAACTTGCTAAAACCTAACTAAAACAATTTCAGTTTCTATTTCCTGAGTCTAGATTGTCCGGTTTTATAAAGACTCATTTTAGTTCGCGGAAGAACTGACGCAGTTATGGACTGGACAGCTGCCGCGTATCCGTGAATTTCACCCCCCCCAGAAAAAAATTAATAAAACTATAATAAAAACGTCAAATAAAATCGGGGGACGGGCCACGCCAATTGAAACTTTCAAGAATTATACAGCGAGTTATTCAGCGAAAAATATGCGTGGAAAACTCCGCTAAATGCGCTTTAATTCGCACAAATCACCGTGGAAATACCCCCAGCGCCAAGCGTGACGATGCGCCCTCTCCGCTTCCGCGGCTGGTATCGGGAAGGCTTGAAGAAAATCGAGCCCCGTCTCCGTGTCAGCGGCACATCTGGCACTCATAAGCCCCTGCAGCTGTTCGTCGGGTTACAGTTTAGAGGCTACCGACCGCAGCTGCTCGAACTACACCCCCTCCCTCTGAAACCGCACGGGGGGAGAGGAGGGGAGTGGTGCAACAGCGCCTCGGCTGCTGCTAGAGATCTGCTCGCGAATCCGATCCCACCTCCAGGGCGACGCGGCACTGCCGGAGTCTCAGTCGTGTCGTTGTGCGTTCGGGTCCGGCTCGGCTGTTCCTCCAGTAGCTCGTTTCCTCGGTAATCGCTGTCGCACCGCTCCGTGCTCCCTGTGTTGAAGGTTGTGGCTCACGGCAGGCGGCCGCACTGCGGACGGCTCTCAGGAGCTGAGGGGGGGGTGTCGGAATTTCATGCTTATGGATGGGGTCCCCAGTCCTGATCCTGCAGGACCACACACCTGGCTATTGCTCCAGTCATGCATGGACTTAAAAACAGGACTAACGTGAACTTTTTAAGAGCTGAAACGTGTTGGAGGTCGCCTTTTAACTATCATTTTTCATGAATTAGAGAAAAAACGTACGAATAGTCCAATCAAGCCAGTTGTTAGTGCAATTACAGCTTCAGTTAGCTAAATAAGCTCAGGTGGAATAAAGAGCTCCAGGTGTATGGACCTCCAGGACCAGGACTGGGGACCCCCGCAGTAAAGACAGCCACCCCCCCCCCCCCCACCCTCAGAACCAGGACTGGGGACCCCCACAGTGCCCCCCCCCCCACCTTAGAACCAGGACTGGGGACCCCTGCAGTAGAGACAGCGCCCCCCACCTCAGGACCAGGACTGGGGACCCCTGGTTTAAGCTACACTATATTTAAAGGGGGCTATGGAGCCAGGGCCTGGGGTTTAGTATTAAGTGACAAGGACTGAGTACATGGAGGGGGTCTCAAACCCCAGTCTGCCAGTAGCTGATATCCTCATGTCCAGTGTGACTGTCCTCTCCAGCCCTTCAGCTGAAAGGCCCTTGGTACCCGATGGTCCAAAAGGAGGAGCCACTTTACTGAAACTGCAGTTTGACTTCATTTTACAAAGCAGTACTGAAACTGCAGAAGCCCAGGCTGTGAGAATACACATAAATATTTCCACTACAGACACCCAATCTGCAAAAGCAGAACCTCTAATTCTCAGAGACTGGGGAGAAATGGCATTTTTCTGTAGTGTAATCACACACTCTCGTTCTGCTTCCCAGAATGCCTCCAGGCAAATTATCGATTGGCATTTGCTTCTCAGAGTTGGATTTCGGGCCTGGCTAATGGAGCTCTGCACCAGGGAGCAGCTGTTGCTGCAGGTTTTCGGCAGGAGGTCAAATCACCATCCTCACAAGCTTCACAACAGCGCAGAGCCATGCAAGCAAAATGACAAAGAAGGCAAGCTCCCTCCGCAGAGCACGCCAGAGGATGAAACAAGAGCTGGCCCTGACACATCCTGGACCACAAGCGGATTTGTCCACTTGTATGTACTTGTATGTAGGTACATACCGCCGCCCTGGCATTCAAAAGTGAGCATCGCGGACAAGGCGGCGACAGAACACCTGGCGCTGTCCAGCGCTGTGCATCATGCAGGGCCGGATGCAGATGATCAGGCAGGGCCCCGCCTGTACTGTGTGGAGTTGTGCAGCTGTTGCGAACTCTTGCTCAAAGACCCAAGCAGAGAGGGTTTGTCGACTGCAGCACCATCTTCTGAGCAGCCAGTGTTGCTCCACACCCTTCTTAATTAAACACATTTTAGCAATTACTGTCACCTAGCAACTGGGGAGAGGACAGCCTGGGCCTCGCTGTGGAATCTCCACTCCTCTGGTATCATGCCCAATGTCCACGGCAGAAGACACTGACAGTGCTGCTAGTGACATATTTACTCACTTCCTCATTTCCAATCGCCAAACCTGTCATGGCCGCTGTGTGTTTTGGCAACAGATGGGGAAGAGATGGCCAAGCTGGAAGGCACAATGGCTAAAAGTAGTAGGAGAGAAAGAGAATAAAAAAGGTCTGATCCATTCCTATTTGACTTCGAAGCTTATGCAAAGCCCCGAGGGAAGAGTAATCGCTCACTGATTGCCCAGGAGGAAGAATAATCGCTCGCTGATTGTAGGATGAGTGAAAACGCCATTCTTTGGAGGCTGAGAGGGGGCTGGGCAGCAGGGCTCTGGGCAGCGACTGGCAAGTCTCAGTGTATCTGGGAAAGAGACTGTGCTTGCAGTCCCTCTGCCACGGAGCCCGGGGCCAGGTTTGTGCCATTGATATGCAAACACTTCCCACAGAACAAATGTCCCAGTGGCACCGGCTTCATTCTGAGCAGAGGAGACGGAACAGAAAAAAAGGGAGAAGAGATTCGGATGAGGGCCGCAGTTACCCGACGCGTTTCTGCAGAACTTTGATTTCACCCCCAACCTCCCCAGCTCTGAGGGCACATCAGGCTGTACGGGCACATCCTCCCTCCCTGACATGCATGCTGGGATTGAGCGAATCCATGCCAACCCTCATTTAGAGACAGAGAGAGAGAGACCTGTCATCTGTGTTTATCTGCAGAGCAGGGGTACAGCACTACCACTGCAGAATAATAAGAATTCTTCTGATTATTGTTATACTTTCATAGTCCCAGGTAACGTCTGAGGTTATGGCTCTATGTAGCTCTTGCATTGTGCTCACTTTGACAGCTCTGTAATTGTTTCTAGCATGAGTTGTCTTGGATAAAGACATCAGCTAAATAATTACATCAAGAATAACAGCTTCCTCGCCGAGTTCGGAGCTGGTGTTTGGTTCATCTTCTCTACTCCTTGAAAATCTCATTCAAAACTCCCTTCTTCTAACCAGGCCTACCTGTTCTACACAAGAGAGCCTGAGCGCCTTTAGGATATGAGAACAAGAAAGGTTACAGATAAGAAGGTGCCATTGAGCCCACCCGGCTTTTTTTAGTAGTTAGTAGCTAACTGATTCGAGGATCTCATGGCCGAGTCGCTTGTTCCAAACTCCTACAGCCCTTTGTGCGAAGACTGGCCTCCTGTTCGTGATGTTAAATGCACAAGTGTCCACAGAAGAAGACATAAAGGAAATCCTTTTTAGCAGAGGAGATTGATCTGTCTCCCAGCCTTGGGCCCTGTGGGCCAGGTCATTAGCTGTCCAGTCTTGGGATGTCAAGGAGGGGCTGTGCTTCACAAGATTGCTGGAAAGTGTCGTGCTCGACTCCACTGGAGCACTATAGAGGAAACAAGTGTTACCGCGGCAGCCAGCCTCACCTCTGCTCACCTGTCACTTAGCGTCTGTTTCCTTGGGTACACAGAGAGTAAGCCTGATTCACCTGTGGGCGATTGTGATCTCTCCTGTCTCAGGTGGAACAGACTACTTAAGGTCTGATCTGGCATTGCTCTGTGCTACGTGCTCTGTGACAGAGTTTCATTCAGAGCCTTTGAGTGCAACAGTTCCCCGTGCTTGGATTCTTGACCTTGCTTGGCTTTGACCTCGACTCCAGGATATTCTCTTTTACTCCGGGGCTGCGATTCCCTTGGCTGCGAACCTTGCTTGCTTGCACCAACCCTGCCTTTTGGATTGACCTTTTGTGCTTTTGAACCCCGCTAGCTCTGACTGCGAATCGGGACTGTGCTTTGCCTGTTTCCCCTCTCCTGCTCTTGGGTTCATCTCACGACGTTCACCCCCGCGTGACCAGCAGCCATTACAAGCCGACAAGATCGCACAACACAAAGCAAGGTTCTTCTGTCAAGGTTTGACATCTTTTTCTGGCGCAAAGACACAAACCCGTTCACACGCCCTGATTGCGGCGGGGATAAAGAGACAGCAGGAAGAGGTGCCTTGCAGAGCCAGGGGCTAAATCGGGCTGGGGAGGGGGAGGGAGCATCCCCACTCTCTTGGCTGCGCGCTCATGTAACCGTGGCGACGGCCCCAGCTGTTCTGCGATGGCGAGGAAATGTGGCGGTGTCTCTAATTGAGACGTGGGGCCTGGCACAGAGCGGAGGAGCCCTCTGTAGCTGGCAGACAAGGGGCTGCTTGGCACTGCTGTCTAGCCACGCAGGGAGTAGCTGCCTGCAGATCCCAAACTGGTCTGGCAGGTGTCTCGGATCTCCTGTCTCGTGCTGCACAGAAGCGCTCTTCTCCGACGCTGCCGTGACAGATTGTCCCAGGAACTGGAGAGCCTACTGGAAGACGGCTCACTTAGCGTGGTAGCATGCTCAGACAGGAACAGGCACCTCATCATACTGAAGTAACAGGCAAAGGAATAGGACAGAACTAAATATACAGCGCTTTGTATGACAGGTCTCGATTAGAGACACAGTCTGGTTGGTAGAACCTGGTTGCTGGCCAAGCGGCCTCCTTCTTGGCAGGAAGTAAAGTTTCGTTTCAAGACTGTCATGAGCCTTCTGCCATCAGCAGGCTTCCAATGGGCTTCGCTGATGATCAGGAACGTGATTCATTTTCTGAGTGTACCTCCTGACTTTTACAGCTAATAGTTAGGTCTGTGATCTTGGGTTTCAACATCGTATTTAAGAGGGCAGAGCACAAGGCTGAGATCCAGTGACCTTAGTGAGCAGTGAGTCCAAGGCCAGACCTGCTCTTGAGCTGGGAGACTCCTGGTAACAGGGCCTGTACCTGAGCCACCTGTGTCCCTCTAGCCCAAGACACCTTGCTTAAATCACCAAACCGAAAGACACTTGTCTCCCTCCAGTCTTCTGCTGTAGAGGTACAGAGGAGGGCCAGACTTGCTGCCTGACAGCTTAAGCCTTTTTAGGGTTTGCACTGGACTGTGGGCTCTGGTATATAAGCCTATGCCAGGTGCTGGGGATTTTAAGCTCATTACCTTATGTTGTGTCAATTTGCAAAGGCGGACATGTGGAATAGGAGTAATGCCGGCTCTTCTGCTTTGTCAGCAATGAGCTCCTGGTGATAAAAGCCTGCTATGTACCAGCTAGATGAGCTGCACTTCAGGGGTTTATGAACTGAGTCCCCTTCTAACTCAATTGCACTTGGAGCTCCTGTGGGATAAAATAGGCTATACGGGTAGAAGCCGTCATCATTATTATTACTATTATTACAAGACCATACAGGATGATGCAGCCAGACAGGGATTCAATTACTCTGCCAGGGGAGATCTGTTGCTTTCGGAAGTGCACATAAAAAACCAGTTGATATCCCACACTGCAGATTTCAGAAAATGTAAAGAGTTCGAAGATGATGTCCAACAAACACGATTAAGACAAAACCCCACATTGCTGCTCGAGTTGACGCTTGGATGCGAGTAGCGTGGCTGAGCACATACTGTACGTCCTCCTGCCAGCGAGGAGCCACGAGGGCTCAATTAGTGCAACTGGACTAACGAGTGTCCGGGTGGGCAGCTGGCACTTTGACGCGGCTCGTTTGGGAAGACCCCTCCAGCTCCTAGGCCTGCATGCAGAGTCTCTTTATCTGGGGGAGGTGGGCCTCGATGCTCTTCACAGCGAGCACCATCAGAGCAGATGGGGAGAACTGGAGGGGGGTGAGAGGAGCAGCTGATCAATGGCGCTGACCAGGAGACTCGCACCTCTCCCTCTCTCCGGCTCCTCTTATCTGGCCTGATCTGGCCTGGGGCCACGGGGAGACACCCCGAGGTCAGAAAATAGCCAAGAACATCTGCTGAACCACACCGCGGGGCGGCCTGCCAAGCGCTAACAGCCTGATAACCGCCCAGGGTCCTAACAGCCGAGCCAGCAGAGAGGGGCTGGCCTGGGCCTCTAACAGGCTGTGCACATTCCCTGGGACACTTGAGGGCTTTCTATTGACACACGAACGCGCACAGAAAGATATCAGGTTCCGGCAGAAATCATTTCTTTTGCAAGCATCGTACATCAAAGAAATTGTCAGGCAGTAGGGATGAGGGCACTGGATTCTAGACCACAGGGTTATGGGCTCAACTCCCTGGTGGGGCTCCTGGGCAATATTTCATGCAAAACTGCTCCAGCAAGGAGTCGTGCTGCAGGAAGGGATATAATCTCCGGGCTGTCATAGTAAGTGTGCTTTTCTTTATTGACTGAGCCGGTTAAATAAAGGATGAAATAAAGGTCTTTGAAGAGCGCTTGGGGGGTCATGATTATTTCTGGATTGTGAATTTCTGTCCAGATGGGAAGGAAAGACCAAACTGCAGTCACATGGACTCTGAGCCGCGTCCCTGGGACCAGGGCCGTTCCGGGAAGAAGTCCGGCACCACGCCCCCGGAAAGACCCCCATCTTGAGCCGTTTGTGGTTTTGTGCTCCCTCTCTTTTCCCAGTGTCAGTGAACTGCACATGTGTCCTCAACACCATCAGACTCTCAGAGGAACAGAGACACCACTGCTAGCCCTGCAGTCATGGTGGAGAGACTTCGCCGAAACATCCAGTCTGAGCTCTCTGAGCACTGAGACTTGAAATTAGCTAAAAAGATCAAAGTCAGCTGGATGATAAAAGCCCCATTGTAGCCAAAAATCGGCCCACCTGCCCAGCAGCATATTGATCACCTATTGGCAATACCCACGCTGGCCTGCACTAGCCAGATCGGCAGCAGATACCAGGAACATGGGACCCAGGGCTTGGGGAAAGCAGGAGTGAAGTGTTTGGGGATTTGTATCCAGGAAGAAAGAGCAGCTGCTCGGGAGAGACGGAGGCTTGGCTCAGCTCTCCAGCTCTGGTTTTGACAGCTGGATCGCGGAGGAGCTGGATCCGAGGGCGAGCGGACGTGGGCGCGTCTCCGCGGGCTCCCCCGGCCTCTTCAGCGCACGGCCCACTAGCTGCCCCGCGCTTCTCCGAGCGCCGACCCCGCTCTCGGAGAGTCGGCCCTGGCGCAGGCCTGAGGAGCCACAGCAGACGGCCATTAGCATCTCATTTCACATTAGCATCTGCTCAGTGGGATCGGCAGCCAGAGACGGCAGCACAGACTGGCTGCCATCGCATCACACGGGCTCTGGGATCAGGGCGAGGGGCAGGTCATTAGCAGCACTGCCCCCCCACAGTCCACACAGGCACCCACTCACACAGCAGTACACACACACTCACACACACCGATACTGTAAGATAGGGCTGCTTGGGCAATAGGATCCTATGCAGGACTCAAGACAAGAGAATGACACTAAGCAGATACGCTAGGCAAAAGCGAAAACCAGGAGGCAGGTGAGTAGGTCGGCACACACAGAGAGACAAGCAGGAAGCAACAATCCAAAAACACTAGGCAAAATCGAATCCAGGAAGCAGGCGAGAAGATCAGAACACGGAAGCACAAACGAGGAAGCAGCAATCCAAATCACAAGACGAAACCGAAAACGAGAGGCAGACTAGGAGATCGAAAACCGGAGAGAAGCAAGAGGTAACCGCGCACTAGGGAGCTCGAAGAGAATCCGCAATAGTGAGCAAAAGGGAGAACTAAAATAGAGACGGGAGAGAAAGGTGATTGGCGTTTACTTGCGGCGTGAGCTTGTCTTACAGGGTGTGCGCGTGGGAATGCAAGAAGGAAGGATGTGTAACAGATACACACACACACAGTCACACACACCAATACACACACACCCACACACTCACACAGTCTGCCACACACTGATACACACACACTCACACAGTCACACACACACCAATACACACACTCACACAGTCACACACACACCCATCCACACACACATACTCACCCAACCACACACCCTCACACACCCATACTCACTCCCTCTCCCACACCCTCCCTGGAGGTCTCGCGGTTAGGACTCTCTCTGGTGCTCTCACTGCTCGGGGTCGATCCCCGGTCAGGGAGGAGCGCGCCCAATTCTCCCGCTCTGTCCTGCAGCAAAATAGGGTTGTGGGGTTGTTCTCACATGCAGAGAGCAAACTTCACAACCCCCAGGCACCTACACACACTGGCCCACTGCAGTGCTGCACCGCAGTCCAGCCACAAGCAGCCAGCCTGTGTTTCTATAAATCAGAGACAACAACGAGTCTCCCTTTGCTCTGCAGTTCCCTCCATCTCACGTTTTACAGCTTGCTGTCTGACTGTCTCAAGTTCAGGCTGAGCAATAGGACCACAAGGACACATCCCGCACCTGAAGATGGCAAGCAAACAGGAATCTGCAAGCATCCAGTAAGCTGATAAGATGATACTGCAATAAAAAACATATCCAGACACTAATAAGAATCTGTGGTGCACAGATTGGACCCCGAGACCTACTTCTGAGGACGGATCTTCAATCTGGTTTTAAACACAGAAGCCATTTGACTGTTTCTAATGGGTTTTGGGGGTGAGTTCCAAGAAGAGCACATTATGTGCTGAATCCAAACTTTCCGTTGCCAAAGGAGGCACTTTTCCAGCCAGTACCAAGAAAGAGGCTGTTCTCCCAGACTGACACAGCTCCCACGGTCCCTAATGCATGGAATGAGGCAGCCATCTGCTGGAGCACATGGACAGCGGCGATCAGGAACTCCGGGGGCAGATCGGAGTCCCTCCACGGGCTGTGTGACGTGGGACACGACCGAGTAGTTCTGTGAGTCAAGGGGGACACAAACAAGGGGTCACAGACAAGGGGTCACAAACAAGGGTGCTGTAGGGTATAAAGCAATACGCGCTGTAGTTGTTAAGAGCAGTAGGGTATAATGACAAAGAAACCGTAGGGAATAAGGGTGTAGGTGCTCTAAGGTATAAAGAAAATACCAGAGATTGGGATGAGCCATAATGAGATTACAAGAATTGCTATTTAGACAGATCATAATGAGATTACAAGAATTGCTATTTAGATAGATCGATTAGATAGACAGATACTTTATTGATCCCGTGAGGGAAATTGCAGTGCAACAGCACAGTCAACACAGCACAGTGTAACGCAATGATACAATGATACAACAGTACAATACAGTCAGTACAGTCAGTGAGAAGTGCAGTAAAAAATTGAGTAAACAGAACTGCACACAGTACAGAAGATACAAAACAAACCAGGATGCACAGTACACTAGAAGATATACTGCACATTATGAATATATTGCACAAATCGCCAGCATATATTGCACATCAGTTGTGAACAGAAAAACCTGTTTTTTGTTTCACAATTCGCACAGAGAACCTGTTTTATCCTCATCTGACTCGATTACACTTATCTGCATGACTTAATTTAATGACGTCTGCCTTAATTTTATCTCCAAACACACGCATATAGACGGACCTGTAGCCTGCTCTCGTCGGGGAAGGCAGGGCCTGGTCAGACCTTGCACAGGACACCTCCATGGAAATCCAGGCTGCTGCTGTAAGAGGCGCTGTCTGAGCAGTAGGTGGTGCTCTTCTAAACAAAAATATCTAAATCAGCGCCCTGCCATGGTAACCAGGGACACTGCGTGTGGATGACACCTTAACAGTTTTTGACCGGTCATAAAGACACATAGCACTATTCGTAAGAGTAGGGGTCTTTAGGCTAAGTTCCAGTCTGGGCTTGGATGACCTTCCTAACGTTGCCCCTTAATTCGGCAGGTGCAGCAGCTTCTCTGTCCTCCCCTGATCTGCTGTGCAGTGGGGCTGCTAGTGTCACCCAGGAGGGGCTGCACTTCAGTGATGGAATATAGTGGGTTCCCTTCTATGCTCTTCTATAGGGTATATGCTTTGGGGTCCTTTTGAATAGGCAGATCTCCCCCGGAAAAGATTGCATCTCTCACAGGCTGTGGATAGAAAACCTGCACTGCTGGTCCTTGTAAAACAGCGGAAGCTGTCTCCCACGATCAATTCAGTTTCTGAAAGCGTGCATGACTCTGTTAAGAAATGCAAATGATAGGGTGAGAACAATTATTCAAGTGTTAATGTGTGAGCTTCAAAACCGAAAAAGGAAAGGGTTGATAATTATTATTCCAGTGCCTCTCTAAGGTGTTTCTGGAACGAGCTAAATACAAATTGTGCGTGCCGAAAATCTTTTTATCGCAAACGGAGTGCGTGGTCTTTTGCAGACACCTTTGAATGCAGAAGCAGGTGTGTTAAAATACAGAGGTGTTTTTCAAAGCTATTTTTATAAAACTATTTTTAACACAGTGCAAATTTTACCAAACAATGAAACACCTGTGAAAGAATATGGGCAAAAAAAGTAAAAAATAAATGAAGGAAATAAACTCGGGCACTCCTGGGTAGATAGTTCCAGACACCCACGACCTGTTGTGTAAAAAAACTGTTTCAATAAAATCATAGGAAAAGCTCAAATCTGCCTGCTTGATTTAGTAATCTGGTGATGATGGGCAACTTCTTCAACAGGACACCTGGGATGACATTTTCATCAATTCCTAATTGTCAGACATGATCAAAAAGTGCTTATGAAACTAGCAGATGTTTTTTGATGTGGCAAACAATGTCACTCAAAGTTAAGTTCATCTTGTTGTTGTGTTGTGATTGAAAATATAGTAGGACCCAGAACATCACTTTTCATCCATCCACTATCTAACCGTTTTAACCAATACAGGCTCATGGGGGGCTGGAGCCTATCCCAGCAAGCAACAGGTGCAAGGCAGGGTACACCCTGGACAGGACACCAGTCCATCACAGAGCACACACAGACACATACACTCACACCAGGGCCAGTTTTCCCAGAAGCCATTTAGCCTCCCTGTATGCCTTTGGACTGTGGGAGAAAACCTCACGCAAACACTGGGAGAATCTACAAACTCCGCACAGACAGCACCCCAGGACCCAGGACCTAGCGCTGCAAAGCTTCACTTTCCAGATGACAGCAAATGTTTTGCTCTAAAACAAAGCACAGTGTTCACCATAAACAGGCCACTGGCACTCACCACCGCAAACAGGAAGTGTACATTTTCCAACAGGCCATCGTCACTGCAAAACTAATATTTCGGCCACCCCTGCGTAGCAATAACCATAAAATATCCTTTCCAATTCGTGTTGCAAATACACCCAAGAACACTATGCTGTAGTATCATGTACAAAGCTAGTCAGACTGTGGCATACTGTACTTAGGTAAATGAGTTTTCCCACTAGAGGGAGCTGTTGCCTACATTGTTAGTGGACATGTGCAAGACGGGTGCAACTGCAGACAGGAAGCCTAGCAGAATGAAGGTACTGTACAGGGTACGTACATCAGAGGCAAAGACAGGTAGATGTTAAGACCATGCTTCCCAAACTTTTTCAGCTCACGGCACACTTTTAACTTCCCAAATCTTTCCCTGCACACCAAATTTCAAACCAATCAGCACTAGTACGCAAAGAAATAACATTAATTTCAGAGCCGAACACTGAATACAATTTTAAAGACAAATATAATATGATCATGTGAAGAAGAAGAATCTTCGGCTTTCTGAGTACAGTTGCAATATGGGCTTGTTTCAAAGAACAGAGCTGTTTAATACTTGGTTAAGTTTGTTTGGTAAAGAGCTACACAAAACACCTGGGCCACACCTTTTGAGTGTGATCACTTGTGATTCCACAGCACACCTGAGACCTTTCCACAGAACACCAGCAGGCAGTGGTCCACACTTTGAGAAGCACTGTGTTCAGGTGCACATTTCCATAGAGTGACAGGATATATCTTCAGTGAAGCTCTTGTTTGGCACAATCCACACACAAGTGATGTGACAAGTCAAGACAGAACAATAATAATTGCTTACACTTATAAAGCGCTTTTCTGGACACTACATTCAAAGTGCTTTACAGGTCCTGGGGATCCCCTACACCCCCACCAGTGTGCAGCCCCACCTGGATGATGCGCCAGTACTCTCCCCACACACCAGCTCTCAGTGGGGAGGAGAGCAGAGTGATGAAGCCTGTTCAGAGAGGGGGGTTATCAGGAGGCCATGATTGGTAAAGGCCAGGGGGAAATTTGGCCAGGACACTGGGGTAACACCCCCACTCTTTTCGAGAAACGCCCTGGGATTTTTAATGACCATGGAGAGTCAAGAACTCGGTTTTATGTCCCATCCAATGGACGAGGCCGTTTTTTACAGTATGTTCCCCACACACCAGCTAACAAAGAACATGTTTTCAGAGCCAAGACTCCTAGGAAATTTGTATGAAAGGATCTTAGTCAGAAAACTAGACAGAGCAGTGCCACCAGTCTGTGGGTGACAAAGAGGAAGTGTCCTCGGATAGTTTTGGTGGAGATGTTCATGAATTTCAGCTATATAAATGAGTATCTCTTACATTCATATCTGTCCAGCAAAAATATGAAATATCGGTTAATAAACGTTAGCCCCCTTAGCGCTTGGTTCAGCTTCATATAATAATGCAGCCTCCCGGCGTCGGGGGGCGCTAGACTACCGGGGGCGCTGTTTTGTCACCGGCCTGCCCCGCTTGACGTTTGAAGACGCAAGAAGCCCAGTGTCTCCGCACTGTCAAGATGGCGCTGCGCTGCTCCGTGCTCGCTGTCTCAAAGCTGCTCAGACCCGCATTAACCGGGCGAGTGGGGGGCTCGGCGAGGGTAAGACGTTGCTCTTTTTCTCCGCCGCGCTTTGTGAGCCGGTGACCCGTGGCCGGGCAGGCGATGGAGCTCCCTGCGGTAGGATGCGACAGTGACGGCAAGGTCAGGGAAGCGCTGAGGATGTGGGGAGGAGGTAGAGGTTTAGTTTTAATTCAGCAGTCGAGTGGTGTTTCGGGAGTGACCCCCGCTTTAAAAATGCCAGCTGACCACAGCGAAATTATACTTTTTTTTTCTCCCCCCCCCAAGCGAAGTATAAACGCCTGCCGTGCCTTTCTGCGTGGGGCTGGGCTCTCGCTGTCGCTGCTTCTGCTGCGGTGTTGGAGTACGGTCCTCCGTGGTGCTTGGTGTTGTGTCAGTGCCTTTCCTCTCAAAAGCTTGTTTTAAATGTGCTTTGGCGATGCAGGCTGAGGTCTTCATCGTGGGCGGGTAAACACTGCATTATTTTTCGGGGTGGTATCATTGTCTCTGTGATCGCGCTAGATCTGTGTGGTAGTTTTTAGTGCTGTCGTCTCGAATCTGTTCTGTGTTTAATAACGCAACAGATGACATGTTTTTTTTTTTATCGTGAACTGGGACTGCACTGAGACGGCAGGGGTGAGAGAGGCGCAGCTTTCTCCGAGAGTTGGTGCGCTCTGCTGTGGCGGAGGGGTTATTGACTCCTGCAAGGGAGTCAAGGGGAAGGCATGGAGGAAGAGGGGCAGTGAAGGGAGAGGTTCTCTCCGGTTCTTCGTCACGCTGACCCCTGACAGATTTGATCGTTATTCTGTTCTACACTCGCCGCGCTACAGCAGTGCAGTCCGACTGTGGAGTGTCTTTATCGCGAGTTGCGTGTGCTGTTTCAGAGTGCAGTTGTAAGCGCACAGTGCCCTAGTAAAGTCACTGACAGAGGTACAGTATGATGTTCAAAAATGTGTCCAGGCTGCTTTGAAAGAAGAGATCTAAAAATGTGCTAGCTAGCTGCCTACCTGTTCATTATTAGCAATGAACGATCTCTTCTTTTACAGCCTGTGACAGTACAGGCAGCAACATTATTCCCCTGAAGAAGATCGTGAACCTTTTCCTCTCTCTTTAATTCTGCTGTTCCTCTTGTCCAGTTTGTCTGTGGGACACCCATGCTGCGTCTTGCACTACGTTTCTGCGCGGCTCATTACTGTGGATTTGCCCTGCGGTTTGGTTGAGCGCTCTTCTCCGTGTTACACACCATGGATTTCTATGGTTGTCTGATGAATCCGTGCAGTGTGTTGAGAGATGGCTACTTGGCCCGTCCAGCCTGATTTGTTTCTAGTAGTTATTTGATCCGTGAGCTGAGGTGCTTTGTAGCAGTGAGTTATTAGTAATAACAGCCCGGTGGTTTCCTCGTCTTTGCAGGTGTTTGGAGCGGCGGTGACCAGTCAGAGGGAGAAGTCGACTTCCTCGGTGAGTTGTGTCTCTGCAGAGCTCCCTCTAGTGGACAGGGAGTGTATTAGCAGCACAATGCTGTCCTGCCTGAAGGACAGCTGCTGTGTACTATATACTGTATGCAGTACACTTTGATCCAGACCGTTTTCTGTCCAACGCTTCTGAAATGTGTTGAACTTGACATTTTTAAGTTATTCTCTCTGTGTCTCAATAAATAATTTCAGCAGACCCAGGGAGAATAAGACCCCCATTGTATGGCTGTTTGAGCCAGCAACCTTTATACATTTTCAGTAACTTAAGCTGACAAACATTATGCTGGCAAACTGGATTAAGAGGTGGTCTTTTCACTTTTCACTCTTTGTCTGTGCCATAGGTCCTTTTTCTCAACAGGACTAATATACCTCTTACTTTAGTTTAATTTACCTTTTAACCTCATCTTGTCAAATCTCAGAAACTGAGACTGAGGAAAACCAGGTTCCTGCCGTAAGTGGTGCTGGTGGACCAGTAGGTGGCGCTCTGCGCTCTGGACTAGAATTTCCAGTATCCCGGTATGGTGCTGCAGGAGATTCAGTCCTTTGGATGAGACGTTAAAATCCAGGTCCTGAACGTCACGTGACACTGTTCCTTCTTTATCGTGTTGGTGAGGTCATTTCTCACTCCTCCCCCTGATCAACAGCTAATGCCGTCTCCTCTCTTATTCCCTGCCTCCTGCTTCCCTGCGCCCGCCCTGCCCTGCTGACCGGAGCCAGATCATTGTGAGTATGGTTCTTCACTTGAGCCTGCCTGCCCTGCGGGGCTCAGCGTAGCACAAGCACACCCGCAGCGTGCCTGCAGACACAGTGCTGTGCTGCACTGTCTCGCCCCGGGATGCTGAGCAGCTTGGGCTCACGTCCTGTACTGAAACGGACGAGGACATCCGGGCTTTGAAATTGAAGGAAATGTTGGAATTGTGCTGTAGTGTACAGTGGCCAGCGCTGACAGTGTTCCTTGATGATTCGGCGTCTGTGACGGAATGATTTAAGGAGCAGCAGCTGAGTGATCTCGGATGCTGAGCTGTGTCTGCTTGAGTGTGCGCTGGTACATCAGTGGCCTGCAGTGTTTTTGTTTACAGAATTGCGTGTTTTAGAAATCACACCCATGCCCACGCAGAGCTGTCCTTGTCTTTGTGTGTCTCACTCGCCCGTCTCCTCTACAGCCCCCTCCAGCGAAGTACGGCGGCCGGCACACCGTGACGCTGATCCCAGGCGATGGCATCGGGCCCGAGCTGCTGAACCACGTCCGCGAGCTCTTCAGGTGCACAGACCTGCCTGTCACCGCTGCAGGCACTGACCATCCTGCAAATGTACCGTCTGATGCACGCGCAGACTGATGCGAATCTGCTCTCACTGCACAAAACCGCAGGCGTCGACTGACGATGTACTGCGCACTCTGTGTGACTCTGCTGGTATATACTATCGCTTTCAGACAGTGGCTGTGCTGTCAGCACTGATGCATGCACCCTGTGCTGCACACATTGACCCGTATGTACACCGCACGCAGTGTGTGACATCGTGCTGTAGACTGTTATGTAGAGAGGGCGTTGCACAGTGCGAACAGGAGGTTATACTATGTGTCTTGTTGCACAGGTTCTGCTGTGTGCCTGTGGATTTCGAGGTCGTCAATGTGAACTCGTCTCTCACCGAGGAGGATGACATCAACAACGCCATCACTGCCATCCGCCGCAACGGGGTGGCGCTGAAGGGTCAGTGTGCGTTTCCTGTTGCGCGGTGCATACAGGTATAGGCAGTATGAGTGTTCTGCATAGTTCGTGTATTCAATCCAAGTAAATTTACAAAGGATTCCAATAAAGAGTAGAGTATGGCCAACAGCTATGCCATCCTGGAACTCAAAACTGGCAGTCCACTGAAGCTCAGCAGGTGTGAGCCTGGCCAGTACCTGGATGGGAGACCTCCGGGGAAAAACTAAGGCTGCTGCTGGAAGAGGTGTTAGTGGGGCCAGCAGGGGCACTCACCCTGCGGTCTGTGTGGGTCCTAACGCTCCAGTATAGTGACGGGGACACTATACTGTAAAACAGGCGCCGTCCTTCGGATGAGACGTAAAACCGAGGTCCTGACTCTCTGTGGTCATTAAAAATCCCAGGGCGTTTCTTGAAAAGAGTAGGGTGTTACCCCAAAGTCCTGGCCAAATTCCCATTGGCCCTTACCAATCATAGCCTCCTAATAATCTCCATCTATGAATCGAGTGTTCTGGTGCACTATGGCTGCTGTCGCATCATCCAGGTGGGGCTGCACACTGGTGGTGGTGGAGGGGATCCCCATTACCCGGAAAGCGCTTTGAGTGGAGTGTCCAGAAAAGTGCTATATAAGTGTAAGCAGTTATCATGAAGAGTACACTGAGGTAAAAACAACCTGAATGGCTCAGTGACATGTGATACGCATTGTCAGCAGTGCAGAAACCCAGCCTGTAGAGGGCAACGTGAGTCTGAGGTGTGTGGGGTGAGGGGGCAGGAGCACCAGCGTGTGCTTCAGAGCGGTCCTGACCGAGGAGGTTAACAGCCACACCTGAAGCACAGCTGAGAGAGTCTTGGTGATGAATTTTTGTACAACAACATTGCTGGGCTGTATTTACTGCTCCGGGTTAAAGGCCGACCTTAATGGAAACTGCAGTATTTCTCCCGGCCTCGGCCAGTGGGGTGGCGAACACTCGCGTGGTCCTGTTCCGTTTGTCCAGCTAATCCCACACTTGACCGGCATGGGAGATCAGCTCTTCCTCCAGCTTGTCTGGCCCTGGACATGCAGACATAACCATTTTGCGGACCACCCTGCCTCTCCACACATCTAATAGAGATGTGACCTTTAGTTTAATCACATTTTTTTTCTTATCTGTGACTTTTCCGAAATTCCACAGCGCACCCATTTAATATCTAAAGGCACGCAGGTTGAGAGACGCTTAATAATCCAGCGTCTCCGTTTCGTTGTGCGTCTGTCTCTCCAGGCAATATCGAGACCAACCACACCTTGCCTCCCTCCCACAAGTCCAGGAACAACCTGCTCCGGTGAGGCTGGTCCCGAGCCCTCCGGCCCAGCCCGTCCTCTGCGGGTCTCCGAGAGTCCTGGGACAGCCGGGGCATGGCTCGCCACAGTGTGGGAGATTCAAGAAATAGCCTGGCACTGGGGGGGCCCTGCCGGCAGTGGGGTACAGATCGCACTCCCAGTGCACAGCAGACGGGTCCAGCGCAGGTCTTACCGAGAGCTGCAGGCTCTTGAATAGAAGTGCAGGAAGTCCACACTCTCGGTTAGGCTCGTTTATGAGAAAGGTGCTGTGAGTTTATCGTGTATGCATACAGGAGTTGATCAGCCACAGAAGCAAAAGGCAGTTCAAAGTACCAGCTGGAACTGTTCTCATTTATATAGACAAGCAGTTACAAAAACAAGCACAAAAAGGAATAGATAACACATTTGTGCTGTAAAGCGTAAAGCAAAGATATCGCAGGACAGCTCCAAACATCCACACCCTACTCGTCTTTGAACATTATCTTTAAGTCCAGCGCAATTTCAGTTCAGTCTGTTGCTCCTGTTACTTCTCAGGCAGTTTTTCTGCCCAGACAGCTAAGAGCTACAATGTGTTCTTAAACTTTTCCTTCAGAAGTGAGCTATCAAGTGCTGGATGTCTCAGGCTTGTTGGTTGCTTTTGATTATGTTTGTAGGAACAGTGACTTGGGAGCTAAAGCAGTGTAAAAAATCTCTGGGGCTTCCTCCTTCCTGTTTGTGTAAGAGCTGTCTGTTAAGAGGCGAAACAGACTAAAAAGCTATCCAGGAGGCGTGCCCCAGTGAGGCACAGCTACAGTTATGTCTGGTCTATTGTAGGATTTTATTTTTTGGTTATTCGGTCAAGAAAAAAGTTGTTTTTGCGCACTTCGGAGCAGGCGGCTGCCTGCCTGCGTGTGTCTCGGTGCTGATGTTGGCGTCATCCCCCCCCCCCCAGCACCAGCCTGGACCTGTACGCCAACGTGATGCACTGCCAGAGTCTGCCAGGGGTGCAGACGCGACACCGCAACATCGACATCATGATCATCCGGGAGAACACTGAGGGGGAGTACAGCAGCCTGGAGCACGAGGTGAGAGGGGGTGGGAGAGCTGGGAGAGCTGGGAGAGGGAGGGTGGGAGAGCTGGGAGAGGAGGGAGGGTGGGAGAGCCGGGAGAGGATGGATGGAGGGAGGGAGGGAGGGTGGGAGAGCCGGGAGAGGATGGATGGATGGATGGAGGGAGGGAGGGAGGGTGGGAGAGCCGGGAGAGGATGGATGGAAGGAGGGTGGGAGAGCTAGGAGAGGAGAGAGGAGAGAGGGTGGGAGAGCCGGGGAGAGGTTGGATGGAGGGAGGGAGGGTGGGAGAGCTAAGAGGAAGGGAGGAGGGAGGGAGAGGTGTCTGTCAGTGTTGTCAGTATCCCTGTCCTTCCCTCTCCCCGTCTGTCAGAGTGTGCCGGGAGTTGTGGAGAGCCTGAAGATCATCACCAAGCTGAACTCGCTGCGCATCGCCGACTACGCCTTCCGCCAGGCGCGGCAGAAGGGTCGCCGCAAGGTCACTGCCGTGCACAAGGCCAACATCATGTGAGCCAACCGCGTGCCGCTACCACAGCGACCGGCGCGTGCACCCCTGCGTCCACTCCCGCTGACCCGCTGACCCCCCGTCCCTCCGCCTCTGTCTCTGTCTCTGCAGGAAGCTGGGCGACGGCTTGTTCCTGCAGTGCTGCAGGGAGGTGGCGTCTGGGTATCCTGACATCACCTTTGACAGCATGATCGTGGACAACACTACAATGCAGGTAACGCGCTGCCGTCCTCCTTACGGAAAGCTGCACCCTGGCAGAGACTGGCAGGGCATCGACATTCCTGTTGGGAATGGGGCATGTTACGCAGAGGGTGGTGGGAGTGTGGAACAAGCTGCCCAGCCATATTGTTGAAGCTGTTCCCCTGTCTTCTTGAAGGAAACAGCTGGATGAGACCCTAGGATCAATTAACTACTGTAGACCAACTTGGCTAGGTAGGCTGAACGGCCTCCTCTTGTTGGTAAACCTTCCCCAGTGGACTATCTTTGTAGAGCAGGGTCTCTGAATCCTGGTTCTCAGGTTGCATTGTCCTGTCGTGAAGTTGGGTGATGATGATGGAATATTTGAGACGGTGGAAATTCCTGTCTCCTTTTATAACTTCTTAACCCCTCTGCCTCTCTCCCAGCCTCGGAGGGCAGCAGTATGTGTGTGTATTAAGCCCTCTGCCTCTCTCCCAGCCTCGGAGGGCAGCAGTATGTGTGTGTATTAAGCCCTCTGCCTCTCTCCCAGCCTCGGAGGGCAGCAGTATGTGTGTGTATTAAGCCCTCTGCCTCTCTCCCAGCCTTGGAGGGCAGCAGTATGTGTGTGTGTGTGTATTAACCCCTCTGCCTCTCTCCCAGCCTTGGAGGGCAGCAGTATGTGTGTGTGTGTGTATTAACCCCTCTGCCTCTCTCCCAGCCTCGGAGGGCAGCAGTATGTGTGTGTATTAAGCCCTCTGCCTCTCTCCCAGCCTCAGAGTGCAGCACTATGTGTGTGTGTGTTTATTAACCCCTCTGCCTCTCTTCCAGCTTCATTGCAGGCTTGCTGTGGAACAGTGTGTGTACTAACTCCTGCCTCTGTCTGCCTCTCTCCTCCCAGCTGGTCTCCAAGCCTCAGCAGTTTGATGTCATGGTGATGCCCAATCTCTATGGCAACGTGGTGAGCAATGTGTGCGCGGGGCTGGTGGGCGGACCAGGCCTGGTGCCGGGGGCCAACTACGGGCGGGACTACGCCGTCTTCGAAACGGTGAGTCCGTCCCACAGCCCTGCCGGTGGCTGTGCTTCCTGTTCTCGCAGGGGAGAGAGGGGCGCAGGGGTGAGGCGGGACAGGGGTAGACCGAGAGAGGAGGAGAGTCAGAAAGAGACGAGCGAGAGGAGGAGTGAGAGACTAGCCCACTGGGCTGAAGGAGTGTTTGGAGTCCTGACTGCCCAGTAACTGTCTGTCTCTTGTTTTCACCAAGGCCACTAGGAACACAGGAAAGAGCATTGCCAACAAGAACATCGCCAACCCCACCGCCATGCTGCTGGCCAGCTGCATGATGCTGGACCACCTGAAGTGAGTCAGACGTTGTGGAGTGACTGCGCTGCCGCTCACTGCCCCGCCCTGTGTCTGCATGTCCCGCAGGGCACCGCCTGCCCAGCCCTGCCCTGTGTCTGCATGTCCCGCAGGGCACCCCCTGCCCTGTGCTGCCACTCCAGTGCACTATACTAGTTTTATACTATTTTGGTACTGGGTGAAACACCCTACTTCTGTGGCAGTGGAGAAGAGTGGCTCTTTAGCTGAGCTCTGTTCTACCCTTTAGATAGGTTTAATTAGGTAGTAAAGGGCTTTCATTCGCTTTCGACCAAATGGGACCAAAAGTTCAGATTTGTCCTTTTAGAGGCGTCTCAGGTAGTATGAAATGTGGCTCTTCCTCAGGTGGTCTGAGCAGGCCGCTGTCGAGGCGGGGCTGCTGGTCAGGGACTGGTTCAGGCGCAGGGCCAGTAAGGGGTTGGGGGTCACCATCACTCACACAGTCTTGCTCTTTCTCCTCCTGCCTCGCCCCCCCCACCCCCCGGTTGCCGATCCAGCTTGCACACCTACGCAGCGATGATCCGAGGCGCCGTGCTCAAGACCATGAACGAGACCCGGGTAAGAGTCGCCCCAGTGCTGACCCTCGACCCCCATGTGGACTTGGGGGTCCGGGTCTGTTCCACTTCCTGTTTCCTGTGTTTTGTGGTGTTTTGGCAGGCGGGCGGGGGGTGGCTGAGTGTCCAGGCAGGTGTCTCCGCAGCTCTGGGCTGCGCTCACCGAAGGAGCGTCTCGGCCGTCCTGTGCTGGGCTGCGCCCGCGCTCTGACATCCGCACCCCGCTTTTGACTGTGGCCTGTTGTTTCCCCAGCTGCACACGGCGGATATCGGGGGTCAGGGCACAACCTTGGAGGTGGTCCAGTCCATCATGAGGCTGATTCAGAGCAACGGACCACAGACCACCCAGGCCTTCTGAGTCTGCAGGTAATACTGAGCCTCCCTGACCACACAGGGGGCTCCAGCTGAGCCTCCCTGACCACACGGGGGCTCCAGCTGAGCCTCCCTGACCACACGGGGGCTCCAGCTGAGCCTCCCTGACCACACGGGGGCTCCAGCTGAGCCTCCCTGACCACACGGGGGGCTCCAGCTGAGCCTCCCTGACCACACGGGGGGCTCCAGCTGAGCCTCCCTGACCACGCTAGTGCTGCCACCTGCACACAGGCTGGGAGTCCTGCCCCACTCTCACTCTGCACCTCTCCACTCTTCTTCCAGGAGGAGGGCTCTCCGACAGCAGTCTTCGGAAGACCCCGTCGCCCACAACGTGTGTCTATTTCTCCTTGCTGCTCATACCTGTTGTCTTTTAAAGTCGTCTCGGAGAGACGGGGCTACTGTGGGGGTTCAGGGCTCCCCCTTCCCCCCACTCCCCTGCTCTCCCAGGCCTGGCTGCAGGAAGCACTTCGCCGATGAAATCCTTCACTTCCTTTACCCAGACGGACGCTCTTCCCCTGCGCTGGGACTTGTGGCCTGTTTGGCTCCGGGAGTTCTGCTCCTCCCAGGGCGGGTCGGGGCGCGGGCGGGTGCTCTCGTGAGCGTGCCGGCCCAGCCCTCCGCCTCTCCCCGTCTCGGGCTGCAGGAGCGAAAGGAATTCTCCGGGAGCCGGAGGAGGTTTCCGTGCGTGCCTGCCTGGAGCGCCGGGGAGAGCGGCCGGCTCTTTTTGGTTTCACTGCGGAGCGACGGCGAATCCCGGGAGTCAGGAACTGGATCCCCTGTGGCTGAAGGCACGCAAGAGGAGAGGGGTCTCCCGTGGTCCGGCGCCGGAGCCCCACTGCTCAGCCGCGTCGGCTCTCGCGTGTACCTGTGTACCGACCGACACGCTGGCAGGTCGCCTCTGTTAGGGGATACTCCGAGACTTGTTTTCCATTCCTTACTGCCTTGGTTCCTTGTCTGTTTTGCTCATATAATGTTTCTGCCGCAGACATTTCAATACAAACATCCCCAAGAACATATGAACCCCACAACAGAACAGACCACACCAGCTGGAATGTGCTGTTGTGTTGAATGTTCATTTCTGTTTTCACAAATACTGTATGTGGCTGTTGAGAAGGGTTTTCCCCTGTTAGATCTTTTGACCATATGCTTTTGTGCCAGAATAAGATATTTATTGTGGGTTTGTGTTCATTATGAATGTTACTTCTCGCTGTTCCCTGTGCATGCTTCATGATTAAACAAGCTCTGCACTCTCGCGGCAAAGAAGAGACTGGGCAAACCATCCTTTTTGTCTCGTTTTTGCAGTAATACAAAGTCCGTTGTCCCTGCAGAAGGAGCAACTCTTAAATAGTTTTGAAAACCCTCCAGGAAATAAAGGTTAAGTAGTAGCTGTGCCTTAATGATGTGACCTTTTCCACCTCTGTGTCATGCACTATAATAACACTTGTAACAGCGTCACGGTGCACTGTACTGTCGCTTAGAGCTAAATTCAGACCATTGCAGTAGCTGAACTTTCCGTTTCGGTTTTTGTTGCATAATCGGTCGTGTTAGTAGCACACCAGCGGGAAGATTGCAGGGGTGTTGTGAGTTTCTCTTCCTTCACGGTGGGACCCCCTTTTGAGTTTCCAGAAACGTTGCGAGGATCACCACATACCAGTGGCCAACTTTTACACTTGGCTCCAACCCGACAAGAACCACGACACTGTGAAATATCCATGATTTGTAAACAGTTTTAATGCACGTGATTTTTTGACGTTCTTTTTCATTACCTCAATATATGTGGACGAAGCCAGGAGTGCATGTAGTAACTTCACGAGACCGCTGGTGTTGTTTCGCTGACTTCAAAGACAGAATGTCAGGTTACAGCTGTGACCGTTGTATCCTAAAACCTGATTCTGCCTTCGCTTTTCCTTGTCTGTGGACCCCTGTGCTGGTGTGTGACTGGGGTTTGTGATGTTTCCGGAGTGCTGTTGTGTGATGGAAGTATTTTGTACATTTCAAAAATACCAAAAGGACTGGAGCTCTTTAGAGTTACTGAGAGCAAAAGAATATCTGCGCTTTATAAACTCCATAGATCTTGATTTTATATTGGGTGGCACCGTGGCACACTGGTTAGCATTGCTGTCTCGCAGTGCTGGGGCCCTGGACTCAGTTGCTGCGGTGCTGTCTGTGTGGAGTCTGCATGTTCTCCCCATGTTCACATGGGTTTCCTCCCAGGTGCTCTGCTTTCCTCCCACAGTCCAAAGACATGCTGGTAGGTTAATTGTCTTCTGGAAAAGTTGGTCCTGGTGTGAGTGTGTCTCTGTCTGCCCTGTGATGGACTGGCATCCCGCCCAGGGTATACCCTGCCTTGTGCCCATTGCTTTCTGGGATAGGCTTGGTCTCTCCCGCCACCCTGTACTGGACAGAGTGGTTAGAAGATGGATCAATGGATGAAATATCCCTGTGAGCACATTCTACTCCATCATCACGAAATGGGGCATGCACAGTACTACCAAGACCGCTAGCTCAGGTCGTCTTTCCAAACTGAGCAGCCAGGCAAACAGGGTACTGGTGACAGATGCAGCTGTGAGTCTAACAATAACAACGCTGGAAGATCTACATGATCAAATGCAGATTTCAAATGGAGTTACTGTACATACTAAGAGGTGTACTAGTTAGTACCGTGTTAAATCGCTTAGTCTATAGCAAGACTTGTTCTAAATTAGTCCCTTAATGTAATATCCTTTAGAGGGCAGTAGCAGTGTACACTACCCACAGGATGGGCCACAGTTATTTCCCTGCTTTCAGTTGGTTGCAATAAACACTTTCAGTTTAAAAAGAAAAGTCCCTAGTCATTAAAAAGTACTTGGAGTTCTCTGGAGCATTTCTGTCCAGTTTCTCCTCCCCCTTCGTAGTGCTTTGTTTTAAAAAATCACATGGTTTTTGGAGAGCACCGAGAGCTTTTTTTCCCAAAACTAAAATGCGATTGTTATAGGGAATGAGTAGAATAAAATGTTTGCATTGTTTTTTTATTTCCGTACTTCTGATCAAGTATGACTGGGATACACCGAGACATCTGAGTAATTTCTAGAAGTAAAACACAGCTAGAAACAGTCTTGTGTACTCATCTGAGTTTCACTGGATCCACAGCCAGTAGAAAGTGGCAGCTGTAGTAGTAAGTAAAGGGCTGTGAACTCCTCAGTATATAACAACAGTCCAGCGACATGAACATTGGTCGGCTCCTAACGACACGCTACTCAGTCGGTTCAAGCTTTATGGCTGCTTAGCTAGGGTCTTCACATTGCATGCTGTCTCAGGTCAGAGCATCGAATGGACAACAGCCCCGAGACCATGGAGAGAAAACCCACAGGGAATATAAGTTATCAGAGAGGAGACTCTTGGAGAAGAAGCAGGCAGATGTCCTCCAGATGCTCAGGGAAGAAATTAGAAGCAGAGGAGGGAGTCCATTCCAAGCTTCAAGGAACAGAGCCGTAGGTCCTACTGGTCCAATGAGGCAGCAAGGGTGCACTTCAGGGGGCAGTGGTGCTTCTGGGGGTGCAGTAATGCCCCCCCTCCACTTCAATCTACTGTATGTTTCTCCTTTGCCTAAATCAAGACGCGCCCCTCTGATGAGCTCAGGCTTATCCCTGCCTCCACCGTCAGAATTGAGCCGGATGAAATATCGTAGGTGCACACCGCAGATCACTCATGTGCAGCCGGGCCTTGTCTCCAACCTGGCCTCTCACCCCTCCTCTGCAGCTGCAACCATTTTAAACAGAGAAGCACCACTAATATCCCCCCTGCTTTCTCTAGCACATTCTGATCTGTAAACAAATCAACTCTCCGGCCTGTGGTTTTGGAAGAAGGAGATGTCTTGTGCTTAATGAATATGCTGAAACGATGCTATAACCTCCACAACGCAGGCCAGAAGGTAGACGAAGATGTCCTGATGCCTCCGGTAGCTACATCTTAATTTAAACGGATTGTCTTGGTGTAAAATTACCAGGTAGGCGTCTAATAAAAATGTTCAATTCAGTTTGAAAGAAAATGATGTTGGAAAGGCATGCCGAAGACCAAACTGATACGCTTTTAAAGGGGAGCTGCAAGACTATTTTCAAATGTCAGGGTTTGACAGAATCAGCATTGATGAGCGCATTTCAAACCACAATGAAAGTAAAATGCAGTCAGCTGTAAACCACGTGGTTTTCGGGAGACTCACAGCCGTTATGAGAAGGGGGTTGTCTCTGCAGTCTGCGCTCCCAGTACTACCTTCTGTACCAGAAAAGTACCGCATTAAGCAAACTCTTATCTCACAACACGCGTTTAAACGCTTTTCACTGCGCAGGGGAAGACCGGAGCCGCCGGAAAGCACCGACACCACGGCCCTGCTCCGTGAGCTTGTGTTTGAAAACACGTGACTTCTAATAAATCCGCTATAGAACAGAAAGACATTCCGTCCACTCATTGTATCAGTCAGAATCCTTATATCTTAGATAAAAACTGGCGTGACGCTATGAGAAATAAAACGTCCTTTGACTTGGTTTTTCTTAGGAATTCGGAGGAATTGAATTTTAGACTTCCACAAGACCCACGAGCACACAGCACTGGTCTGCAGGCAGAATTCCAGACTCGTACTGGGAACAACCCACTCACTCACGAAGACTTCTGTGTTAAAGCTCTCATTTTCCCTCGATTTGTGCGGTTTGTTCAATGACATTGTTTTGGTTACGATGTGACGTAAAAATGTGTTCTTTGAATTTTTAGCGCAGCCTGTTGGAAGGGTGTCTCCTCCCACTTGGTATATATACAGTAATAAACGGAAGAAAGTTTTCACTTTCACGTCTTAGCATCTCTCGCCAGGAAGCATCGTCAAATCGATACAAAATGCCTGCAGCTGTTACCTGTTTTGTTGTTTTTACAGTTGTCTGTATTGTCGCACTTGGTGTTGTATTGGCAGCGGTAAGTTATGTTTAGATATAAAACTTATTTTTTTGTTACTGGAAAAAAAAACATACTCTAACACTGCATTTTGCTGTAAGTAGTGGTAAAATGTATTGAACCTGTTTTGTAAAAATGTAGTTTTTTAATTCTGTGGATTTGATTAATTTTTAAAATGAATCTGCGCTCGTTGAAACCACTTGACTGCTCGCAGAAAAACAGTATTTTTCAGTGTATTTAGTGACCTGTTTATCTTTGTAGTGTGATACGCCTAAAATACCTTAAAGCAATTCACCTTTGCTTTTAACTTTTTTAAAAAACTTTTTACATTTAAATAGTAGCTAATCCGATTTTTTCCTACTTTTAACTTATTCATTTATCGGCTTTTAAAACTTGTATCGAAAAATAACGTTACGACTGTAAGGAAAAGCGTTTATTGTTTTTGTTTTATTGTTTTAAAATATTGTACAGGCAAGATTGTATATGATGCCGGAAATAATTGATATTTTTTATCAGATGTATTTCTATAACCTCTCTTTTGCTGCGATCTTAGAATGCCTCCATGACTCATGAAAACAACACATACCTGTATGGGTTCAGTCCATTCGATTATGAAGACGAACGAAGAAAGAAGAAACCGGAAAAGTCGAATCCTACACAAGTAATTACAGGACGGAAATGGTTCATGACGAGTGCAGGCGCGGTATCCTAGAAGTATACAGTACCGCGTTAGACTCACTCACACATACAGTACAGTACCGAGTGTCAATAACCATCAGTGCAGCAAGCACTCAGTGTGGGCTGTAGCATGCAAATGCAGTTCCCAGGTGGTGTCAGTTCTGCCAGGTCTCAAGACAAGGAAAAACTAAAGAATAATAAGATCACTTTATTAACCCTTTACAATTTCTTGCATTAGGAATTTGTCTTTTCACAGACCCCAGCTTGCTCTCCATGAGACACACAGACAGGGAGAGAAGCTGGGGGTCAGGGCGCAGGGTCGGCCATTGTACAGCGCCCCTGGAGCAGTTGGGGTGAAGGGCCTTGCTCAGGGGCCCAACAAAGTAGGATTCCTCTGCCGGCTAACTGATCTTCCTGTACACGAAGACCTGAGGTGTTTAATGCCGGTCCTTGACCCAGGAAAAAATAAATAATTGTGCTGTATTATATTTAAATATGGTTACACTTAATGTCTTAATTAACTTCCCGTATTGGAAATATTATCTCCAAATACAACCCTAGCAAAGCTCTGAAGGCTCTATGCTCTCGCATGAAATTTGATTATTGTTTACAGTTAAAATAAACTCCTGCTAATTTGCCAATAAATACCTGCGAATACTAACAAACCTATATTTAAGTGATCAATATAACTGAGTTTCCCTTTTCCAATGCCATTGAGCACCCTGCTGGGTTATACCTTTAAACATTAAGAAAGATCTTTTAAAAATGAAGAGAAATTAACAAATCGATGTTCAATCCTACCTCTTTTGCCTTGGCTTAATTCCACACTGTTTTACTGTCTTGTTTTAGGCGACAAACCAGGTTACTCGTGATTTCCAGTATGATATGAGTAGGAGGCGTGTGGCTCTGTTACTGTGCATCAAGAAGGACAGACCAGGAGCTGAGAAAGACCTATTAGTAATGAGGAGCCTGTTCAAAATCCACAAGTTTCGAGTGACAGAAATGATAGACCTCAAACAGCAGGTGAGTCAGATCAGTGCACTAGAAGTTCAATCATTTCTGCTGCATCCAAGGGGCTTGTTCCTTCTTCGCAGCCCATCTTTTATTTTACTCTAATTTCAACTTTATAATTCAAAATACATTTCAGTTTATTTTAATTTCAATCTGCTTCACTTAGAAGAGCAGTTTGGCTGATGCGTCCTGAGCGTTGCCTCATCCCTGGGACAAAGCTATTCAGGTCTTGAGTATCTCTTGGCTTACAAAAGACCGGATACTAATATGATCAGTTTTATAACCACAGAAGTTCTCAATGTCCACATGAACCAGTCCAGCAATTGATTTGATTGAAAGGCAGATGACATCACGTCTCAGAGGAGGTCTAGATTAGAAAGACAAAACCCCAGGAAAACATTGGGTGGTTTCATGCTTTCTTTTGACTTGTCAAAGCCTGCTCTGCTTGCTCCTTGCTCTCCTTGTGAATGCAAACGGCTTTTCTGACTAATTGTAGAGTAGCTACGCAGATCAACCCAAGAGATAAAGAAGGATTCGTTTACCCAAATTTCCCACTGATTTCAGGAAGTCATTCCCAAGATTAGGGAATTCCGAGATGGGCTAAATGGGAGCAGTGAAGACCTCAGCTGCTGTTGGGTTGTAATCATGGCTCACGGGAGGTTTGGGAATATCGTTGCCGCTGATGAAAAATCAGTGAAGCTGGAGCACATTTTTAAGCTTTTCAACAACCGTCAGTGTCCTGGACTGCGCCAGAAACCCAGAGCCTTCACTGTGCAAGCCTGCAGGGGAGGTACGTTTGTACACAGTAAACGGTTAATAAGACCTTGAAGCAAGCAAACCTTAATTGGAAAATAAACTGTCTGTGGAACATAAATATTCAAACCAGTGCAGTGGTCGAAGTGTTTTAAACCCCTTATTAATAGACTTTAATATTCTGTAAGTTTAGTTTTGAATGCCACATTCCAATTATCCTGCATTCAAACACAGCAGTTCCGCAAAAGGTAATTCACTGTTTAAACATGGATCTAAGCAGACCTGGAACAAGGGAGCGGTATTGATAAATTCATTTACTGATAAACTTATAAACTTAGAATTAAACATTGACCAGTGCAGATCTCCCGGAATACAAACTGTGAGCCCTTCGATTATCTATTCTTTTAAGTACATTTTAATTAGGATTAATAGAATTTGATAATTTAGCTGGAATATTTTTAATATGGTGATTGTTATTTGCAAATATCATAATCAATCAATCAGTTGTAAATAAAAAAAGTGAGGGTAAGAGCCTTTAATTACTATTTGATTCAGTCCACAACTGTAAATATTAGGAAACATTCATTTTTCTAGTTTCTTAATGTATATTTACGTTTCAGTGTTTCACATCTTTACTTTTTCTAAACCGTAATTAAATCTTATCAAATACTTTTTGTTTTGTTGTGGATAACACTTAAACATTCACATGAACATTTAAATTAATGTTTTGTTTATCTCATACATTTACAAAACACTGATCAAATGGACACATTTAACCGATGGGTGACTCGGAAAGATTTGCCAGATAATTGGTCAGTTCTCCTCGTTATTTTAATTTTAGATTACAAGTCTTCCATCCGTAGCCAAACAGATGCTGCAGATGTCAAAGGTGAAGAAGATAATGTGCGCATGCCTTCAGACAGTGATACCCTCTGTGTGTATGCAACACCCCCAGGTAGGAGCCAAAAGACATTAACCTCTTCTCCACAGCTTTACCGGGAATTGTATTTATTTTAAAACATTGGATACTGGACTACATTCTAAGTGATGCAACTGGGCGGAGCGCTGGCTCTGTGGCTGAGGATCTGCGCCTGTGGCTGGAAGGTTGCTGGTTCATATCCCGTGGCTGGCAGAGGAATCCTACTCCGTTGGGCTCCTGAGCAAGGCCCTTAACCCCAGCTGCTCCAGGGGTGCTGTATAAATGGCTGACCCTGCACTCTGACCCCAAGCTTCTCTCCCTGTCTGTGTCTCATGGAGAGCAAGCTGGGGTATGTGAAAAGACAAATTCCTAATGCAAGAAATTGTATATGGCCAATAAAATGATGTGTGATGGTTTGCCTTCAGATTAATGTAATTAAATCTATCCTCTGTAAAACAACAAACTGTGTTTTGAAACTCTTGGTTCCTGCTGCTGCTTGTGTTCAAAGGAAAGGAAGCCTATCGGAACCCACACTGTGGGTCACCCCTGTTTGTAGAGATGGAGAAAGTCTTCATGGAGCATGCGGCCACCTGCCACCTCTACGAGCTGTTTACGAAGGTGAGGGCGTTCATGAACCCCTGCTTCTCGGGGTTCCCCGTCACTGGATGTTGTCGTGCTCTTCAAAGGAGCTGCAAGCAGTTTTGTTTGCAGGAATCTTCAGAATATCCTCTCGTCTCTGCTAAATATGGGCATCAGCTCTGACCAGAGTGCTCTCCTGTCATACCAACCCCCCTCTATATTTGTCCTGTCATGGTCACCTGGCTGGTTGGCAGCGTCTTGGTTTAAAACCACCTGGTCCTCGTGAAGGTGAGTGGAGTGACAGTGTTGGGGCTCAGAATCTGCTCAATTGACCAGATCCACTGAAATTCATTGCCTCTGGGTCAAAGGAGGTTAAGAATGAGCGAGACCTACTTAACCTGGACGAGAGCGGCGATTCTCCTGGGGTAAACGAAGATGAAAGAGACTCTCTTAGCAACAGATGAAGAGGGGGTCTTTCTTGGAGACGGAGAGAGATGCTATTTGGTGGTGCTAATAAACTCCTAAACTGGCTTTGGTCTTGAGAGAGAGGGGAGAAAGTGAGGCAGAGCTCTAAGTGAGACATGTTTTGATTGGCTCTATTTTTTCCCCTTCACTGTAGAATAAAACAGTTTTTATACTCAGTAGCCAATCTGTGTATCTTTTGCGAAACTCACCTGCTCTAAAAGGGCCCACACAGTGGCACGGCATTCACAGTGAAGGCAGCAGAAGATATATTTCAGCCTTTTCTTGTGTGGACTCTGTGTTACTCTGCAAGAAGTCCTTGTGTCCTTCTACTCTCCTCTCCCTCTTAAAGAGCCCGCAGATAAAGCGTTTCATCGCCGACAACCCCGCTGTAGGCTGTACTGTTCGTGCGTTGATACAAAAACCTTGATCGAGCATTGAGCTGATAGCGAAACTAGTTTGACCAAATTTCATGATTGTGCCGCAGGTCAACAAGAGCCTGGATGATGTGGATTTGAAAGACATCCAGGATGACAAATCAGCCACGGTGACAGTAAACGCACCCATCGCCAGAAGCTTGCCTTCAAAGCAAACTGATGCCAGTGTCCTCCGCTACAGACCCAAACCTCAGGGGTCACTAAATGCGAAGATGCCTGTGGTCACATCCATGGCAAGAACCAACGAACCACAGGAGGCCAAGATGGTCGATAGAGCTGATGGAAGACTGACCTTGCACATTCAGTCCACCCTGACCAAAAAGTGGTACCTGAAGTGAATTAACCTTTACTGCTCCCAGGGAAATTTGTCTTGCACATCAGGAGCTCGTGACGTACAATGTGACGAAATCATGCTTTTCTGCGCTTACATAATGTTTGTTATGTATGTTGTGTAGATTTTAGTTACTTAATAATTAATAATAACTGCTGACGCTTATACAGCACTTTTCTGGACACTCCACTCAATAATGGGGATCCCCTCCACCACCACCAGTGTGCTGCCCCACCAGGATGATGCTCCACACACCAGCTCTCAGTGGGGAGGAGAGCAGATTAAGAATATAAATATAGAAAATATTAAGAATCTAAATATATAAAATTTACAGCTTTATGTAAAATGCCATGAGAATGCTTTGTATAGAATGGTGGTGTATGAGAATACAACTGATTGATAGATATTATTGTATTCATTCTTTGATTTGGTATTCAAGTAGTTGCTCTTCAGATATATTTGATGCAGAGGGAGGTGCAGAGCACAGCAGTTACGACTGCTGCCTCATAGCACTGAGGCCCTGGATTCATTTCCTGGGGTGCTGTGTGGAGTTTGCATGCTCTGCCCTTGTTCTCATGGGTTCGGTTCCTGAGGTGCTGTCTGGGTGGAGTTTGCATGCTCTTCCCTTGTTCTCATGGGTTCGGTTCCTGAGGTGCTGTCTGGGTGGAGTTTGCATGCTCTGGCCAAGTTTGCTTGGGTTTCCTCCTGCAGACATGCCGGTAGGTTAATGGATTCTGGGGAAAATGGCGCTGGTGTGAGTGTAAGTCTTTCTGCCCTGTGATGGACTGGCGTCCTGTGACCCTGCACTGGATAAAGCAATTGGAAAATGGGTGGATGAATGAATTTGATCAATAATATAATTAAACACCCTCTCCCTGAGTTTTAACTCATGTGAAGTTGGCTTTATGTAAAAACTTCCTTTGGGGTCTCACAATAACATTTTAGAGATACAGAATTACATATGTTCTTCACACACATGCAGCGCTGTTTTACACGCCATCTCTCTCTGTTTTTACACGTGTGGGGCAAAATGTGCATATTACCTCACTTGTGTAATCTGCATTGCAATATGCCTGTGAAGCACTCCATTATTATTTACTGTGGGGTTTAATTCCAGAACTGCACAGTGTAGAATAAAGAAATGTACATTATAAATCTAATTGCCTAATTTAATAAAATAATCTAAAATAACAGATAATGCTCTATCTCCAATGTTTCATTTATTTACTGTGTTTTATATTTTAATCGTAAGCTATGTTTGATTATTCTAATTATCGGATTATACAGTGTTATAAAATAATTTTCCTAGCCTGTTACATTTAACAGTACTGATGTTGCCAAACCAACAAGTGGGACAGTATGTTAGGATGGACAGGACATCTCCTGGAAGCCACAGGACCAGGACTGTCACTTCAATCGGATACATTTGTGCCATTATTTCAGCTTCCTTTGGCTACAGAGAAAATTCCCGGAACAACTTGCACATCAACAGACTGACTATAGCTGGCCATTAACAAAAAAACATGAGATAAGATCACTTTATTGGCCATATACAATTTCTTGTGTGAGGAATTGGTCTTTTCGCATACCTCAACTTGCTCTCCGTGAGACACACAGACAGGGAGAGAAGCTTGGGGTCAGAGCGCAGGGTCAGCCATTTATACGGCGCCCCTGGAGCAGTTGGGGTGAAGGGCCTTGCTCAGGGGCCCAACAGAGTAGGATTCCTCTGCCGGCCGCGGGATACAAACTGGCAACCTTCCAGCCACAGGCGCAGATCCTGAGCCACAGAGCCAGCGCTCCGCCCCAAACAGATGAATATCTGTGAGGTTCATTCACGGATAACATGCCGACAGCTGAAAGATTAAATCTCAAATTCAATGGGCCGTAGAACATCTGAGATGGCAAAGGAGAGTGCTGGAGTGCGGAGACCCAGCTGCGGTCCTGGAGATTTCCAGCGGTGAACGGCGAGGCGGAGGGGCGCCGGAGACGGCGGAGGAAGAGGAACCGAGGCGGACAGGGCTCAAGCTGTGGGGAACAGCGGCCGGAGACCCCGCCGGAGTTCTGGATCCGGACGGGCTTCGGCGCTCCTGGGAGAGCACGGCTCCCAGGTCAGGGCTTTCCGGATCTGTCTTTCTGGCTGCGGGCTGAGCCTCTTCACGGGACGGTCCTGGACTCGCACTGCTGTCAGAGCGCCGTTCCCGCGGCTGTGATGCGATCACTCATGTGATCCTGCCACCGTGTCCCGGGGAAGCGGAGACTGCCCGCTGCTGCCGGTGACGGCAGGAACGTAGCTCCATCTCTCCATGTTGTCGCAACCCAGTAATAGAGACTGTCCTGCCCTTGGGTGCAGGCATTCCCTCTGTCAGCGTCCCGAGAGGAGGCAAGGGTTCTGCTCTTTCAGAGTATCCCTCCTCAAGGGAAGCTCTTATCTGGGGTTCCCGAGGGATGACAACGAGCCCCCCCCCCCACCTCCTGCTCCCCCTCTCCCCTCTCTCCCAGTGCAGCTGGATCTCACCTACATGCTCAATAAAAGCTCCTTCAGTGCATCCAGCTCTTTGGATACGGTTCTTCCTCATGAACTCGGAATCGAACATGTTTTTCAACAGGCACCAGCAGTTCCTGAGGGATTCAAGTCTTTAAAGCATAGCCAAAAATTTCCCTTTGGGGTCAATAAAGTCTTATCTATCTATCAATCATAAAAGCTGACTTTATGGATTCGTCACTACGCACGAAGATTAAAGAAAGGCACTAACAAATGGTATTGCTGAACAGAAGGTCAGGGGGAGGTCAAATTCGAACCCCGAGCACCTCGGCTTCCCCGTGCAGGAGAAGCTCCGTGACAACGTTTCTAGTGTCCCCCCTGCCCCCGCAGCGCCACTGCAGCTCTCTCCCTGGGCTCATACCTCATGAGTGAGTGAGGGGGGGTGTGGGGGCGCTGATCTCCGGGCAGCCCTGTCACTTCCTCAGCCGGACCTCAGCGCGCCCCTCCTGGTATTCGGCACTACTGGGATGGCAGAACTCAGACTTGGCTGTGGTTTGAAGTCCGTGCATTTGTTGCTCTTAACGTTTCAAGTAAAGCAGTTTTTTGAGGGTCGACTCCATTGCTATCGTCACCTTTGCTATTTCATATTCTTTCCTTTTACTGCCTCTGTCTTTCAAGACCCGGAAGTCTTGCTGGACCATCCGCTCATTCACCTGTGGGATCAGCAGAGAAACTCAGACCAATAGACTGCCAGCAGAACATCAGTGGATACTGGACGAGGGGCTTAGGGCCGATGGATTCATACCTTCACAAACAAGTCATAAAGATGATCTCTGTCAGCATATTGCTGAAATACGTCTTTCATAAAGGTGAACAGATGTGATCCGTGTTCACTGCTTCTTAAGGCAACATAACCTGTCAAAGCAAGTCCAGTCAGTAAGGAAACCGAAACTCATAAACATGGGAAGATATTTACCCTTTTAAAAAAATGTTTTAAACTGTTACGGGACACCTCATACTGCTATTATATGAAAATGTCCAAGATGAAAAAGTGAGATGTTCAGAACTAAGTCTGAAGTTAACTGTATCTCATCTGTTACTGTTATTCCAATGCAAAAAAAACAATTCTATTTAATGGTTTTGTTACAACTGTTGCGATTAAACTATTTGCCCATCATGGCTGTTTTCATGCTTGCATCTGTTGTAAAGTTACCTACCTGGCTGGGTGGCGAACACAGTGAACATATCATTGATGGCTGCTGGTGTGAATGAATCAGGCAGTTCCACTGTTCCTCCAGAATGTGGTTCGTCCTTAAGTCGGACTCCCAAATCTGTCACATCTAAAATAATTGAAAATATAAATATTTATTCCTATGAAGTTAAATCAGTGGACCAAAGCTTGGCCAGTGTGTTCCCTGGATTCAGAATGTGGGGGAGAGGGGTTGGGACACTGCTTATCCACCTGGGTCATGCACCTTTCTGCTGGTGCTCCCCCTCTGGACACCCAGGAGTCTTCTTCATCCCTTCCGCGCTGTGCAGAAGCAACCTATTTTCCCCTTTAGTCTCCTCTTCCACTCTGCCACCCTCTTCTCTCAGCGTGAGACAGGTCTTTCAGGTCTGCTTCTGCCTCATTCAATGCACAGAAGACGGGCCACCATCTGTGTCTGGTGACAGGAGATTCTCTTGTGACATCTTTCTCTCCTCAGGGAATCTTTGGGCTGCAAGTAGCATCTCCTTTGTCCAGTTAGAGTTGCCCTGCTCCACATAGAGCCTTTGACACAGGATTTGTCCTTTGGCTTATTTTTATTTAATCGGTGAAGCTGCTCCTGTAGCTGCTTGACCATCTCCTTCCCCCGGAGCAGTACCCCGTGTGTGGTCTACAGTTCCACCGTGGTTTGGTTCAGCTGAGACTGTAACTGGTTGAGCTCCATCCCTCTTGGCATCTTAACATCCATTCTATCCAGCATCTTGCTCAGGTGAGGTCAGACTCAAGCCAACTCCACACATCTTCTGGGCTTGTAGCCTGGCTATTTTTAACTGACTCCTAATCTTTGACAAGCCCTTCACCTGCATTACTGTTTCAGATTCAGGTGACTTACTGGCTCCACAAACCAGCACCACACTCCTGCTAAGCATACTTTGAATATGTGATGGCATCGCTGTTGAAATGCTGCTCAAAGAGACTTCATCAATCAAAAAAAGAACCACAGACTCTGATTGAGGAACTGTATTTTTCCTTAAAGAAATCTACCTGGGATGTTCATTTGTGATGTGAGTGAGCTGACGGTTTCCCATGTTGACCACGCTATCTTGTATACACACAGTATATTTATAATCTTCAGATTTGTTCTCACTGATGCTACATGATTTTCACCAGCTCCAGTAAAATCTATCTTTATTTCAAATCACTCACAAACCATTCAGAAATTCTCCCTCTGTTGTCATGTCATTTTGTATTGTACCAGCAGTGTTAATTAATAAAATGGGAACACAAACTACAATGCTAAATATTCGAAATCTTGTCATTTAAACTGTAGCAAAAAAAGTATGTTATTTGTTATAACACACGGCTGAAAAAGAAAGAGTAACAAAAAGGATAAGGTTATCATTTAAGTTCAATATCTCAAAAATGCATCTTAAATTATTATGCTGATATGATATTTGTCAAGATAACAATTCTGGTCCCCTGACAAACACAATTTGGCAAAGACTTGTATATTTTACTTTTTCCACACACATTCTGCAAGCACTTGATTCACATTCTAATTGAACTTAATGCAGACATTTTGTATTGTGAAAAGCAGCTGTCTTTCAGCTGAAGAGGATGTTGTGGTTTGATGATTGTCAAGAATGTACAGTATGAGGTAGGCACTACACACTGAAAATGTTGATTCAGTATATGATTTAGGTGTACACTAACCGTCAATAACTCTTCTTATTTTATCAGCTCATTCAGTCCCATGCTGTATGACATTTTATGTTTTACAGAACGAATATTACTAGCAGACATTTCTAGACTCTGGACTTCTCATATCTTCACCCAAGCCATCACTTTTCAAATCACAGTCTGCTGAAGTAGAGAAATGTGCCATTGGAACAGAACTCTTATCCAAAAAAAACACTGGTTTGTTTAAAATGATTATTCTTGAAGACATACCTCCTCTGCAGGCTTGAACGATGAAGACTTTAGGTTTCTTCCGAAGCTTAGGGCACTTGTCATTGCCAAAGAGCTCGATTATGCCATTCAGATTCACTTGCTTTTCATCGCTGCCCACAATGATGCCAAGATTTCCATGACTGGCCGTGACAACAAAGCAGCAGCTGATGTCTTCCAGGGAGCTGCTGATCCTGTCTCTGAACTGCTGGACAGCCTCCTGGATTTCCTTCAGCAGAAACAAACTCACAGCTATAGGGATTATCCAAACCCGATTTTATACAAAGATGCAAAGTCCGCTGATAAGCACACCGCGCACAGCCACAAATATTTTCGCAGTTCTGGTTTTCACTTTCAGATTTGCAGGCTTGTGAGAATGAGAAACTGTTGAGCTCATGACATTAAATAATGGCATATATGGAAGTTCCTAACTGACGTTCAGGAGGGATGATGACAGCCAAGCCTCTTGTGTTCCAGCTGTTATAAATCCTCATCACTGCTGATGACATCTCTCCACTGGTGTGTATATATATAACTGATGCTCCCGGTGATGGACTTACCTTGGCTGTAGGGTTGATCTCAATGGTGTAATCAAACCCATACGACTGGAACAGGCTCCTCATTATTCGAATGTCATTCAAGGCTCCTTCCCTCCTGTTAAGGACGCACAGCATGAGAGCCAGACGTTTTCCACTCATTTCGTATTTGTGCAGGTCAGAGGAGACCAGAGGCTGCCCCCCCTGCAACACAGGTATGGCACTGTTAGAAACCAGTGCAGGTTTCACAGGGACGCACGAGTGCACAATTCTTCACTGAATCGTGTCTTGTCCATATGGCCTAGCTGTCACCCCTACAGCCAGGCAGGCTGAAGTAAAAGTAAAGACATGCTGCACACCAATCCAGAAGCCGTTATTTCTTACATCCCATCTCTGAAGCACATTCTGTAAAGGATTTCCTTCAGCAAAGACTTAGATCAACAGAAAAAGGGTCTCACACTTCTCTGAACTTCTCTTTTAAGCTGTCGCCTGAACAACTGTTGTCTAGCAACTGGTCAGGTGACTGAGGGTGACAGGGCCTTCTGGGAAATGTGCTTCAGGTCCAAGACTGCGGTTCCCTCACAGTTACTGAAATACTTTGTCGGACCTGCAGGTTATTTGGAAAGAGATAACAATGGAACTCTTCAAAACTCCAAGTAGATTAAACATAAGCCTTAAATACTGAGCTCTAAATAGCTTCGAAATGCTTCGATGTAATCTGAAATTGTGTATAATGGAGTTTGTAACGAACATTTGGGAGGGATGACAACAGCCAGGTTCAATCAGACTCAGCTGCCAGTAGTGTGCAATCACCCCTGAACTTTCCTGATGGGTCCTCACCCGAAACACTAAAAATACCGGGCGAGATCCCCTTCTCTTGTATACAACATCAGTTGTGGAAACTCCCTGCTGCTGGCAGCATGTTCTGAGGGCTTTGTGCCTTCTGCTTGGGGGATTGGAGGGATCCTGAGAACAAAACAGCTCGTTTCTCTGCATAACACTGACTTTTCTCTGCCGCCTGCACAAGTGTTAGTCAAGAGTGTGAAACCATCAGAACAAAAAATATAAGAATACATGACTAACATAACCAAAGTAAAATTTTCTTAGGTCCAAATACATGTTTGCAATTTCCTGACAAAATATTGTTTACCCAGTAAATGTATAAATAGAGCTTTTTAGATAAATGAAAGCTCTGTCGTATTGTGCAGTGATCACTTGAACACAGCGGATAAAAAAAGTGGCTAGAGATATTTACAGGTAAACGTTTCAAGTAGAAGAATGGTCGTGAACCTCTGATCGCTTAGCTACTTTTGCAGGGGCTATGACTTCTGATCGTGTTTGAAGAGTGTGGAGATGTACTGGTTTCATAAATAAAACAAGCATCTCGTGTCGAAGTGGGAAAAAAACCGAGGAAGGAGATTTGTGCTACACCGTTCCTGCTGGTACAGCATGTTGTTGTTAGTTTATTGACCTACACTGATGCGACACCGGCTCCCACAGCTATTCGAGCTAGGCAGACCTCCTTTCGTCTAAAACCTTTATTCCGTCTGAAGTCGAAAAGATTTACCAGGACACGTGAATAAAGTACTTACTTGTGATGAATTATAAGACTGACTAATGGCCATCTTGGATAGTTGTTTTGCACATATTGCTGAAGACTTATCTTCCTGAGCTCGTGATTTTATGTAGGTGTACTTTGACTTTAAAATCGGTATGATACGAGTCTCGTAATGTTTCAAGCGGTCGCAGCAGATTTCCAGTAGCTTACACCGTTCCATGCACAGTTCTGCCAGTTCAGTCTCCAGGTCCGCAGACTCTCCTTCAGGCGTCTCTGAATTCAGTTTTGTCCGAAGGGAAGTGTATTCTTCTTTCAGGACGGAAGATTCATTTAGCAGACACTTGGTCCACCGTACATCATCGCCATTCCGTCTTCTGTGCAGGTTTTCTAGTGTCTGAGTAAGGATAATCTCCCCCACGTCCATTTTCCATCTGATGTCTGTCCTTTCACTGTTCAGTAAAATTTCCCACTCTGATCTGATTTCTTGTTTGTCCTGCGCCGAACCCATTGAATCCAATTCCGCAGCAAGTGCAAGAGACGGGAAACAGTTCAGTATTCAAATCGGCTTTCTGGCCCCGGAAGAAAAGCACTTCGCTTGACGAAGCCGGCGCATCTGGCAGCCTCGTCAGTGTTCAGAAAAGGCGTGTCATTTCTAGGAACCGAAATGCGAGTATGGTGCTTCCCCCCTTCATTAAAAGCTCACACTTTTGAGGTTGTTTTTGCATTTCTTTTAAATCTGTTTCAATCTCCGTATTTGCTATTGTATCTCTAATCGCTTTATCCTTGGTCATTTTTTTTATTATAGCATTTTCACCTGTACTGTTAATTTCACCTGTCTTCTGTTTCCTTTTTGAACGCTTTGGGTCCATTAATATGGAAGGACCTCTGTAAATGAATTAAGCAAATGAGTTAAAGAGTGCCACAAATCTGATCATCAACACACTCTGCTGATAGAGATCAGTAGTTCAGGTGGGAGCTGCGTCAGCAGGCGTAGGCTGCAAAGGAACAAGTAACAGGTTTATTCCCTGCTGAAAAGAGAAGAGAGAAAACACAACGTTTCGGCCGTGGAGCCTTCTTCAGGAAGTGGCATGTCCAGAAAAGCGCTATATAACTGTTAGCAATTATTATTATGATTATTAATCAAGCTGGACCGCAGTTCTGTCACAGCCTACACGAACCAGCAGTGCAGACTCCTCTCCATCGCCTGGTGTACGAGCAGATGGGTCAGAGATGAGAGGAGGAGGAGGCTGTTCAGCCCATCTGGCCTGTTTGGTAGTTAGTAGCTAATTAATCCGATCTTCTTCCCCAGCTGTTTCTTGAAAGATGTCAGGGTATCAGCTTCAACAGCATGGCGGGGTAGCCTGTTCCACACTCCCACCACCCTTTGTGTAAAGATGTCTGCTTCTCTGTTGCAGAGGCAATTCCAAGCTCTTCCAATCTCCTGTCCGTGGCAGGTTCTGTCGGCTCAGGACATGTCCGGGAGGCAGTTCTTTCTGAGGACTGCAGAGTGCTTTTGAAATGGCTGTGCCAATGGAACAGAAGCAGGTGGTGAAGCAATCTCCTTGATAAGTAATCAAGAAAGGTTACAACTGAGAATAGACCATTCAGCCCCATCTCCCTTTTGTGAAAGAAACCAGCATATCAGCTTCAACGAGTAGCTTGTTCCACATCCCCACCACCCTCTGTGTAAAGAAGTGCATGTTTCACTGTTTATTCTGAAGAAAATTTCTAGGTTGACTTTGTCCTATACTGTGTTCACTTGGTTTGAAAGAGCCATCCAGGTTAATTACTGTCTCTTACAGTTGAGAAAATAATACATGTCAAGGCTCCGTGCGATAAAACAAATCAAAGAACCAGATTTACACATAGTAGGAAATTAAACAAGATTAAAGGCTGCAGTATAAAATTGCTCAGAGATCATTCCCCAGCACTGGAGGAACAGAACAGAGAGTGCTCTCTTCCAGTGTTCAGAATCTTGTATTGGGAACTGAAGGAAAGACAGAGTCTGAAGAGAGTGTATAAGCATATAGGAGGAACACTGATGTGTTCAGCAGCCAAACTGCTCAGCTCCTTAAATATGAGCAGCACTGTCTTGATTTTATATACTTAAATCCACAGGGAGCCAGTGCAAATAAGCGAAAACGGGTGATTTTTGCTTATCTATTTTAATTGTGGTTAAAATCTGAGCCACAATGTCCTGTAAGTATGCTGTAATTTGTCAAGACTGTGTTTGGCTCAGAGATCGCACAGACTGAGGGGTACACCCAGTGTTACAAAGATGAAAAAAGAGAAATTTTCACAATGCTGTGAACGTGAGCCTGAGATACAGGACTCGGTTTATAAATGACCTCAAGACTCCTCACGTCAGTACTTGGGATTGATTCCAGTACCAGCAAAAGCCAAAACAAGGCTGACAAATCTGCAGAGTTGATAAGGAGAGCCAAGCCACATAACATCGATCTTGGCAGAGTTCATATGTAAAATATTTTGTTGCATCCATTTTTATCATTGTGCAAGCAGTGTAAATTGGTTGTTAAAATGAATTGATGTCCATACATTTTTAAAGTGCTCCCTGTGCCTGTGCTTCCAGGACCAGACTCTGGGATGTTGCCAGGAATATTTCAGGGAATGGCTGGGTAGATGTCTCAGGGCAGTTAGTTAATATGTTCACTATCTGCGTCCCCAGACGAAGGGCAATTTCAGTTCAATGCAATGATGGCATTTGTCCAGCAGAGGACGCTATTGAACAAGGAAGGTTTTTATTCCCATGCTCTTCTCCTTCATTGCCAAGCTGTACTCGGAACGCGTTGCAGAATATAGAGGAATATAGAGAAGGGAGTCGCTCCCATTGGAAGAGTGAGCTCCTGACACAGGGTCCTGGCGTCTCTATCAGGCTCCAGCAGGATAAGAACATCGCCTGTCTTTCTGGATCACAAGACACATGCCACCCTAGCATAAGCACGGGCAAATAAATGAAGGATCTGATGAGTTTGTAATTGCTTGTTAATCTTCTTTATGTAGTGTGCTTGCATCCCTTGAGACTGCTTTCATATTACAGATGCAGAAGTCCTTTGGTCTGGGTTGCCCCCTGCGGACTTTGCATGAAGTTCCTGTCCTTGTATTTCAGCCTGGTGTTACCCTGATGAAGTCTGGGTCACAAGATCAGGAGGAGATTGAGACCGCCTGACATGGCTTGAACAAGACCGTGCAGTTCATTGTTATATATTTGTATTCAGGGCCCCACACACGCTGGGAAAGAGCCAGGACATGTCAGTCTGCGGACTGGCGGTGAGGTAGACCTACAGTGCGAAGCACAGCCAGGCTCTGGGGTGTTTTGTGAGTACGTCACCAAATCGCGGAGGCTGCCTGGGACCCCTGCTCTGCAGTGGCAGCACGGTTTCTGAAGAAGTGGGTCCAGGGACGACAGGGATGTATAATAGAATCTATATGTTAAATGACAGAGGAATTATTTAACAGCTTCACACCCACACAGACACCTACACACACCCACGCCGCAGCTCTGCTGCGCAAGACTGGGTACCTCAGCAGAAGAGACAGACTGATAACACTACTCCTGCGCACCCATGAAGCGTGCACACTCTCACACACACATGAAGCGTGTACACTCTCACACACACACTCACATGAAGCGTGCACACTCTCACAGACACATGAAGCGTGTACACTCTCACACACACACGCACGCGCGAAGCGTGCAGGCTCTCACACACACATGAAGCGTGTACACTCTCACACACACACACATGAAGCGTGCACACTCTCACACACACACACAAAGTGTGCACACTCTCACACACACGCGCGAAGCGTGCGCACTCTCACACACACACTCACATGAAGCGTGCGCACTCTCACACACACACACACACAAAGTGTGCACACTCTCACACACACACACGCGCGCGAAGCATGCACTCTCACACACACACTCACATGCTCACACACGGGCGTGCTCGGAGGGCTGCAGCCGGAGCCACCCTTCTCCGGCTTTGACACAGGCAGTAATTTCACCGCCGTTACGGCTGCTAATTGCTTTCTATTAATTACAGTTCTAAAAGGTCGCTGCTGGCTGAGAATGAAGGGGGATTTTGCTAGGAGCTAGGAGAGGATAAGAACGATCAAAGAAAAGGCCCTTTCCTCTTTAGTTTTGCGAACCGAAGAGGAGACGGCTGCGTGTCAGAGCCTTCTAAGGAACAGGGAGGAGATACCCTTGTCAGAATCTCGAGAGGAGAACCTGCGAGCAGGGGTGCAGGAGAGCACAGGGAAATCAAGGAAACAGTCTGCTGAAGCGAAGACAGCGCTCGACGACCCTGCGCATCGCCGCAGTCGTGTGTCCTTGGCACTGCAGTGTTGTTAAACCACAGACAATCACAGCGTGTTCAGGACGTGTGTCCCTGCCTCCGTGTGCATCCACACTGACTGCAGACTCAATCAGAACTGGGGAAAAATACTTACACCAGCAAGTGTTTTCAGCAGCTGTGTCGCCCAATGTCTTTCCCTCCTCTCTCGGCTCTACCCACTGTCCCACACTGCCTCCCTCTCTCTCTCAGCTCTACCCACTGTCCCACACTGCCTCCCTCTCTCTCTCAGCTCTACCCACTGTCCCACACTGCCTCTCCCTCTCTCGGCTCTACCCACTGTCCCACACTGCCTCCCTCTCTCTCTCAGCTCTACCCACTGTCCCACACTGCCTCCCTCTCTCTCTCGGCTCTACCCACTGTCCCACACTGCCTCCCTCTCTCTCTCAGCTCTACCCACTGTCCCACACTGCCTCCCTCTCTCTCTCAGCTCTACCCACTGTCCCACACTGCCTCCCTCTCTCTCTCAGCTCTACCCACTGTCCCACACTGCCTCCCTCTCTCGGCTCTACCCACTCTCCCACACTGCCTCTCCCTCTCTCGGCTCTACCCACTGTCCCACACTGCCTCCCTCTCTCTCTCAGCTCTACCCACTGTCCCACACTGCCTCCCTCTCTCTCTCGGCTCTACCCACTCTCCCACACTGCCTCCCTCTCTCTCTCGGCTCTACCCACTGTCCCACACTGCCTCCCTCTCTCTCTCGGCTCTACCCACTGTCCCACACTGCCTCCCTCTCTCTCTCGGCTCTACCCACTGTCCCACACTGCCTCCCTCTCTCTCTCAGCTCTAACTACAGGCTCAGACTACCTCTCTCTCTGTGTTCCTACTTCCTCCAATCCCTCGTTTCTTGCCAGTAGCCCACAGCCCTCCCTCCCCCTCTCGCTGTAGCTAGAGAGGAGTGTAGGCACTGTGCACATTTGTTTAAATCGTCCTTGCTAGTGAGTCATGCTTGCCCATATTTACCCATGTAAATTTCTGACCTCTACGCAGTGCTGATGGCTGAATGCTACAGAGCTGGGGAATGGTAGATCTCCTGTATGTTCCTACACAAAGACATACTAAAGGAATATTGTGCACTGACATCCTTTCCATATCCTGTTCCATCCTCCTGGTTCCATTGCCTGGTGTTCTTCATCGTGTGAAACTAAACCTGCGTGACTGTGTCAGTCAGCCCCTGCGTGCTGTAAAGCTATACCTCATGTAACTTAAGTTGGTCTCTCTCTCACACACACGGCAGTGGACAAAGGCAGCAGAAGAAGGGACAGAGACACCACAATGAAATTTAAAGGGGCCAGCACTCTGAGAAACCTCCCAATACCTTCTGACACAGTGTTCCTTTTCTTCAATGGCATTAAATAGAAACGCACAATAAACCACTCTCACACTGCCCAGAGGAGAAGCCCGGAGAATGAAGGGAAAACTTCTCAGAGCAGCCCAGTTGTGCTTGTGGCAGTGTGGTCAGCTTCTTCACGTGGTCATCAGTGGTGCAGGTCAGCCTCAGTCCCTTCAGCACTGTTCTTTTGTGTGCAGGGTTTATTAAGCAGCAGGTCAGTCACCTTTCATCACTGAGCTTCAGGCCCTGTCTGTCAAGCTACCCCTGACAAGCTACAGCCTGCCTGACTGTAATCCCCTGGGCAAATATATCCCAGTCCCCCTGTTTGACAGACTCCAGAAAGCAGGTGGAGGCTCCAGAGGAGCAGCACACTTGCCAAGACTGATGCTGCAGGGGGCTGAAAACATTCCTTCCTTGCCATTCATTGGATGTGTCTGTCAATGAAAGAAAGAGTGCCCCCTGCTGGTCTGGCTGAGCAATGGCATTTTAGTGTGAGTTAAGAGAACTGGCACAGCTGAGCTTTAGTGCTGCTGTGGTCAGTTAGAATGACCACACATTACCATCTCTTCACTAGATTGCTGTCCTGCTGAGGAGTGGGTGTCTTGTGATCTGTGTGCTGCACGCCAGGGCTTTACATGACTGGTATCTCTAAGCACACACGTGCAAACTACAGTAGGGGATTCCTGTGGTCTGGGGTGTGTGCGGTGTGAAGTAACTGCGTCCTCTGTGTGGGGTAACCACAGCCCTGACTGTAAGCATGGTGTGGGGTAAGGCTGTGTGCTGTGTGTGCGTAGTGTGGGGTGTAGGGTGTGTGCAGTATGTGTGTAGTGTGAAGTGTGTGTGTCTAGTGTGCAGTGTAGGGTGTGTGTAGTGTGCATAGTGCGTATGTAGTGTATGTGTCGTGTGGGGTGTAGGGTGTGTGCAGTGTGTGTGTAGTGTTATGTGTAGTGTGTGTGTAGTGTGCAGTGTAGGGTGTGTGTAGTGTGTATAGTGCGTATGTAGTGTATGTTGAGTGTGGGGTGTAGGGTGTGTGTAGTGTGTAGTGTGTAGTGTTGGGTGCAGTGTGTGTGCAGTGTATGTGCAGTGTGGGTGTAGTGTTGGGTGCAGTGTGTGTGAAGTGTGGGTGCAGGGTGTGTGTAGTGTGTGTGTAGGGTGTGTGTAGTGTGTGTGCAGTGTGTGTGCAGTGTATGTGCAGTGTGGGTGTAGTGTTGGGTGCAGTGTGTGTGTAGTGTGGGGTGTAGTGTGTGTGTAGTGTTGGGTGTAGTGTGTGTGCAGTGTGTTTAGTGCGGGGTGTAGAGTGTGTGTAGTGTGGGTGTAGTGTGGGGTGCAGTGTGTGTGCAGTGTATGTGCAGTGTGGGTGTAGTGTTGGGTGCAGTGTGTGTGTAGTGTGGGTGTAGAGTGTGTGTAGTGTGGGGTGTAGAGTGTGTGTAGTGTGGGTGTAGTGTGTGTGCAGTGTGTGTAGTGTGGGGTGTAGTGTTGGGTGTAGTGTGTGTGCAGTGTGTTTAGTGCGGGGTGTAGAGTGTGTGTAGAGTGTGTGTAGAGTGTGTGTAGTGCGGGGTGTAGAGTGTGCGGTAGCTGCAGCCCCATATTTCCGCTGTGTGTGAACATGTAGAGCAGCAGAGAGGAAAAGGGCAAACAGGACAAAGCACTCCTGCCAGATCTCCGCTTGTGGAAATGAATAAAAAGTAAAAATATAATAAAAAATGTGTAGGAGTTTACAGAGGCTGAGCGCTACTGAAAGCAGATAGTTTGTGATACAGAAGCATTTCTCCAACAATTATCTTTGCGTTCTTTACCAGAGATGGCACCACGTGTTGCTACCCTGGAGATCTCCAGGGGCAACTGAGGGGTCTTTCTCCATGGCAACAGTGCGAAAGTTGCCCTCTCTACTAGCAAAAAACAGGGGTGTTTTAAAATCCGAATGTAGTTATTGTGTTTTATGTATTTTATTTCTTCTCTGACAGGAGAGAAACGAGATGTGAAGGCGCCCGTTCTCTGACGCTGCTGGTCATGAGTGACGAAACCAAACCCCGTGTCTCTGAAGACAGCGATCCGAGTCCCGCTGCACAGCAGGGTGATCAATCCCAGGTCTTGCCATGAGCTGCGGGCTTCTGCATACTAACTCAATTGATTACATTCACAAACACAGACACGAGGAATCCCGTCGCATTGACCTGCCCGTATTTTGCAGTCCGGATCCGGCGCTTGCTCAGGATCTGCTTCCTGCTCTGTGATCCTGGGTGTCTTGTAAGGACGTGAGGGAATGCCAAACGCTTTTCAGCACAGGACTACATCATCTGGTATACAGTAATTGGTTGTTGTTTAGTATAGTCTAAAACCCAAGAGAAGAAGAAGCCAGGTTATTGCCTTCAAGAACATGGCTCCATAGCCTGTTCCATACTCCCACAACCCTTTGTGTAAAAAGTACCTACAGAGCTGTTTTAAATGCACTTTTATATAGTTTCTACTTATGTCCTCTGATTCGTGACAAAGTTAACACATGGATCACCATTCCACTGGACCACCTAGCTTCAGTCTAATCAAAACCCCTCCCAACAGCCCTGCGTACAGCAGCCCTGTACTCATCAGAGAGTTCTGGTTTCCTGTACACAGTGGAAAGCCACCATTGAGGACTGGGTTTGGTTGTGCGAAGGATGATTTAATCTAGCCCCAGCCTGTTTATGATGTAGACTGCGTTTCACAGTTTCAGCAAGAGGCGTCTCAACACATTTTGCACCAGCAGTTTTGAAAGTCACGTGATGAGTGACGTGGGAGAGGAGTCATGTGACGAGGGCTGAGTCAGCACTGTCACATGGCGTTAGAGCTCACTCTCCAGCCCAGGGCTGGCTCTCGCAGGGCTGTCTGTCTCACCTCCGGGAGGACCTGCAAAGGGTCTAATTGATCGGACTAATTGATCCAATGATGAGCTCAAGTGGACATTTGTTAGAGCTGTGATTTTTTTTGTTGGAGTAATAATCTGGTCTTGGTGTCTGGGGAATGCAAGGATGCTTCTCCAGGAGTTGTGTTTGACCCTTAACCTCCATCAAGGGGACTGGCGTGACCCTAGTCCTGCTGCCTCCGGCCCCTGGTCCTGAGCTGCAGGCCTTTCTGATTTTCAATCAGCTTGATCTTTGATTTACCCATCAGAAAGGCAAGGCCTGGGGAGCTCAGGGTCAAAGGTCAGGCATGCTGTGCCATGAACAGGTGTTTTTGCAACCTGTGGCCATGAACTGCAGGAACCTCTGTTCTAAATAGTACTAGAATTACAACCCTGCTTACGAGAGACAAAACCAAACACAATTCCTCGGAGGGGATCGACTCTCTCCTGTCAAGTGTCAATCCGACGCTGTCCTAGAAGTGCCTTTTCAGAGAGAGTGGAGCTCAGCAGCGTCTCTCTCTGTCTTCTCCCCTCTCGCTCTCCCTCTCCCTCCTCTCCTGGAGGCAGCTGTGAGTGGAGAGCGCCTTTGTTACTTCTGAATGTGAACCTGCGGGTGAATCGATTGAGTTAGCGCTTTTGATAAACGTTCGCACTCATTTTCTTTCTTCCACTTCAGCTGTGTGACCTGCGCAGAGAAGGAATGTATTGCGCCGATGGAAGAAAGGTCTTCTGAGAGCCGCAGGTCCCGGCTCTCTCTCGGCGTGTCTCCCAGCCGTGAGGAGGAAATCGTTTCTGAAGCGCGATGGTGCCGCTGACTGGTGCGCGGTGTGGGAAGGGAGTGAGACTGTCACATCTTCCTCTCATTAAACAGGAGTGCCATATTATTCAGCACAGGAGAATAATATTTTGACATTTCTGGATGGCAAATTTGGAAAGCAGTGGTCCTTGGTGGAATGAAAAGGAATTGTCTTTAAAGGCTGCTTTAAATTGCTTTTCCAGGAGCCTTGCGATTTTGTAAGGATTCTTTAATAAAGAGCCAATTTAAAAGTCAAAGCCCTTCCCCCCCACCTCCACCACACACATTATTACCTCTCCCTTTCTGCGGTTTACACTCATTCTGTTACCTCTGCAGGCAGAGCTTCCCAGGCGGGTCTGGAACACAGAGAACTGGGATCTCGGATCCTAATCCAGCCACTGAACCTCACCTTGCTTGCTTTTCGCAGTCGGAGGGCAGGAGGAAACTTGCTTCCTCCACAAGTGAGTCCTGCAACCCAGTATTGGACAAGCAGCCTATACTCGGTGGCACAACACCAGTCACAAAAGGGAGCGGAACTAACACAGCAGGATCTGCTCTGTGCAGTGAACTGCCGTGATGTTCAAGCTGAGGAGTGATAGATTTATTATGGCTAGAAACGGGGGGGATGGATTTATGTACATATACTGTACGTTTTGCTTATGGCTAGATTACAAAACGTGTTTAAAATAAATACCGTAAGGAGACAAAATCCACACTGAAGCGATAAACGGACATTAGAGATGCAGAGAGAGAGAGAGAGACTGGGAGACCAGAGGAAAGACAGAGAGAGATCGTTTTGTAGCGAATGAATAATTAAGACCTGCTGGTGTGTTACACTGTGTGGGAGATCCGGAGACTGGCATCTCTCTCTCACTCCCCCTCGCGCGCTTGCTGTCTGTTGAGGCAGTATGTGCCGCATGAGCCCTGCTCTGCGCACGGTTTCCATCTCAGCTGCCTATCGCCCTTTGCAGGGTATTTATTACTAATTCATATTCAATTATTCTGATTGTGATCTTTCATATTTTTTATTGCTGATCTTCGTTTAGCTTTATCCGTACCCATTTACAGTACACAGTTATGAGTCCCAGAGCCATGGACACTGTGCCACACTGATGCCCTGTGCTCTCAGTCTGCCATCACTGCACAGCTGCGCACAGCTGGAAGAAGACTTGGACGCCTAGCATCTGGTGTGATTCCCATGAACAGCCCTGCCGGACTCTGGGGTTGGATTCCCGACGTATTCCTCCACCTACCACACTCCCTTGAGAATCCTTTGTTTTGCCTGCAAAAGGATATGTGCCAGGATCTGTAAGGATTCTGCTCCCAAGATCCTGTGGGATTTGTATTTCATGCAGAACCTGCAGATTGATTGTTTGCGTGTGGGTAGTGAATGCTTCAAACAAACACGCATAAGAAGCCCGTACAGTCAGTAACACGCACACAGACCCTTCGCACACACGAGAGAATGCAAACCCATTGATATTCTGTGCACACACCATCCCGTGCACAGCGCTGCGCGCTGACCCTCTCGCTGTGCAGCGCAGGGCAGTCGCACACAGCGCGTGTTCAGTGCACCAGGTCCACCGAGCTGCAGTGCGCTGAACTCAGCTGGAATGATCTGACATTTGCAGAGCGCCGTGCTTTCAGAACAGAACACACACCTCCAGGTCAGGTGTCACCCAGGCTGCGTTCAGAGCATCCGAGAGAACGTCATTCACACCAGAGCTGCAGGCCTGAGCACCCTGGGGTCCTGCGTGTTGTTCCAATACCAGAGTACGAAAAGCAACCAGGGCTCAGAGCACGAGAATACAATATATTTGCACACAGGGTGTTACAGAAAAGTAGTGTGGACCCTGTGCAGAATCCTGAACGATATCCAGAGACGCTGTCGAGTGAGCAAACCGGAGGTCCGTACGCCGTAGGTAGTCGAGCCGGGCGGAAACACCAAAGTAGAAGCAGAGCCGGAAGCCGTGAGGAAGCCGAGAGTCAAAACCGGAACAAACAGCAGAAAGTCCAAACAGAAACCAGGAGACGTAGCCGGGAGAGAAACCAGGGTCAGGAAGCCAAGATCCACATAGAGAGTCACAGAGATTTAGGAGGAGTAGCTCTTGCCAGGGTAAACCCAATACTGAGCAGGGAGATGTGTGTAAAGCAGCCTTCAATAGGCCGAGGTTAATTGACTAATTAGGGACAGTACTGGAACCACGAGTCCTCTGGGGCCGTGGCGTAGCATGGGGGGGCCATTGGGCATATCTAGCTCGTTTGGTAGCTAGTGGCTAATTAGTCCGAGGGTTTCATCCAGCCATTTCCGGAAAGAAGCCAGGGAACTGGCTTCAATCACATGGTGAGGACATCTTGCTCCTGACCCCCCACCACTGCCACCCTTTGTGTAAAGTCTGGACCAGACGGATTGGGTAGCCATGCCTCGCGATGCGAAACTCTACCGTGGTGAGTCGGTACGGTAACAGCCCTGGGATCACGCCAATCGACACTTCTCCCAGCATGCCAGCTGGGGGTTCTCCAGCACTGCGCTGGTGTCATGCCACGATGATCCCCATAGGCAGAGCCTGTCTGGGTTTATCTGTCCTGCCCTGGATTCTGCACCAAGCAGGGGACACTGAGAGCGTGTGGGTAGTTTCTAAGACGGGATGGCAGTGCAGTAGACACAGGGAAACACACAATCATTCTGGAACATTGCAGGAGAAGTGCAGAATTCCTAAGATAATCTAATGTGGTAATATTTCTTTAGAAATATTTAATAGATTTCATAGAAAACCATTTTAAGTACAAATGACATTAGACAACCCATCTTTTGTAACACAAATTTGCAAATACACTTCATACTGAGAATGTAGTCTATTCTTATCTGTTCCCTTATAATATTTTACAGTTATTTTACTCACTTGTAACCAAACTATATGCATTCAACATAAGGAAGATGCAGATGTTATGATTATCAAGAGAGAGAAAAGCATGTGAATGTACATTCTTAACTCAAGTTTCAGTTATTATGAATCTCGATAAATTCAGACTTTAAAGATTGAATGTACTCCACCCATCTAGACCAATGTTTGACAAAATTATTCATCTCTCATTTAAGTGAAAGGGTTCATTTTTCCATTATATATATTTCATTTATTAACTTATTAACCTAGTCATTCATTGTTGATACATCTAGGAGAAGCCACTTTCCTGTTACAGGCTTTCTACAGCAGCAGTGCTTGTAAGGCTGCTGACAGTCATGTTCTTTCCCATCCCTCGGCACTGCTGCTGGCTCCTGTGTGCAGCCTGTGCTCAGAGATGCCATGTGCCCCAGCTCCCTCCTTGTCGCACGACACCGGCGTGCGTCGCCTCCGCACCTGCAAGCTCACGCCAGGCGGGGGCGCCGAGGGCAGGCCAGACGCGCACACTGGCCCGCGACAGGAGTAACGCTCACCTGGGGAGCACAGCCGGGCTGCAGGCAGCACAGAGCTCACACAGCTGCCTCTCGCCCGCATCTCCGCCTTCTACCTCAGCCAGTGGCGATCCGCCCGGATGAAACATTCTGGGGACCGGGGAGAGGAGGACCGCAGGGGTCCTGAAATCACCTGCATCCGTCGTGGAGCCTTAGCGGAATTCATCTGATCTCAGATGATAAGAACAGTTACAAACGAGGGGGGCCATCCGGCCTGATTGCTAGTTTAGTTGTTAATTGATCCCAGGATCTCATCCAGCTGGGTCTGGAAAAAATCCAGGGTATCAGCTACAGCAACATGGCTGGTTAACTTGCTCCATACCCCTACAACCCTTTGTGCACAGAAGTGCTTCCTGCTCTCAGGCTTAAATGCCCTTCCACAAGGTTCCCCCTTGTGTGCTGAAGAAGTCCGCTGGGCTCTTTATACACGTGATGGGCTGAAGGTCCTCTTCTCGTTCGTAAACTGATGTTCGTAAACTTCTCTGACGTAAACTGTTGACGTTTGAAAAGAAGTCGGGCTTCCTGCGGTCAGGCTGTCCTGCAGGATGTCCTCCTCGGGATTTCCCAAGGAAACAAGGAGGATATTGGCAAGAAAGCAGGAGGAGTCTGTCCCCCAGAATCTGAAGATGCTGAAGGATTTGTGTTAGTGTGTATGTGGGGGGGGGGGGCGCTATATAAGCGACAGCAATGTAACTGCACTGCACAACCCATCACACCCCCTGACACAGAGCTGTCCCTGAGCGCACACCCAACACAGCACAACCAGGGCTTCACCATTCTCTCATTTACATGAACCCCAACTGATAACAAGTGGCCCATTTTTATCCAAACAGCCCGTGTACTTCTATGAAGACTCACACAGCTGCCTCTCGCAGGAGGGAGTTGGGGACTGAGAGAAGAGGGATACTCCCCCGAACCCCGAACCCGTACTTCTATGAAGTCGTGTGCTGCGTTACCTTGACTGGAGCCAAGTTCTTAACCATGACGCGGTACGGGACAGACGAGTTCCAGAACCCGCCATGCACGCTGCCTTGTAACTGGACCGACGGCATCACCCTCACGGGGGTGACTGCAGTGGAGGACCGTGCAGCGCAGACCCACGGAGCGTGCGGCTGTTACATAACGCCAGCGCCGTGGGCCGAGCGTCGCTGCCGAGTCATGACAGTTACCCCGGCGCTGTGCGAGTGCGTGTGTGCAGTTCTTCTGCAGCGACAATGCAGCACAGAGCCGAGGAGTCTTTTTTTTTTCTTCTCTCTTCTAAAACAGTTGTTCGATCGCATGGGGAGGTGTGTGCGCGTGTTTGGCTGGTGTGTGTGTGGGGTGGGGGGGACAAGGTGCTAAGCAGTCGCCATTTTGGCTCCGACTCCATGGATGACAGGGCTCATTAGAACCCGTTGTACCTTAGAGCCAAAATGGCAGGATAAGGTTCGGCCAGTTTCACGGTCTTTTTTTCCAGAGAGGTATTGAGTTGGTATTCAGCACCAGGCAAAAACACACACACACACACGCAGTTACCCTCACTGACACACAGGCTCTTAGATACAAGCGTCCACCTCCCCCTCTCTCCTCCCACCCCTCTCTCCCTCTCTCTGTAACTAGCTGAAGAGAAGGGGGGACGAGCCAGTAAAAAAAACGCATTTTAGTATTTTGCGGCGGTGCAGAATGGCGGAGGTGGACAGCGGGAGCAGCAGCCCGGCTGCCGTCAGCAGGGAGTTATCCGCTTTCCTGCGTCGGTTCCGGGGACTGTACGGCAGAACCTGACCGGACCGGACGCGGATATGAACTGCGAGGCGGACGACGGGGTCGCTGCGGGAGAGGCTGTACACTCGCGTCGGGGAAGACACCCGAATCATCTCACGATCAAGACAGGACTTCACTTGTGCTGAATCCGTAAGCGCTGGGCTTTCCGACATACCTGCCTGCCTACACGTTTCCCGGTCGACACGTCCCGATTCCGTGCCGTAATCTGTACGCTTTTATTTCTGAGAAGGGGGGAGAGACGGCCGAATTCACATCCAGCCCATCCAGAATCGATATGACTGTGCGTCTCGGAAGGGCTCCTCGACGTGTTGTAATTCTGGATCGACCGATGCATTCTGAGCGCAGTTAGCCGGCTAGTCTGGCGTCTCGGCCAGCGAGGGGGGCAGGCTGGACAGTGCCCCCCGGTCCCGGGTTTCTCCGCGCAGCGTGAATCCGCAGACTGCGGGAGAAGTACCGCGGCGCCGCTCTCTCGCCCGGGAGCATGGAGACGGGCGCACCGGAGCGCAGGCGGCTTTCCTTCACGGCCCGGGGTTAAAAATTCACTAAACCGCTGAGTTGGCATCGAGACGCGACGGACAGGACTCAGAGGATTCAGAGGCATCGGGAATTGGGGCCGGCTCGCCCCCGGGGCTCGGGGGTGCGGGTTCGGGGGTTTGGTGGAGAGGAGTGAGGGAGTCGAAAAACAAAAAGTATCAGCCGTACCCGGGGAAGAGACCTCCTCTCTCTCAACTGTGTTCTCATTGACTGGCGTTCTGGTTTTTGGGGGGGGGGTTCTCGGTTACTTAATTATTTGTTTTAAAGAAAAAAAAAGGATCCGCATTCAGACAACGTCAATTTAAAACGACTACAAAAATTAAGAAGTCCGTCCACCGCCACCACCCCCCCCCAAAAAAAAGGGAAATCGGGGTGGGGGGGAGGAGGAGGTGGAGGAAGGCTGGACAGTGAAGAAGGGGGTTCACTGAAGGAACTTTTCAAATAGTCTTTTCTTGGACTGTCTCGCAAGTTTCTCCGAAGGCGCTTGGTGCGTGTCCGGCGGAGGAGATTACAGAGCCACGGCGTCGGGGGGAGAGCATCTTCCCGGTATGGGAGGGGTGGCAGAGGGAGTTGGGGACTGAGAGAAGAGGGATACTCCCCCGAACCGCGCCCCCCCCCCTGCCCCCCCGACCTGTATGGGGTGAAGAAGAGACGGGGCTGCCGGACGGACGGACGGACTGTCGGGCTGCGCGCTGGGTCTCTCCGCGCTGCGACTCTGGGGGCGAGAGAGCCGCGCCGCTCTCTCGTGAAATGCGGGGGTCCCGCCGCCTCCGCTCGAGCGCCTCCCGTGACCCCGAGGACCCCGGGCGGGACAGGTGACCGAGGAACCGCTTCTTAACCAGCAGGGCACCCGAGGAGCCCCGAGAATTACAGCGCACACGCACGGACTAACTGCCTCACCGGCCTGCCGACCGAGCGCTTCCTGTCCGCTCGCTGGGCCGTCTACACCCCCCCCCTTCCGGCGCCCCCGCTGCGGGAGGGGAGGGCAGGGCAGGGCGGGACGGGACAGGTGGGCTTCGGCTCCGGGACCCCGGGTCGGATTCGCCTGCCTGTCGCTTTGGGCTCTGGAACTGCCCACCTGATCTGGACCGGCTTGACCTTTGAACTCGCCCCCCACCAGCTGTCTTTGAAGTGTCTTGTGAGTTACAGGGAAGTTGGGGGGCCGAGAGGGGAGGGGGGAAGGAGTAATCGGGGACCCCCCCCCCCCCCTTTTTTCTGACTGATTTATTTTATTCTCTGTGGTCGGCAACTTACCGGCAGAAACCAGCTAGGGCTCCCCTTCACTCTCCCGCCCCCCCCCAACAACACCACCCCCTCACCCTTTCTCTCGGGGTGACCCTGGGGTGCGTGCCGGAAAGGGGGCGGCCATGGAAGGGGGCCAGGGGACCCCCGAGAGCCCCAACAGGGCCGTGGAGTACCTGCTGGAGCTCAACAACATCATCGAGAGCCAGCAGAAGCTGCTGGAGACCCAGCGGCGCCGCATCGAGGAGCTGGAGGGGCAGCTGGAACGGCTGAGCCAGGAGAACAAGGACCTGCGGCTGGACCGCCACCAGCAGCAGCACCCCGGTCCGGCCCGCGCCGAGGCCCAGAGCGCGCCCCCTCCCCCGCCGCCCCCCGCCCCGCCCCGGGACCGCCGGGCCCACGCCCGCCTGACCAGGGGGCTGTCCTGCGGGTCGAACCCGGGGGCCGGGGACAGAGAGAGAGACGGCGCCAGCCCCGCTGCCACGCTGCAGAGACAGTGAGTCCGGTTCCGGTTCCTCTCGCGCTCGGCCCTGCGGAGCCCCCGCCGTACGCACCCTGCCCGCTGGTGTCCAGCCTAGGCGACCCTCAGGACCGGCCAGCGGCTCTTTTCCAGCTCTGGGTGGGGTCACAGAATGTGACTCCGCCTTCCTGTTCAGAAACGGGTAGCTGTCAGCTCCTGACAGACCGCCTGCACCAGCGGTCATGAGGCCTTCCGGCCAGGTGCTGCAGTGTTTGTGTCCTCTCTGATGGGTGCTTCGTGTTTTCACGGTCAAGGCTGCTCATTTTAATACGGCGGGGGCTCTTGTGCAGGTGGCCGGGACGGTGTCGTCGTTGTTGCTCTGTGAGGTCGAATGCACTCGTTACTGCTCGGGGGCTGGAGCTCGATCTGAAAGTGAAAGGGTTACATTTTTTGTGTGCGTAGTTTGTGCACCTAGCTCGGTCTGTGGTGGGTTGCGGGGAACCCCACATATTGATGCCCTCATGAGGCAGCCAAGCTTGCAGGGAGGAGCTGTAGTTAGAGCGCCTCCTGCTGGTCAGAAGAGGCAGGGCGGCTGAGTGGCACAATAAGCAGCATATCGCCTGATTCACCACCCCTTGCAGGCTGGTCTGGGCCTGGGGTGAAGTCCGCAGAGCCGCGGAGCAGAGTTCAGATGCTGGGGAAAACGTTCGTGTGTGGTAGGAAAGGCTTGCGCTGTTGCAGGGCACATTTAGAGATCAAAGGGGCAGAAATCACACTCCTGTTGTGCAGCTGATTGTTCCATGTGCGGGTCCCTGGGGCTACAAGCTCTTGCACAAGTGAGCGAACACAAACAAACGCACTTGTGTGCTTAACTGACTGTCAGTCCACATTGATTCAAGATGAGCTAACGAGCGCAGGCTGTTCGTTTCCTGGTGCTGGCTTCCTGACAGCAGCCTGTGGCTCATAGTAAGATGTGGACTGGCTCAGCCTGCTGCACAGTGGGAGTCCAGTTTCTTTTTCCGGTCGAATGTGTTTATTTTAATGTGCTGCGTTGGTTGTGGTGCAGGATTGTGCTCTTGTCTGTCTTGTGGGTTATTATTTCTCATGTATCGAGCCGTCGGTATGATGCAGTCTGTCCTACAACACCTTAATTCCAGAATGCCTGCAAAGCACCCCTCCCGTCAGAATGTTATAATTCATAGCTGACATGTAGCTCTTGTGCTCATCAGTGTACCGACTCCCGTTGCACAGCTGTCTGGTCCATTTCAGGTTTTGCCGAAAGCTGCGCACTCCCGCACAACCTCCAGAAGTCCGCCTACGTGCTCATTTCCTCCATGATAGTAGGTTTGTGAAATGCGGCTGCACCTGGTGTTGGCTTACACGAAAGTGCCTGCCTGCAGCTCCCAACAAAACCTGGAATGGATCACGCAGCTCTGCACTGGGAGCCGTGTTCCTCCAGCTGTCCGTCTGTCCTAGCGGGTGCTTTGTGCTGTGCTGCAGTGGAGGGGCTACAGCGTGCCACATGCCCACCTTGCAAGTGTGTGTGTGTGTGAGAGTGACAGTGCATATGCCCTGATCTGCGTGGTGCTTCCTGTTTTGCACGGTGAATTAAATAGCCTCATCCAGTGAACCTGCTTGTGATTCAGTATTCCCAGCGTTGATATATTGAACAAATTAGCCTGAATAGTCTGTTTATGTGCAGCTTAGAGTTAATGTATTCCTCATAGTGTTCAGGCAGGACCGGCAGACAGCATAACCAGAGCTCTCGCCTCCTGGAGTCTGAGCTGTACCGATGAACTGGCACAGCGGCAGTCCAGACACAGGCTGAGTTTCCATTAAGGGTATTAAGATAAACCAGTGTCAGGCTATATTAATACTGCACAGATAACCTCCAGATAGTTCAATAATCCTTGTGTTTTACTGGGGATTGTCACATTCAGAGAGTTTGTTCATGCGATTGTGAATGCGCTGTTTACTTGATTGTTAGAGGGTTGCAAGTAAGACTCCCACTGCACAGCAATCTGAGCCGTTCCAGGTTTTACAAGCTGCGTGGATCTTGTATATAAGCCAGTACCAGTTGCTGGAGATTTCGAGCTTGTTAACCATATGTGGGTTCATGTACGTACTGTACCTAGGCAGGCAATGTTAAAGTACTGCTAATACAGTACGGTACAGTACATATTTGCCCCTTTTGTTTTTATCACTGCAAATCTGAGCTAGAGCCCACAGCTTGGGAAAGCTGAACTGGGTCTAAGCGGTATGCAGTGGGAGTCTCACTCCCAGATGGGCTGGAAAACGTCTTGCGAATCCCAAGCACTGTGACTCACCGGCGCCTGTTACGAGCCAGTGTGAATTCGGTGTTGTTAATGGAGCCCTGGTGAACTAGGGGTTACAGATTTAAAGGTTTTAAAGCATCAGCCATGTCATGGAGAGAAATGAAAGGACCTGGTGTGAGAGAGGACAGGGTTTCCTTATGTCGCGGTGTTTTCGCAAAGCTGTTTTTTTACCTGAAACAGTCATTTTGCTTGTTCACATCAGAAATGCCTGACACTCATACACAGGAAAATTGCTATATTGTCTTTTTTCCCTGTGCATTGTTTTTATAAGGTCTTTTATGCCCTGAAACCAGATAATCATGCAGCTCTAACTAGTGAACTCTAGTTTAAAGTGTGAACGTGTGCAGTTTCAGTCCGCCCTGTCGTCCGGTCTGGGGAGGACTTTTCGGGTCCACAACAGAATGATCTCACGAGAGTGCCAAGCTGCGTCTTTCGTTTTGAAAGTCTGATTTGCTCCCTGGAATTTGAGTTTCCACAGACGAACAAGCTCATTTTTTGTAGTAAATCTGTCTTTTCTTTGTGTGAGCTGTTCAGTCAAATCCCAGAAAATGACAGCAACGATCTGCTCTTCAAAATCAAAAAGGCAAAAACGTCTAGACGAATTTATAATGATGAGATTTTAGATTTTGGAAAATATGTGCAAGATATAAGCATATATCCTAATTGTTTTGAAGGCTTTATCTGCTCAATGGAATAGTGCTAACATATGGTCTGTAGCTCCTTCAAAGCTGCCGTTTTCTGAAAACCATCAATGAGGGTGTTTTATAGAGAGCAGGTCTCAAACACCAGGTGTGGTGAAAGGTCTGAGGACTAGAGGACAAGTGAAGAGACAGGTGTCTATGTGCTAATCCCTGCTCATGAGTCACTTGGGAGGGCATTTCAATGGCAGGATTGGGGTGAATTCCAGTGGCACAGTTCTGATTCTCCCTTTCAAATAGATTCCGAATCATTTTGTACAGAACTGGAATTGGGAATTAGGAATTGGTGTGACCCCAAGCCTGCTCAATGCAAATATTCCAAATAATGAAAAGTACTACCAGAGTCCACCCTGTGGACAAACTGGGGTTTGGACATGGAACTGGACCTGAAGACCAGAGGAGATCAAGGGGAAATGAACTGAGGGCTCCAAGTTGTTTACAGCTCTCAGTTTACACAGAGCTGTGAGGGATGTCAGGATAAAACATTCAGGACAAGTTGCTGATTCCCACCTTTCGGGAAAAGCCTGGATGAGATTTTGGGATCACGTTCCTATTAACAGCCATTAACTAAAATGGACTTCATTAGCTTAGACAGTCGCCTTCAGTGTCCTCTGATGGTGAAGAGAACCATCCCATCCCAGACTGCTTCCAATAGGATCATCCCTGCTGTTCTGTGTGCCTCCACAGTTAGAATGAACTGCTTGCACTTGTACAGCACTTAACACCTCAGAGGACTCTGCTTCATATCGCACTTTCACATCACATCCCACCTGGGTGACACACAGCTGCCGTTCTGCACAGCAGATCCAGATCAGGGCGCAGGAGTGAGCAACTACTTCCCCAGCTGGATTCAGGGAGAGCTTTTAGGGGACCAGAAGTGCATTTATCAGGAACCCCTACTCTCACTCCCAGGAGTAGGAGTGAACACCCCTACCCTTATGAACAGTGTCACGGTATCTTCAATGATTATGTTGTCTAGTCAGGGCATCGGTTTAATGTCTCATTTGCAGAATATAGTCTCCTACAGCACAGTGTCACCCTATTTGAGCATTAGTTTGGGAATTCTGGTCCAGATGGAATTGTGCCACCTACTGGTGTATGTACACCACTTGCAACAGAAGTGTGATTTTCTTGGAGGTCTTCCATCCAAGTACAAACCAGGCCCAGGCTTGCTTAGCTTCTGAGATCTGATGGGATCAGGCTTCAGGGAGGTGCGGCCCATCCCACTTACTGTTAGATGGGACACTGCTGTCTGCCACACCCAGCATGTGTTCAGACCCATGATGCTCTTTTGCTGCAGTACTGGCAGCTTTGAATCCTCTGTAGGCAGAAAAAAAAACACAGAGCACACTTTCTCTCTTGGTGCAGAGCTGTGCAGTTCTGGCCCCTTGTCATCAGAGCAGAAGAGCTAGGCGCTGAAACGCTTAAAAAAAACCCCAGCCTTCAGCACTTCCTTCTGATGTCTCAGCCAGCAGCAACTAGACAAGTTTAGGTTTGGAGAAATTGTCATATGGAGAAGCTTTACTGCGCTGCCATGGAATTAGACCATGATAATTCTGTAAAGGTTTTATCGTCTCATTTGATAAAAGACATTGGCCTTGTGCTGCCCTACACTTATGAATTGTTCCTACCAGAACTCAGTGTGCCAGATAGTCTGCAGTACAGCACAGGGCATGCTGGGAGTCCCGGGAGGGCATGCTGGGAACCGGCAGAAATGTGAAGAAGCTGGATGAAAAAGTCCTGCATGGTCTGGCCAATGGTTGGAAGTCTGAGCAGGGTCAGGTGTGAGTGCAGCCACAGTGGGGGGGTGGAGAGGTAATTCAGGGGGAGCTGCCTGGGCCTAGGGGGACAGAATCGACTGGATTTCCGCCAGTGGAGCTACACCTTCCGCAGTGGGGGGGGGGGGGTGTAAGCTGTAGGCATTTTTTGTGAACGTGCCCGTAAAAAAACAGCCAGTCCTGCACAGCGCTGGCAGAAAATCCTGCAGGACTTGCAGAAAGATTCTCGTGCCAGAAATCCTCACAAATTTTCCTGCAAGAAAATCAATCTGTTATTTTTCACGTTAAAAAAAAAAGAGACCTGAAAGATCGTCCCTGTGGAATTCCTGAAGGGACTCTACAGGATATTTTACAGCAATCCTGCTGTGTTTGTGCATCTGTGTGTATGTGCGTGTGCATTGGTGCAGGAAGGCAGTGCTTTCTGTGTAGGAGATCTGTTTAACATGCCAGAGAGAGAGAGAGAGAGTGTGTGGGTGAGAGACAGTAAGAGAGAGACCCTGCAAGTTAAATAAGTTCTTTTTTTTCAAATTGCAATAAGCCCAAGCCTCCTGTTTGCTCTGATAAATGAGGTGGTTTTTCTTCCTCTTAGGGCTTGCATTTTCTAATAGGCACCGACTCAGAGCTGCATTTGAAATCCCCAGTCGTAGCTGCAACTTTAACCCCTTGCGTTCATTAAATGTCCTATATAGCCGTATTAACAAAAAGAAATTGAAGGTGTTTTTTTTAGACTGCACGATGAATGTTCTCCCATTCCCCTTCTGGTTAAAATAATATCATCTTCAAACAAAGTCATCGTGAAACCAAGGCAACGTGCGTGTGAGGAGAGGATTCTGGGCCCAGTGAATTGTGCCAGAGCTCTGGGATGGATGGGGTTAATTTTCAGGCACCTGTGGCCCCTCCTGTCGCTGCCCCCAGCCGGACTCCACCTGCAAGAGCACCTGTGGAGGTGATGGATACAGTAGAGGGTTAAACAGAGGTGCAAAATGATGTAAAATAATGTCATTCATGGGCAGCATGGTGGCACAGCAGTTAGCAGTGCTGGTGCCCTGTATTCAGTTCTGGACCTGGGGTGCTGTCTGCATGGAGTTTGCATGTTCATGGGAGTTTCCTCTGGATGCTCCAGTTTCCTCCCACAGTCCAAAGACAGTGATTCATTTTTTCCAGGCACCACGATTGAGACGCCAAGACCTCATTCTCTTCTTGTACAGCCTATCTTAAGGGTGCGAGACGTTCTTCACACGAGCCAGCCAGGATCTGACGCTAGAATCTTCTGATCCAAAGTCAGACATGTTGTCCATTATGCCACTGGTCCCACAGTCCAGAGACTGACAGCTGGGAAAGCTGGCCCTAGGTGTGAGATTGTGAGCGCCTGTGTGTTTCCCATGCGATGGACTGGCGTCCCATCCAGGGTGTACCCCGCCTGCCTCCCATTGCCTGCTGGGATAGGCTCTGGCTCCCCTGCACCCCTGAATTGGAAGCAGCGGTTCGAAAATGGAAAAACAAATCTTTCATTTGGGTTGAAGCGATTCTCCCTCCTGTATCTTCTTGCTGGTTTGGAACCGTCAGACGTAACTCCGCTCATATTTCATGCCAGCTCGGGAGAACGCTGCCCCCCCCCCCCCCCCAGGGCTCCCCCACAGACGTTCACGCGTCAGTGACGTGTTCCTCCGACAGCCCTCACACAAGTGCCCGCAGGGTCTCTTTTCAGGGTAGACTGAGGATGCCCTGATATTGTCCCGTCAGTGTGCATCAGCCCTTGGGGAGTCCTGGTCCCCACTGGCCAGTGGCATCCTGTGGACTTGAGCGAGCGATGATCCAAACAGAGAAGCGCTGTTTAAGTGGCCACGTATATCAGCACATATTCAGGGCTGTAGAGGTAGTGGGAACATGGCTTTGCGGATCCGTGTCATTCAACAAACTGCCCCCCGGTCTGCTGAAGTACTGATAAGAACTGACTTTGTAAAAACAGCAGGAATTGGCTTGCGCCTAACGAGGTTGTTAAGGGTAGAAGTGATCATCTTCAGGGAACAGGATGAAAACGACCGGAGCCTGAAGCACAGGGACCTGTTCTGAAAGGCGGCACATGAGGCTCTACTGTATAAAAGGGTTTGAAAACTGTAGCAGTCAGTCTGCTCTGCAGGGCAGACCCAGCACTGCCCTGCTGAGTGCACTGAGCTCGCAATGGCTGAATCTGCACAGGGCCAGCTCCTGCTCCTCTATCGACGGGTTCATATTGCATGGAAGGCCATTCAACTCATCCTGTTTGTTGGCTTTGTCTGGGTGTTCGTTCCAGAAACCCCTCCCTCTGTGTCAAGATATTCTAAATGCTTTCTTTATGTGCTTACATGTACTTGGGTCTTGATTTGAGTCATTATGCTTGACTTTATGAATATTGTATAGGATTTAAAATTTCTGTTGCTTTTGTACTTGACTTGGGGTCGGTATCAGTCCAGGATGGGACGCAGACACTGGGAGTGGGGTATCAGTCCAGCATGGGACACAGACACTGGGAGTGGGGTATCAGTCCAGTATGGGACACAGATACCAGGAGTCGGGTATCAGTCCAGGATGGGACACAGACACTGGGAGTGGGGTATCAGTCCAGCATGGGACACAGACACTGGGAGTGGGGTATCAGTCCAGTATGGGACACAGATACCAGGAGTCGGGTATCAGTCCAGGATGGGACACAGATACCAGGAGTGGGGTATCAGTCCAGTATGGGACACAGACACTGGGAGTGGGGTATCAGTCCAGTATGGGAGTGTGATATCAGTCCAGTACGGGACACAGACACTGGCAGCTGATCTGGCATTTAGTTGCTTTTGTCTGTACGTCTTCAGCTGTGAAGAGTGAGTTCAATCTAATCTCCATCAAGGCTGAGAAGACTGTCTTTATTTTTAGACGTACTAGAAAAGCAAGCAGAAAGCACAACACTTCACACAGACAGGGGATTGAGGTGTAAACAGCTGAGAGCCACTGGAGGAGGGGGTGGAGTGGAGAGAGCCAGGGATGGGCGAGATGTGTGTGTGCATATGTGCGTTTGTGCAAGTGTACTGTATATGTGCATGCGTGTGTGTGTGTGTGTGTGTGCGTGCGTGCGTGTGCTCCCCTGCTCTGTGGTTGGACAGACTGGCTTCCACAGTGTCCAGCATCTTGTTGTCTGCAGGAGCAGTATTAACCTGCTGGAGGTTTTGTGTTAGAAGGTTGTGCGGAGACGGTGCTGGAGCCGGGCTGAGAGGCAGAGACAGGCGTCGCTGTCGGAGACGGTGACATCGGTTTTTCAGCACCGCGCCCGGCTGTGGGTCCAGCTGTCTCTCCAGCGAGGTGTGGGACATCACTGTCCCCTTTCCCGCTGGGAAGAGAGTGAGTGTGTGTGAATGTGTTTGTACGCGCGTGATTGTGTGAGTGACGATGTGGTTGAAGAGTGAAAGTGTGTGACTGCTCAGATAAGTGAGTGCATGTAAGTGTGTGTATGTCACTGTGTGTGAGTGAACCTACATGTATGTATATTTGTACGAGAGCTTATGTGCGTCTGAGTGTGTGACTGCATTTTTAGGTGTGCGTATGTGTATGAGAGACTAAATGTTTGTGCAACAGTGTGTGAGACCGAATATGTGTCTGTTGTGTTTCAGCTTGTGTGACTGTGAGTGTATATGCTTGTGACTGCCTAAGTCATGGTGTGTGTAAGAGTGCGTGTGTGTGAGTATATATTTGTGTGCACTATTGATTGAGTATAAGTGTGTCTTTTGCGCTGTTTTGGTTTCACATCTGTGAAGGTTTTGAACTTTATTTTTTTTAAATAAAAAGTGGGTTTTTCTCTATAGCTTTTGACAGAATGACGGTCGTTCTGTTCAGGGCTTGTCAGAAGTCGCTGGAATGTATTGATTGTACTCTCTAACGCTGGTAGTCGGTTTTCCTTCTTTCTCAATGTAAAGGTTTTACGAACCTGCCCGGGAACATTAGGACTGTCCCAGGCCCGTACTCTCTCTGTGCTGAGGGTGGGATCCCTCTGGAAGTGCCTTGACAAGGTCCGGGGCTCACCGAGATACCGAGGCACCGGCGAAGCCGAGACTGGCTGAGTCGAGCTCCCGTCATCCGGCACTTTTCAGCTCTTCCAATTTTCCGGTTTCTTCAGCTGGAGAGCTTTGTTTGAGATGGAAACGGTGAGAGAGGGAGGGGAGAGGAAGAGATGAGATGAGGGAGAGAGGAGGAACTGCGGCAGGGAACCAAGCGGGACGCTGTGCTTCTTTAATTAATGTATTAATGGAAATTAAATACAAGTGGAACGAGGCTGGAGAATAGGAGGCTGCTCCTCTTTAAAGGGAATGAGAGGGAGCTGTGTGGGAGCACATTGCAGAACAAATTGTCCAGCTCTGCTTTTGACGGGAAAGCTCCTGTGCCACACAGATCCACGCACAAGTGTTTAGGGATGGCTCTGGGACCGACAGTGCTTGCGAAATGGAGTCAAGGTGAAGAGAACAAGGCAGAGTTCTTCATTCCCTGGGCATTTCACCTGTTTGACCACGAGCCTGTAGGCAGAGAAACTGGGCAGATGAAGGATAAAATAGATTTTAGGCTTGTTTTAACCGCGCACATCTGTCTATGCAAATCTACTTAATATGAGGAAACAAGCATGAAATCAAAAGACCCAGTGTGCTGGCTCGTGCCCAAGGCTGAGCAGGGGAACCTGGGGTTTCTGGGCAATTATTTAAGTTTAGCTTGTCTTCCACAGCAACTGTCAGTAAGCATCAACCCCCCTGAATTTCTGCTGCTGCTTCATTACTGCTCTGTGCTGGTGCAGGGAGGTAGTAGGACTCCCGTGGCATAATAATAGTATACTGGCATATACTTACAGACAGAAGCAGAGCTGCCAGGTGTCCGAAACAAGGCTGTTCACCAGTTTCTTAACTGCGAGAAATATTGCTAAACAGGAGCACAGTGACAGAGAGCATGGGGTGTGGTGTGTGGTGTGTGGTGTGTGGTGTGTGGTGTGTGGTGTGTGGTGTGTGGTGTGTGGTGTGGAGGAGTGAGGAGTGAGGAGTGTGAGGAGTGAGGAGTGAGGTGTGTGTGGTGTGTGGTGTGGAGGAGTGAGGAGTGTGAGGAGTGAGGTGTGTGTGGTGTGTGGTGTGGAGGAGTGAGGAGTATGAGGAGTGAGGTGTGTGTGGTGTGTGGTGTGGAGGAGTGAGGAGTGTGAGGAGTGAGGTGTGTGTGGTGTGTGGTGTGGAGGAGTGAGGAGTGTGAGGAGTGAGGTGTGTGTGGTGTGTGGTGTGGAGGAGTGAGGAGTATGAGGAGTGAGGTGTGTGTGGTGTGTGGTGTGGAGGAGTGAGGAGTGTGAGGAGTGAGGTGTGTGTGGTGTGTGGTGTGGCGGAGTGAGGAGTGTGAGGAGTGAGGTGTGTGTGGTGTGTGGTGTGGAGGAGTGAGGAGTGTGAGGAGTGAGGTGTGTGTGGTGCGTGGTGTGGAGGAGTGAGGATTATGAGGAGTGAGGTGTGTGTGGTGCATGGTGTGGAGGAGTGAGGAGTGTGAGGAGTGAGGTGTGTGTGGTGTGGAGGAGTGAGGAGTGTGAGGAGTGAGGTGTGTGTGGTGTGGAGGAGTGAGGACTGTGGCGTGTGAGGAGTGTGACGAGTGAGGAGTATGTGTGGTGTGAGGAGTGTGGTGTGTGTGATGAGTGTGTGTGGTGTGTGAGGAGTGTGTGATGAGTGTGTGTGGTGTGTGAGGAGTGAAGTGTGTGTGTGGTATGGAGTGAGGAGTGTGGTGTGTGTGTGAGGACTGTGGCGTGTGAGGAGTGTGACAAGTGAGGAGTATGTGTGGTGTGTGAGGAGTGTAGTGTATGTGAGAACTGTGGTGTGTGAGGAGTGTGTGTGTAGTGTGTGAGGAGTGTGTGTGTAGTGTGTGAGGAGCGAGGAGTGTGTGTGGTGTGTGTGAGGAGTGTGTGTGTGGTGTGTGAGGAGTGAGGTGTGTGAGGAGCGAGGAGTGTGTGTGGTGTGTGTGATGACTGTGTGTGGTGTGTGTGATGAGTGTGTGTGGTGTGTGAGGAGCGAGGAGTGTGTGTGGTTTGTGTGGGATGTGCAGAGTGTAAGGAGTGAGGCGTGTGTGTGGGGTGTGTGTGAGGAGTGTTTGGGGTGTGTGTGTGTGAGGAGTGTTTGGGGTGTGTGTGTGTGTGAGGAGTGAGGTGTGTGTGTGTGAGGAGTAAGGAGTGTTTGGGGTGTGTGTGTGTGAGGAGTGTTTGGGGTATGTGTGTGTGAGGAGTGAGGTGTATGTGTGTGAGGAGTAAGGAGTGTTTGGGGTGTGTGTGTGAGGAGTGTTTGGGGTGTGTGTGTGTGAGGAGTGAGGTGTGTGTGTGTGAGGAGTAAGGGGTGTTTGGGGTGTGTGTGTGTGAGGAGTGTTTGGGGTGTGTGTGTGTGTGAGGAGTAAGGAGTGTTTGGGGGGTGTGTGTGTGTGAGGAGTGTTTGGGGGGTGTGTGTGCGTGTGAGGAGTGTTTGGGGTGTGTGAGGAGTAAGGAGTGTTTGGGGGGTGTGTGTGTGAGGAGTGTTTGGGGTGTGTGTGTGTGAGGAGTGTTTGGGGTGTGTGTGTGTGAGGAGTGTTTGGGGTGTGTGTGTGTGTGAGGAGTGTTTGGGGTTCCCCACAGAGCAAATACCTCTCCCTCGTTTTCTCTTGCCCTCGCCAGTCACATCGCCCACCTCTCCCTCCCTCCACCCCGCTGCCTCTGCCTCTCTGTCCCTTCTCCCTCTCCTTCAGGCATCCTGCTCGCTCCCCCTCTCCCGCTGCGTCTGTGGAAAGCGGCCAAATGTTTTTAAGGGCAGTCCGCTGTGCGTGTGTCGTTCCAGGCCACCTCCTCTCTCCCATCAGCCCTCCCGAGCCAGCGCCCCACTGCCCCTCTCGCTCGCTCGCTCGCCCTCCTCGGAGCGGACAGATGGCGTGTCAGCGTGTGCGCGTTCCTCCCCCTCCGCCGCACCTGCGCGGCCTGGCGCTCGGGTCAGGTGAAGAGGGGACGGGGGGGGGCGGAGAGGAGAGCGTCACCGGCCGGCAGGGGGCTGGCCATCTCTCCTCCGCTGACCGGCCCCTGCCAGGGTGCGATTCATTAACGGGCGCTGTGAGAATTACTGTTCCTGGCTCCTGAAATAAAACACCCTGTCTCAGCCGCTGTTGACTGTAAGCTGTGTGTGCTGGCTCAGTGCACGCAGTTCAGACTGCGGCTCGTTAGCGGCTTCTGTTTGTCGGTTAAGAACATGAGAAGGTTTAAAGAATGAGAAGAGGCCAGTCACCCCTTCGTGCCTGTTTGGTCATTAATAATTGATCCAGGATCTCACCCAGCTGTTTCTTGAAATAACCCAGGGCATCGGCTTCAACAACACGGCTGGGCAGCTTGTTCCACACTCCCACCTCCCTTTGGGTAAAGACGTGCTGCCTCCTGTTCTTGGTTTTAAATCCACCCCCATGAAGCTTCCACCTGTGCCTTTGTCAGTGCGTTTGGTTAGCATTATTTATGCGGCGTGGCTGACGTCTTTATCCGAGATGAATGATGAGGCTTGCAGGGGATATATCCGGTGCATTTTGATTCCGTGATTACAAATCATTGAAGTGTCATACGCCCACATGGTCCAGAAAGCTAGGCAGGCACACACACTATCACACACACACACACACACACACACACACACACACAGCTGGAGTGCGAACACAAATGCAGCATTAACGTGCGGCGCAGGGGCACAGCGGGGGTCATCGGGAGGGCCCACCGCTGTCAGAGTGAGCTGGGGAGTGACGAGGAGGTGAGGGCTGCTTACCAAGGGCACCTCACCAGGGAGCAGGAGAATATACGGAAGGGGCACCCCTTGGCTCATCTTGCTCGTGGTTGGCATGGAGGTTGTTGGTCCAGCCTCTTCAGGAAGGATCCCAGCGGCTCTTCTTCCAGCGGGGTAACTTGTTGCAGACCCCTGCAGCCCTTAGCGCACAGACGTGCCCCCCCCGATCGCAGTCGTAAATGAATCTTCCCGATGTTTCTCTTGTCTCTCTGCCAGCTCCGGTGTGCTCCTCGGGGGGTTGTTTTGGTTGATATTTTAAGTGCTTGCCCCGCTTGCCCTTGTGGGAGGGGCAGGGGCAGGAGAGCGCGGGGCAGATATAGAGGGGTGAGCTCTGGAGGGGGATCAGGCTAGGACACAGGAAAGTAATGAAGGAAGTGCGTCCTGTCACAGAACGTATATCCACACCACGTGCCTTAGGAACAGGGCTGCACCAGTGAGTTTCATATGTAGCGTTTAAATCGTCAATATCTAAAGGCCTGGAGCAATTTAACTGTGACCAATTAAACATGTAACATGTGTCATGCTCAATTAAGTGCTTTAGACATTATGTGGAACAAAAAGCACAATATCCTTCAGTCCTCAATGGACCAGAGTTCCCTGCGATGAAATATTACAGTACTTGCGACTTGATCAATTTGCCTAAAAAAGTGTTCCTACTCCCTAAGTAACAGGTGATTTAGGGTGGCCACTAAGAATAACTTTGGATTGGATTGGGGCTCTAATGGGATCAGGGTTGGAGACGCCTGCACTAGAATTGGCTGCCACTTTTTAGGAGTATTGAAAACAAAGTCATTTATATACTGTATATGATTATAAAGCCATACAGCTGCCAGATGTGTACAGAGTTTGACATACTATTAGTCTAAGCAAGGAACTGTTGCAGAAGGAGGATACTTCTCTTTCTCTGAGAATTTATATGCGGCTATGAACAGCTTTACTGCATTCCTCTCACGAGGTCGTGTAGTATGGTACTGGTCTCTCTGAGACACCAGCAAATTCCCCCCTGTCCTAGGAAGCAGGATAAAGTGGACAACCCCAGAGCACTGTGGGAGCATGACCACACACATGGTATTTCCTCAGAGAGCCCTGCCCCCAGGGCACTGGGCTGGGAACCTGAGTCCCAGTGGGTTATTGGTTTCAGCTGACGTGAATGCAGGAGCTGTCCTGGGTTTCGTATTGACGTATTGATTTGTTGGCTCTGTGGAGTGACTTCCTCAGGAGCCTGGGAGCCTAGCTCTCATTTGAAGATGACCTGGGGAGCTGTAGTCCTCAGATGTGTCCCAGATCTGGGCAGCCCTCCTGTCTATACACACACATCTGTTATCTGTCGAAACTGCGGCTCTGTCCCACTTAAGCTGACGCGGTTGTCTAGTCTGCGCACCAGCGCCAAACCACCGTTCCCTGTCTGCATATTCCCGGTCTAGGAGGCTCCCACTAAATGGAATTAGCCTAATTTTTAATTGATTTTTTTTATCTCAAACCACATTTGTTTTTTCCCTGAGAAACAAACAAGTAAATTAGTGCTCCACTTTAAAAAATAGCGATTAATTCAAATGAGTGGAAGGCGTTGTCTAAGTGAGTGAGAGACGTGCAGAAAGAGGGACAGAGAGAGGAGGAGAGAGACAGAGACGCAGAGAGAGTGGGGGATGAGGAGAAGGTTAAGAGGGGGTGGAGGGATGAAAAGAAATTAATGTACAGAGGTATCGATGGAGAGAGCAAGAGAGTGAAGAGAACGGTTTGGAGGAGGTGGCGCAAATGAGAGAGGAAGCTGCACAGAATCTTAAATACGGGAACGACGGGCGAGAGGAGGAAAGAGCAGGAGAGGGAGGTGGACGGTACAGCGAGGGCGGTCGTGCCCACCAATGTCCAGTCTCCGCGTCGCGTCCAGTTGGAAGGATGGACAGCTGCGAGGGCTTGGTCATTTCTGCCGTCTCTGTCTCTTGCTCTTCATGTCTCTGTCTTTCCGTTTCCACCTCTCTCTCCCCCTCGTCCGTGTCCCCCTCCCCACCTCTGTCTCCCTGTAGCTGCCAGTGTCCTGAATCAATCCCCCGGCCTGCTCAGAGATTGATGTTGTTAAACAAAGAGCCCCTCTCTCCTCCCACCTCTCCACTCTCTCTCCTCCCGATCTCCAGCCCTCCACTCCGTGGATAATGACCACACTGCAGCGACCCCTGCTCTGATAATGATGTCAGCCCCCCCAGCACATCCTGTCAGGCAGTGTGAGTAAATATGCAGGGCTGTATTTAGAAGAAACAGCCTTCCTGTTATTGAAGAAACAGTGGGTCACGTTTCTCCCTGTTGGTTCAGTGCTGTTTGCAAATGCTGAACCAGTGTTACCCCAGTGGAAAAGGAACAGTGGCCCACTGCCTCCTGGGACCTGCATTTGTGTGCTGTAGACACTGCAGTGTAACTGTATACAGACAGTGACACTGGAGACACTGCGGTATAACTGTATACAAACAGTGTCAGTGTGAGACACTCCAGTGTAACTGTATACAAACAGTGTCAGTGTGAGACACTCCAGTGTAACTGTATACAGACAGTGACACTGGAGACACTGCAGTGTAACTGTATACAGACAGTGCCAGTGTGAGACACTGCAGTATAACTCTATACAGACAGTGTCAGTGTGAGACACTGCAGTAAGACTGTATACAGACAGTGTCAGTGTGAGACACTGCAGTATAACTGTATACAGACAGTGACACTAGAGATATTGCAGTACAACTGCAGTGACACTGCAGTATAATTGTATACAGACAATGACACCGGAGTCACTGCGGTATAACTGTATACAGACAGTGTCAGTGCGAGACACTGCAGTATAACTCTATACAGACAGTGCCAGTGTGAGACACTGCAGTATAACTCTATACAGACAGTGTCAGTGTGAGACACTGCAGTATAACTGTATACAGACAGTGACACTAGAGTTATTGCAGTACAACTGCAGTGACACTGCAGTATAACTGTATACAGACAATGACACTAGAGACACGTAGTGTAACTGTATACAGACAGTGCCAGTGTGAGACACTGCAGTATAACTCTATACAGACAGTGTCAGTGTGAGACACTGCAGTAAGACTGTATACAGACAGTGTTAGTGTGAGACACTGCAGTATAACTGTATACAGACAGTGACACTAGAGTTATTGCAGTACAACTGCAGTGACACTGCAGTTTAACTGTATACAGACAATGACACTGGAGACGCGCAGTGTAACTGTATACAGACAGTGCCAGTGTGAGACACCGCAGTATAACTCTATACAGACAGTGTCAGTGTGAGACACTGCAGTGTAACTGTATACAGACAGTGCCAGTGTGAGACACTGCAGTATAACTGTATACAGACAGTGACACTAGAGTTATTGCAGTACAACTGCAGTGACACTGCAGTATAACTGTATACAGACAATGACACTAGAGACACGTAGTGTAACTGTATACAGACAGTGCCAGTGTGAGACACTGCAGTATAACTCTATACAGACAGTGTCAGTGTGAGACACTGCAGTAAGACTGTATACAGACAGTGTTAGTGTGAGACACTGCAGTATAACTGTATACAGACAGTGACACTAGAGTTATTGCAGTACAACTGCAGTGACACTGCAGTTTAACTGTATACAGACAATGACACTGGAGACGCGCAGTGTAACTGTATACAGACAGTGCCAGTGTGAGACACCGCAGTATAACTCTATACAGACAGTGTCAGTGTGAGACACTGCAGTATAACTCTATACAGACAGTGTCAGTGTGAGACACTGCAGTGTAACTGTATACAGACAGTGCCAGTGTGAGACACCGCAGTATAACTCTATACAGACAGTGTCAGTGTGAGACACTGCAGTGTAACTGTATACAGACAGTGCCAGTGTGAGACACTGCAGTACAACTGTATACAGACAGTGACACTAGAGACACTGCAGTACAACTGCAGTGACACTGCAGTATAACTGTATACAGACAGTGCCAGTGTGAGACACTGCAGTACAACTGCAGTGACACTGCAGTATAACTGTATACAGACAGTGTCACTGGAGACAGGCAGTGTAACTGTATACAGACAGTGTCAGTGTGAGACACTGCGGTATAACTGTATACAGACAGTGACACTGGAGACACTGCAGTATAACTGTAGAGTATTTGCCAGTGAGTGACACTAGTAACTACAGTATACAAACGCAATGCTGATGGAAGAGTAGATTACTACAGTGGGTGACATTAGGTCAGAAGTGCATCTAGCAGCACCAGCATGAATTGTTCGAGTTATACTGCCAGTTTTCCAATCCCAATTTCAGAGTCTGCGACTTCAATACCCAATCCCTTTTTCTCCTCTGTTGTTGACGATACGCTTCATTTTTTTAGCCTGGGATTAATTAGTATCACCTGAGTTTAATTACACATGCTCCAGGAGCTGTATTAATTACTATTAGCCACATGGCTTCACAGTGGGAGCTTTGCCAGTCCTCCTGGGGGAGAACTTACCTATGTCTGTGAGGCTGGAGCCGTGTGACAAAAAGCATTATTAATACGAATTAGAGAGCTGGTCAGACGAAAAGGCCACTCTGGTACAAAAAGGCTTTTAGTCTGAGCGACAGAGACAGGACATCGGCAGATCACTGTTTTTCTTTACACAAAGCGGTGAACATGACAAAGCTTCGATGACTAAGAGGCTAATTTTGCATGGAAACTGCCAGCAGGACGCTGCTTGATAGCACTCCTGAAGGACAGAGCACAGGGAGAGCAGTAACACACCCAGGGTGATGGGGCAGAGCTAGGATGTGAACCAGGAACCTCCCAGTGTAATGCGACCTGCACCTTGAGTACCAATGTGTGTGAGGTCACATTCCCAACATGGCTGGGTAGTTTGTTCCATTCTCCCACAACCCTTTGCATCAGGAAGTGCCTCCTGTTCTTGCTTTGTGCCCTCTGGTTCGTGTTGGGCTGTTCCTTGACTTTGTCAGCGCCAGGAGATTCAATACTTGTATCAGGTCCCCACATCATCTTGTCTGCCCAAGACTAAACAGGGGAAGGTCAAAAGACTAAAGACTGAAAGTTCAGTTCCTTCAGCCAGTCAGTGTAGGACATTCCTTTAAGTACTGGAAGTTACCATAGCTGATTATGATGGTAAGCATAATTCAGCTTTCACATTTTTAAGGTTGTACTGCTTTACCATTTTAATACATCTTATTATAGTCTACTGAAAGAGATGCTCAGTAAACGCATGGAATTCAGTTAACTTGAGAGGGCAGGTATGGTAAAAATGCCAAATTAATGCATGTTGCAGATGCAGTGTTATTGAATCAATATTACTGATGCAGTGTACAGTGGTGTGAAAAAGTGTTTGCCCCCTTCCTGATTTCTTATTTTTTTGCATGTTTGTCACACTGAAATGTTTCAGATCATCAAACAAATTGAAATATTAGACGAAGATAACACAAGTAAACACAAAATGCAGTTTTTAAATGAAGGTTTTTATTATTAAGGGAAAAAAAATCCAAACCTACATGGCCCTGTGTGAAAAAGCGATTGCCCCCTAAACCTAATAACTGGTTGGGCCACCCTTAGCAGAAACAACTGCAATCAAGCGTTTGCGATAACTGGCAATGAGTCTTTTACAGCGCTGTGGAGGAATTTTGGCCCACTCATCTTTGCAGAATTGTTGTAATTCTGCCACATTGGAGGGTTTTCGAGCCTTAACCACTTTTTTAAGGTCATGCCACAACATCGCAATCGGATTCAGGTCAGGACTTTGACTAGGCCACTCCAAAGTCTTCATTTTGTTTTTCTTAAGCCATTCAGAGGTGGACTTGCTGGTGTGTTTTGGATCGTTGTCCTGCTGCAGAACCCAAGTGCGCTTCAGCTTGAGGTCACGAACAGATGGCCGGACATTCTCCTTCAGGATTTTTTGGTAGACAGCAGAATTCATGGTTCCATTTACCACAGCAAGTCTTCCAGGTCCTGAAGCAGCAAAACAGCCCCAGACCATCACACTACCACCACCATATTTTACTGTTGGTATGATGTTCCTTTTTCCTAAATGCTGTGTTACTTTTACGCCAGATGTAATGGGACACACACCTTCCAAAAAGTTCACCTTTTGTCTCGTCAGTCCACAGAGTATTTTCCCAAAAGTCTTGGGGGATCATCAAGATGTTTTCTGGCAAAACTGAGACGAGCCTTTATGTTCTTTTTGCTCAGCAGTGGTTTTCGTCTTGGAACTCTGCCATGCAGGCCATTTTTGCCCAGTCTCTTTCTTATGGTGGAGTCATGAACACTGACCTTAACTGAGGCAAGTGAAGCCTGCAGTTCTTTGGATGTTGTTGTGGGGTTTTTTCTGACCTCTTGGATGAGTCGTCGCTGTGCTCTTGGGGTAATTGTGGTCGGCCGGCCACTCCTGGGAAGGTTCACCACTGTTCCATGTTTTCGCCATTTGTGGATAATGGCTCTCACTGTGGTTCGCTGGAGTCCCAAAGCTTTAGAAATGGCTTTATAACCTTTTCCAGACTGATAAACCTCAATTACTCCGTTTCTCATTTGTTCCTGAATTTGTTTGGATCGCAGCATGATGTCTAGCTTTTGAGGATCTTTTGGTCTACTTCACTTTGTCAGGCAGGTCCTATTTAAGTGATTTCTTGATTGAGAACAGGTGTGGCAGTAATCAGGCCTGGGTGTGGCTAGAGAAATTGAACTCAGCTTTCCAAAGATGTGATAAACCACAGTTGATTTATGTTTTAACAGGGGGGGGCAATCACTTTTTCACACAGGGCCATGTAGGTTTGGATTTTCTTTTCCCCTTAATAATAAAAACCTTCATTTAAAAACTGCATTTTGTGTTTACTTGTGTTATCTTTGTCTAATATTTCAATTTGTTTGATGATCTGAAACATTTCAGTGTGACAAACATGCAAAAAAATAAGAAATCAGGAAGGGGGCAAACACTTTTTCACACCACTGTATGTTATAGATACAGTGTTATAGCCCCAGTGTTACAGGCACAACGTTATAGACCCATTGTGACACAGACTCAGTGTGTGTTATAGATACAGTGTAATAGAAGTGTTATAGACCCAGTGTGTTACAGACCTAGTGTGTGTTACAGATACAGTGTGTGTTATAGATACAGTGTTACAGACACAGTATATGTTAAAAAGGCAGTGTGTGCTGACAAACAGTTTGTGTCACAGATATAGCATTGTGGACAAAGTGTGTTTTAGAGACACACAACACTGTAGTTGTACTGCTCTAGCCCTAATACTCTCTGCATCTCTATTGCTCTCTGAATGCAGTGTTTGTTACAGATAGAGTATTATAGACACGGCGTGTTACAGACACAGTGTGTGTTGAAGATGCAGTTTTAGGGACACAGTGTTATGGTTGCAGGGTGTGTGCGTAAGCTCTGATCAGATAATAATTCTCAGCCTCTCTGGGCTGCTCCGCAGTCATTTTGTGTCCCTTTTGCTGCAGATATGAGTCAGTGTTGCTGCTGTAATTAGATCGGTGTCCTTCCGCCAGCGCTGTAGAAAGGAATGCGTCCCCCGTCCTCGCCCCTCCTGTGCCGGCTCTCCCAGGTCCTCCTGGGCCGCACCGAATCCGCAGGAAGGGACGTGGCGGCACAGCCTGAGGTTTTACCACGATGGTCTCACTTCACACCACTGTCCCCCGAGTCAGAGTCCCGCCCAGTGTCAGCTGTAGCCGACAATATTTCTTTAGGAATTTAAACACAATTGAACTCTCCATACAGGTTGTCAGCTGATGACAAGATACAGTCTATAAGATAAGGTGTGTGTTATAGATACAGTGTTACAGAATAAGAATAATGATGATGATATTATTATTAAGATATTATATCTTATTATTATATAAGGTGTTGTAATTATTGTTATAGCATAGTATTAACAATAGGCAATAATATTAATAGTAATACTAAAGCAGTCTTACAGTAACAGTAATTGTTACTATTATCACTAATACTACTAATATGTGTAGTGTAATCGCCGTTACAAATACAGTTGTAAGACCAATTTGTCATTTTTTTGCTGCAATTTCAGCGTACTTCACTCCTTACCCTGATCAGGGCTAAATTAATTCTTACAATGTGAATTGGATGACGACTAATATCTATTGACGTTTTTTCGTAGGTTTATATTAAGATGCGATGATGTGAACTGTATGCCAATTAATAATCCTGCCACTCACGCAATACAGACTCTTTTCTTGACAAACCAGAATAAATGCTGCAGCCCTCTTCCTGCAGCGAGTTTAAATTACCCAGAATGTGCACCTTGGGGGCAGAACAGTGGGTATTTGTGCCAGAATGGAGAGGCATCTCAAACACGAGGGCGTCCCGACATTTTGGGCTCAGTCAGTGTCTGTGAGAGGACATCTGTTCCCACCCTCACACCGGCCCGTCTCCCAGAATAGAAGAGCCAGACCCTGCGGTGAGCACACGCACACGCACGAGCACGCGCGCACAGGCACCAAGCACTCGCTTGTGCAGACGACTGCTCACGTGCACGCACGCACACCCGCAGGAACACACGCACATGCATGCTCACACCTGCACACACGCACACACCCGCACACGCGCAAGCAGACACACACGCACACACCCGCAAGCACGCACACACATGCTCACACCTACACACACACACACACCCACACACGTGCAGGAGCACACACACACGACACATGCTCACACCCGCAGACTCGCACACACGCTCACACACACACATGCGCATGCACACACTCACACACATGCACACACCCGCACACGCACAGACGCACACACACACATATGCTCACACCCGCAGGCACACACACATGCGCTGGCACACACTCACACACACGCACACCCGCAGACACGCACACACACAGATACACACACACACACACGCTCACACCTGCACACACGCACACACCCGCACACGCGCAAGCACACACACACGCACACACCCGCAAGCACGCACACACATGCTCACACCTACACACACACACCCACACACGTGCAGGAGCACACACACACGACACATGCTCACACCCGCAGACTCTCACACACGCTCACACACACACATGCGCATGCACACACTCACACACATGCACACACCCGCACACGCACAGACGCACACACACACATATGCTCACACCCGCAGGCACAAACGCACATGCGCTGGCACACACTCACACACACGCACACCCGCAGACACGCACACACACAGATACACACACACACACATGCTCACACCCGCAGACTCGCACACACGCTCACACACACACATGCGCATGCACACACTCACACACATGCACACACCCGCACACGCACAGACGCACACACACACATATGCTCACACCCGCAGGCACACACGCACATGCGCTGGCACACACTCACACACACGCACACCCGCAGACACGCACACACACAGATACACACACACACACATGCTCACACCTGCAGACTCGCACAAACGCTCACACACGCACATGCGCATGCACACACTCACACACATGCACACACCCGCACACGCACAGACGCACACACACACATATGCTCACACCCGCAGGCACACACACACATGCGCTGGCACACACTCACACACACGCACACCCGCAGACACGCACACACACACACATGCACACACACACACACGCACATGCACAGGCACACACATGCACACACTCAACAACGCACGTAGCTGCCAGGGCCTGTTTGTGAGCGAGAGCCCTGTCAGCACAGAGGACACGTCCCCTAACAAGGGTGCTGCTGGGTGTCTGTCCTCATTCCAGGGGTCTCTCAGCCTCACCCCGCAGCGACAGCATGTCAGGAAGGCAGATCGGTCACATGCTCACACGTTTCCCTGACTGTCTTAGGAGGCAGTCTTCCTGTATGTCTGGAGCCCTTCCTGAGGAGCACAGGAAGTGAGGCAGGTTGTGTGCTGTCACCCGTGCTGTTTTGGAAGGAAGTGTTTCCACACTGTTCTATCCACCTGCGCTGCGTGGAGTGGCCGGGCATTCCTCCTGTTTCTACACCCTCACCAAGGTGGTCCAAGGGTGTTTCAAGTGATGCTCCAGCCAGTCCCTGCAGCCCTGTTGACTGCTGTCAAGAGAGAGACTTACAACCCCCCCATCCCCCCTGTCCAGCTCGTGTGTGAATCTGAGGACCCTGAGCTGGGTGCTGGAAACTGCTCTGTCTCACAGTGGGCTGACAGATATGCAGCAGTCGTAAATCGCTTAGCAGACGTTTTTAATCAGAAGCGCTTTAAGCTGTGAACTGGTGCAGGTGCAGTGCTCGCTGACAGCAGGACCACGGTTTTCTGTCTGATCGGGAGGACGGAGCCCAGGGAGGGCCAGTATCTCACCAAGGCTCCGTCCTCCTAATTATCTCACCAATGTCTCACCAAGGCTGGTAATGTGCCGAGAGAGTGGCATAGCTGGGCTTCGAACCCACAAACCCGTTGAACGACCTGGCGCTCGGCGTGTTCCTGCATGTCTCCTGTTGCTTTGCTGTTCTCCTGCCAGGGTTGTGAGTGCCAGGGTTGTGAGTGGAGCGTGATGGTGCAGCAGAACTGCTGTGTGGGAGTTTTCTCTCTTATTTCCTCCCACAGTGCAGGCCGTGTGTGCGTGTGCGCGTCTGTGTGTGCGCACGTGCGTCTGTGTGTGTGGACTCTTGGCAACTGCAGCAGCGAACTTCACGCCACATTAAACATTCAACAGTTCCATTCCTTTGACATGCATTCTTAAATTACTCCTCTTCCTTCTGTGTCTCCTTTCCCTGTGTGTGTGTTCATTACTGAGAGACTGTCACTGTGTCACCTGTCCTGTTGCGTGTTCATTGCTGACTGATTCTCATTGTCTCTCCTTTCCCTGTGTGTGTGTTCATTACCGAGAGACTCTCACTGTGTCTCCTTTCCCGGTGTGTGTGTTCATTACTGAGAGACTCTCACTGTGTCTCCTCTCCCAGTGTGTGTGCTCATTACCGAGAGACTCTCACTGTGTCTCCTTCCCCGGTGTGTGTGTTCATTACTGAGAGACTCTCACTGTGTCTCCTTTCCCGGTGTGTGTGTTCATTACCGAGAGACTCTCACTGTGTCTCCTGTCCTGCTGCATGTTCATTGCTGACTGATTCTCTGTTGCAGTTTGTGCTGAGGTTGTCATTTGCCCCCTGCTGCTTACTAATAAAAATCTACTTCTGAAGAGACTCTTGAACTCTGTGAGTCGGGATGCCTGCAGGGAACTAATTTGCTGTGCAGAATGAGCTCTATTGTAGTGTCGTGTTCTTCCCTGCACTGGGCTGCCATCAGGGCTCTGGACTTGTGGCTGAAACGCTGTGGGTGCAGATCAGATGGGCACACACGCGCGCACACACGCACACACGCACACGTGTCTCAGGTCGCTCGCTTGTATAAACGGGCACAGGCGCAAGTCACTTTGAATAAAAACATCAGCTAAAATAATGTTAATGCTCTACTCTGAACCATGCCTGTGCTCGCTAGCTAGGAATTGAAAGGCAGTTCTTAACTTTTAACGGTTCATTAGGCTTTACTTACTGTAAGGTGTTTGCTGGAGCCCATTGTGCCATTGTACTGCCATACTAGGCTATGCTGTGCTCTCCTGGTGGAAATTCCAGTAAAAATGTCATGTTAGGTACTGGTGACAAGTATCATCCAGTTCAGCATGTTTCCAAATCCAGGAAACCCAGTTTCTTACAGCATCACTTGTAAAGATCATGTGATTGCCGGCATGGATACTGGCAGAAGGTAGCTGGTGAACATTTTAAACCAGTTAAAGTACGAATGAATACCAGTTCAGATCATTATAAACCAGTTGCTAATTTCTGCAGGAACCAAATGTACGTTCCTCTTGGGATGTCTTCCTGGGACATTCTTCTTGACAACAGGAAGGGACATATTTTGGGGTTACACAGACGGAGTGCGCTGTATATTGTTTGTGTAATGTCACAGAATGACATTATAGCTCGAGCTGACTGTGAAATGCCCTCCCCAAAAGAGGTGAAAATCAGAAAGCAACGCTCTTTTTGTGTTTCATTCCAGCTGTGCATCTGGGATAATGAGCTGTGAGGCAGGATTGGTTTTGTCTGTGTCAGGTGTTTCGAGATGAAACTAATGACCCCTCTCTCTCTCTCTCCCTCTCTCTCTGTTCATTCCCAGGTCAGATGGGGACACGCCCAACCAGGGGAGGTCTGTAACTCTTTATTCCTTTTTCATCTTTATTCCACACATCAAATTCTCTGAGACTGAGGTCCGCTGGGCTTGTTTACAAAGGGAAAAGGAGGGGAGGTGGAAAACACGTTGAGCAAATTGGTGCAGAAATAATGGATGAACGTCTCATTTTCAACAGTTGCATGAAAAAGATTTTTTTAAATTCATTTTACTTGCGCTGGTTGTCACATTACGATCTGCTCTGATTTCTGTTGTGTAGTACTTGACTTCAGAAGCTTAGGACTGTCTGTGTTGATCTGTTTTTGATGCCCTGAGAAACTGCTTTGTAACGCTGCCAGAAGACAATCCTGAGAAATAACCCGGTGTAAGTCCGTTCCTTCATGGGCCTTACCTGCACAACACTCTTCTCAACCTGCTGATGCCCTAGCAGTTGCCTGGCAACGCGGTCCTCCTTCGAGTACACAACCCAGCTCCAGGCAGTGTCCAATCAGCGTGCGCACGGGTGTCACATGACTCCGCCAGCTCCGGTCAAACATGGAGGCGCAGGCTTGCGGGCTGGTGCTGGTTGCTCTCGGGAGTTTATAAACCGGGAAGATGTGATCCGGTTTCGTAGAGAATGAGAGCTGTGAAGATCAATGGCAGATTTTGTTTTGGTTTTTTTTTTCCAAAAGAGACCTCTCTGAGCCCGCTACGTCGTTGATATATAAGCAATAGCTTGCTGACACAACATGAAAAAAGTAGAAAAGTGTCGTCGTCGGGGGGGGGAGCTGACTTTACTCGGGCGAGCGGGGGTCTGTCGTGCAGGGGGGGGGGGGCGGCGAGCCCTTCGATGACGTCACGGGTAGCGGCAGCGCGTTGCTGCGGCTGCGCAGTGACCCTTGTGACCTCCGCAGACTGGACAGGTACTGACCGCTGCTGTGGTCACTGGGAACACTGGGATGATGGTCGTTCCTGTTACTGTCATCGTCTTTCCTGCAGTGAGGTGGCTGTTCCTCCTGGCGGAGGGGTTGGAGGGTTATAGTGAGGGCTGTGGTCGCTATGGAAACTGTAAATCTTCCCCCCCCTCTGGCTATTCCATCCAGTGAACCTCCCCCTCCCTCCCACACTCTCACCCCTGGGGGGGCTCTTCTGTGGGTGAGCCCACTCCCAACACTATTCGCTTTCTGCGTACATGCTAAAACCTCTGGCAGCTCAGTGCCTTTGCGCTTGTGCCTGCTGGAGCTGCAGCTAAACACTTCAGCACTTTCACACTGCATCTAAATCACGTGTGTAACACAGTGCTGCCACAGCCCCAGTAAGCACTTGTTGGTAGCGGGTGGGTGTTTATAGTGTCTAGCTAATTATACAGCAGTTTCTCCTGTATTTCTGCTCTTGCTGGTGTCGCTATAGCAGCACGAGGGAAAAGAATGGCCGATTCTGAGTTTTCTAATGTCGCTGTTGGGATAGAAAACCAGACATTTCACTGGTGACACTGGGAACTACCCGGTAGAGGGACAGTTCGGGGTAGCCAGTCAGACCTGGCTGGAAGGTCACCGAGAGGACAACGGGAACACCCTGCGCGGACACACAAGCACATGCAAACTCCACACGCACAGGTGGACTCAAACCCTGGACTTGCGAGGCTGAAGTGCTCACCTCCACACCGCTGTGCCGCCTGTTGAAATATATAGCATTTCTGTGTGCATACAGATGTAGACCAGATGAATGCCACAGTGGGTCTGAATGGGTGGGGATGAGAGCAGGAGTACAGGAGCAGGATGCCGTTTTTCTCCAGTACAGCAATCACTCAGTCATTACGTCTTGGCGCAGGTCTACTCTGTCTTGATGGGACTGTGCCTCTGAGCTCTTGCTGGTTCCTTCAGGGCGGGGGGAAGCTGGCGCCCCTCAGTAGCTGGGGGAGGGAAAGTACCCCTGCGCCCCTCCCGGTGGCTCTTGCCTCCCCCAGTCACCCCCTGGGGTGGACCTGCACCCCTCGTGCCCGTAGGGCTGCTGGGGTTCGCTGTGTCTAGTCAGAGGAAGGCTTGTGCTCCTGCCCGAGGGGCTTCAAGCGACTGGCTGAGCTGTGCGGTGTCGGTTGTGTCTCGGTGGGTGGGGGCTCATTTGGTGTTTTCTGACCGCTCCTTTCTGACACTCACGAACTGCGTCAAGGTTTCTGAGTCTGCAGGGAGTGAGGGGATGGAGGAGCAGAGGTCAGCCACACACTGTGGAACGTCTGACTTTCCAGGAGCTCTTTCCATTCCCTATATAGCGCCTTACTGCCCAGTTGCTCTGCTTGTTCCCTATATAGTGCCTTACAGCCCAGGTGCTCTGCCTGTTCCCTATATAGCGCTTTACCACCCAGTTGGTCTGCCTGTTCCCTATATAGTGCCTTACTGCCCAGGTGCTCTGCCTGTTCCCTATATAGTGCCTTACTGCCCAGGTGCTCTGCCTGTTCCCTATATAGCGCCTTACCACCCAGGAGCTCTTCCTGTTCCTCTTGTGTATCTCCTCAGAGCATCAGACCAGATACTAACGAGAGCAGAGATTGGCTGATAGTAGTTGATTGGTCCAGAGATCCCATCCAGCTGGCTCTAGAAAGGGGGTGTCAGCTTCAGGAACATACAGTAGCTGGGCTCCCACGAGCTTTTGTGTGCAGACGTGCCTCTGGGGTGTTTGGTGTTCCTTGGAGAGATACCGCACTGGGGTCAGGACTCGGTGACCCTGGTCCCCACGGTTGTGTTGGAAAACTATCAGAATGGGCGCCCCTCTGGGCCGGAGCTGGGGAGTAAAAGACAGAGGTTTTTAAGAGGTGCTGGGGTGTGGTTTCTGTCCTGCTCTGCTTGAGAAGCGAATGGACATTTCTGGTTTTAGAGCAGAGCTCTTCTGTCACAGCAGCTGTCAGGCACACGCACCAGATGTTTATCTTTTTGTATGTGGTTAAAAAATTGCAGCTGAATCCTGATTTTTGTTGGGCAGAATTGCATTTTAACTCTATACTTCCATTTCACTCATTTTCACTTAACTTACCTACGACACCCTTGGTGAAAAAAGCTTCTTATTAATATTATAATGATATACAGTAGATGATGACAAGCACTGTTTTCTCTTTATGGCGTTAAGTTTGAATTCTTCAGGCCTGGACTGTCGCCTGTTGTTACTTCTGCTCTATTTGTATGTCTGCTGCAAATGATAAAAATAAGCCACAAAACTTTTATCCCTCTTGGCAGCACTTGGGCTTTCTCGTTAAGAGCCTGCAATTGCGTCTGTTACCGGAGCAACCAGTGGCATCATCTGTATAAGATTGCTTCTAGCAACAGTGTGCAAGAAGCTTTTTCAGAAGGATGTGAACAAGACAACAGCAATAAAGTCGTGTCATCTCACAGACCTGGGGGGCTCAGTGCGAAGCTCGGGGGTGTCTGGGCGTGGGGGGGGGGGCGTGCTGATCCGCTGTCGCCCCAGGCCCGGGCCAGTAGCTCCTTCCAGTGCTGATCAGCCTGCGGGCGTGTCTCTTCGCCAGCTCTTTCCACAGTGAGACCGGCTTTCTCCAGAACTAATGGCTCAGCCTCCTGGGAGACAGTTAAGACATTCCACAACCCTTTGCGTGGGTCTTGGCCGGCTGTGTTGAACTCCCTCCCCAGGCTCAGTCTTCCCAAGCGGGATGTCTCCCAGGTCCCGCTCTGGGGTTCTGGGTCCTTCCCCTCCCCCGCGCAGGGCTGCAGCTGGCGCAGCCGCCGGGGTCTGAGCTGTGCAGGACTGCGCAGGACTGCGCAGGAGAGGCAGGAACACTGCGGCACTGCCGACTCCCGTGTCTGACTGACTGCCGCGATTCTGTCAGCTCCCCGGCTGAATTCCTCCTGTTGCACATGATGGCCTCAATCCCCCCCCCCCCCCACACACACACACACACATACACACACAAAACTCAGGACTCTTTGAATTGACTTGGACAGAAACGTGCGGATCCCTTGCCTCGCTCCCACAATATACAGCCCAGACGCTCAGGAATATCGATAATTCAGGCCTCTGTCCCCCCCGCAGGAGAGGCTGGTAATATTCTCCACGCGGCGGCGGTTTTGACAGCGACTCGCCGGGTGGTGGGCGGTGGGCGGTGGGAGGGGCGGAGGGACCGCGCCCTTCGGTCACCGATCGAAGCCGGTGATCGGTTCGGTGACAGCTGATCGCGTCGCGCCTGAGACCTGACGTGAATATTCGTGGTGCAGATGCTGGCGATGCTTTGAACTCGCCAACGAGACAACATCACGCAGCCCGCTCTGATCCCAGAACATCACGCACCTCTCCTTATTCTAAGGCTTCCAGATTGTTGTGCTCAATTCTGTTTTGGACACATAACCAGTGCTGGCAGTGCTGGTCAAACTGGGAGCAACCCCCACCCCCCCACCCCCCAGACACACACACCCACCCAGAAAGGGACAGACCAGAGTAGCCAGTGGAACTTAAACCTATGTGTTTGTGAGGTGGGTGGACACTGCTAACATGCAAACTCCACACGGACAGGTGCCCCAGCCCAGACTTGATCCCCAGCGCCCCGTGAGTCAGCAGCGCTAACGTGCAAACTCCACACAGACAGGTGTCCCAGCCTGGACTCAACTCCAGAGCAGTCCTAACATGCGAACTCCGCATGGACCCGTGAATCAGAAGTCCGGTGTCTGACCCTCTGGAGAGAAGGAAGCTGGGGGCCCTTCCATCACATCTGGATCTGAGCGGAGCGTCTGCCCCCTGTGGGCAGCACAGGGCTTTAGCCCTGCTCAGTGAGAGCTGGGCACCCCCACTCTCTGCAGGGGGAGGCGGGGTGAGAGGGGAGTCACGCTCTCCCTGTCTGCTGTGTTGGGGTCAGATGAATAACTCTCTGCTTCCAGCGCCCTGGGCAGGAACGGGTTAACCGCAGCGGGGCCGGGGCGCTCGCGCGCGCACTCTGCTCTGGCGCGGCGCGGGAGCGCGGTTGCCGTGGGAACGCGGCGATTTATCACAAGTGTGCATGTGGAGAACAGTGTGGGCGTGAGGGAGAGCAGGAGAGAGGGAGAGAGGAAAGGGAATCGGAGGAGGAGGAGGAGGAGAGGGGCTGGCTGGGGAGGTCGAGGGGCGAAGAGAGAGGAGGGTAAGGAGAGAGACCGAGGGGCGCATGTCGTGGGCTGTGCGAGGGAGGAAGAGCGCGGAGGCCCGGCGGCCCCGGCTTGCCTGCTTGTGAAAACGCTGCGTTCCAGGTGGCCGTGCAGAGGGGTACGGTCCGGCAGCGGTCTGGCGCAGCGCTGACCTCTGGAGCGCAGTTCTGCGTCAGTTCCTGACCTCTGGGACGCCCCTCGGTGGGGAGCCTGGAGCACAGCGGCCTCCTGGCTCGACGGCCCGGTGCAGGGCCTGACGCGGACGCTCAAGTGCACAGAGCTGCACGGCAGGAGCGCTATAATCTGTCTTCGTCAGGTCCTCTCCACCCCCAGCTGACAGGAGAAATCTGCTGAACTCTGACATGTTGCCCTCGTTTTCTCCTCTCCCTGTTAGCCCTCATTTCACCAGGAATCACCACACACAAGAAATAAGCGTGCTGGAGGGCCACCCACTGAACCCACCAGGCTGGGACCCCCTGCGGACTGAGGGGCAGCTGCAGGGGGAGGTGGGGAGCAGGAGGGGTGCAGGAGGCGTGTGTGAGGGAGAGGGGGGGACCTCGTCCAGTCTTTATAGTGCTTCAGGAGAGGAAATGACATCAGGAGCGATCGCACTCTTCGGGAACGGTTGAACTTGGGTGTCGTCGTCCCTCCTGAACCTTCACTGTGAATTCCGTTTAAAACGAAACGAGGCCCCGCGAGGCGAACGTCATTCCACCCCTTCGGAGCGGAGTCCCAGTCTGCGCCTGTGCGGGTGCTGTGGTCAGCAGTGAGGACCTGGAGAGGCTCCACGTGCAGACAGGGCGGCACCCTCGTGTGCTGTAAGTCAGGATGGAAGTGTCAAGCCAGAGATACGGTACCTTCTGCGCGGCCGGACGTGGAGCTGCTGTTGAGCCCGTCTCTCCAGGGGGACTGGGGTCAGAGAGGGGTTCTCTCTCGCCCCCTCACCTCTGTGACCCCAGTGCCAGTTGTGCGTGCCCTTCCCGCATACACAGTGACGGGAAAGTCGATCCCCGTCTTCCAGAACACTTGGGTGACATTCCTCGACCTTTGATGGCCCCAGCGGATGGGCAGATCTCATTGGGGGTATTTTGCCATCTTTCATTTTCATATTTCCGGAGCATGTTCCTCTGGATGGCCACTGCGGTGATGCGCCTCGAAACTAAACGGAGAGAAAAGGAAAACAACGACGAAAAAAGCTCAAAGGAGGACCAGAAGACTACCATACTGCCTCTCCCCTACAGCTGCTTCAGCTCCCGCCTGACCTGCACACACGCACAGCCTCCTCCTCTCCTCCAGTCAGAGGCCAGCTCTGACAGCAGAGCCCGCCCACTCCTCATGCAGTCCACACACCCCTGCCTCACCCCTCTGTCCTCCTCTGTCAGTGCCTGCCTCTCCTCTCTCCACTCTCTCTCCCTCTCTGGTTTCTGTGTGTTCTCTGCTGTGCTGTGGCTGTTGTACTGTAGCAGTGCGGCGCTGTTCTGATGTGATTTGGCTGTTGTATTTGCTCAGTGTTGTCGTTGGTGTGAGCGATCGTGTGTGCAGTGGTCAGCGCTGGGGCCCAGGGTGGATGGCAGTAACTGCACTGGGAATCGGAGAGCAGAGCTATAGGTTAGACTCCTGTTGTACAGCAGTTTCATCCATTCCAGGCTTTCCTGTGAGCTGTATGTTCTCAGGTACAAGCCAATGTCAGGTGCTGACTGCACCTTGCAGGCTGGTCAGCAATATTAAATATATTTGCTTTTGTAGAAGAACTTGCAGAGTAAAACTTGAAAGAGTCGAACTGCAGTCCTTTTGTTTCGGGGCCCACAGCTTGCATCCCAGCTATAAAATTGTAAAAATATCAGAGGATACGTCTTCTAGACAATGTTAAACGTAATAAAAAGTTTGTGTGTTTCACAGAGAATAGTCTGTAAACGGGTGCAATGCTATTTCATTTTTATAACAAATTCTTTTTAGTTGTGCAGTAAGTCTGTGCACAGTTCTGGCGTATTACCATCGACAGCCTCGACACGGAGCATATAAATGTGGAGTCACTACACAGAGAGCAAAGTGAAGCAGCAGGGCTGTGTCTGGCGTGCCTTCGTCCTGTGCAGGGCCTGACACAGATGCTCACGCGGAAGGAGGCCAGCTGAAGATGCGCTGTACTGTGTTCCTTTTAACGAGCCTCCGAATGTGAGCACGGCTCTGGATTGGCTTCAGACACGCGCCTCGTGGTTTTTAAATCCGCTCTTGATTAATGGCACTGATGTTCAAGCCCCCGTTGGACCCCCTGTGCAGAGGTGCTGGGGGAGAGATTTTCTTTGCATGTAAGACTCAGTCCTCTGGATCCTCTGGTGCTCCTGAAACACAGCAGAGGGGCCTGCCTCAAGTGTCTCCTCTCTGTCAGTGTATCAGTCGTCAAGACGTTGCATGACATACACGTTGAGCCCCATGTCAGCAAACATCCTCTTAATTAAGCCACTGAATGGGCTTGACTGACTGATTTATAACACTCCAAGCCTCCAGCCTCTCTTGTGTTCTTGCTTTTTTATAAGTAGCGTCATTTGTCCCCCAGAAACATTGCATAAAAGGGGGAGAATACAGCAGAGAAATGCAGCCCTATTTATTCACAATTGAAATACCACAACTCGGGCTCGTCCATCACTTCGGACTGTCCATCATCAGACCCGAACCACACCAAAGCCAACGTTCAGAAGCTGGGTGAACGAGAGAGAGAGAAAGAGAGGGCTGTGCCTTATTGAAGTGAGCCGCCTCGACACACAGATCGTATGACGGCACCAGGCACAAAAGGGAGCAGGCACAAACACCAGACGTCAGCAGGTGTCACCGCAGGGCTTGACGCACACGGTCACAGAAAAGGCTGATAGTTCCTGTCCTGCCAGGGCCTCAGAGGTGTGAGAAGGAGGCAGGGCTGTCCCGTTACAGTTACAGTCTAGACAGACTGTAGGTCTGCAACGATAGCCCCTCGCCCGGTGAGGAAGAGGCCTGGAAGGGACCACACAGTTCCGTGCAGGCTGGAGCAGCCCAGCTGTCGCGCAGTGAACGGGAGCCAGGTGTTCGCCACATCTGGCGGGAGACCTGCGCTCCGCCGCAGGCAGCTGTACCTCTTGTCCATTCCCTGTGCCTGAGCTTCTCTGATGTCAATGTTTTCTTTTTTTTTAGTTTATTTTATTTCCTCTGCTTTTGTGTGCTTTCCTTGTTGTCGTATTTTTTTCTTTCTTGACTTTTTTTTCTTTCTTTTTTTCTCTATCTGTTTTCTATCTATCTCTATCTCTCTCTCTCTGTCAGGTCTCCTCCTAACTCCACCTCTACTACTACTACTACTCCTACCAATCCTAGCACCACCACAACTACTACTACTCCTGCTTCTACCTCCATCCACACCAGCCTGCCTGCAGCTCACAGCCACTCGACCCACCACCAGTACTGCTGCCCCGTCCGGCTGCTGCTGCCCCAGCTGCCCAACTCCCTCCCCACAGCCAGGCACTCCGAGCTGGCAAGGTAAGGGCCAGAGAGACCCCTCCTCCTCCCTCACTCTCACCCCCTCACCGCCATCGCTGCCATCTCTCGCCCGCTCCCCGGCATCTCTCTCCCCCAGGGCCTGGACGGACACCCCCCCCTCACGGCTCTGCCTCCAGCGGCACCCCCACGAGGCAGCCCTGCTCCTCGCTCTTCCCCCCCTCCTCTCACCCCCCCCGCCAGACAGCGCCCCCTCTCCTCTGGCCGCCCCGTCCTCCACGCACCCCGCTGGTCCTCGCTGCCTGGCCCGTTCCCGGCGGGAAGCTCTGGGAGTCGGAATCAGGGCTTGACGTTTTCGGTTTCACACCTCCCTGTTTTCAGAGCAGAAGAATTAACGGCTCCGGGCTCCGGGCTCCAGGCTCTCTCCTGCAGTTGGCGAGCAGAGCCCAGGGCCCAGGTCCAGGGGGAACAGTCCCTGGGGAGGAGGGGGGGCGTGGGCTCAGACACGAGGTCAGCGTCACATGTCCGCCACGCTCCCACTGCGGGTGAAACAACCCGCTCTTCCGTTTCATAGAGGACGATTTTCAGGGATTGTAATTCTAAAAACCAAACGGAGCAACAGTTCTCAAAATAAACACAGAACTCCAAGCCCTAGTTTTGACTCCGTACCGTCCAGAGTACAAAGATAACTGGACAGCGGACTGCTGAGTTAAAATGACTGCTCAAAGTAACCCAGTTGTTGCCTGGGGGAGTCTGTACAGTTCAGGCCTGCTCCGGATGTGCCACTTTACCATGGCGCCCCCTGCTGCTCAGGATGTCGAATGACGGAACAGGGAACAGCACACCTGTCCTGAGAGTGTGTCAGTCTGTCCAGCAGGTGTGTGTCAGTCTGTCCTGAGAGTGTGTCAGCCTGTCCAGCAGGTGTGTGTCAGTCTGTGCAGCAGGTGTGTCAGTCTGTCCTGAGAGTGTGTCAGTCTCTCCAGGGAGTGTGCCAGTCTGTCCAGCAGGTGTCTGTCAGTCTGTGCAGCAGGTGTGTCAGTCTGTCCTGAGAGTGTGTCAGTCTGTGCAGCAGGTGTCTGTCAGTCTGTGCAGCAGGTGTGTCAGTCTGTCCTGAGAGTGTGTCAGTCTATGCAGCAGGTGTGCCAGTCTGTCCTGAGAGTATGTCAGTCTGTCCAGCAGGTGTGTGTCAGTCTGTCCAGCAGGTGTGTGTCAGTCTGTGCAGCAGGTGTGTCAGTCTGTGCAGCAGGTGTGTCAGTCTGTCCAGCAGGTGTGCCAGTCTGTCCAGCAGGTGTGTGTCAGTCTGTCCAGCAGATGTGTCAGTCTGTGCAGCAGGTGTGTGTCAGTCTGTGCAGCAGGTGTGTCAGTCTGTCCTGAGAGTGTGTCAGTCTCTCCAGGGAGTGTGCCAGTCTGTCCAGCAGGTGTCTGTCAGTCTGTGCAGCAGGTGTGTCAGTCTGTCCTGAGAGTGTGTCAGTCTGTGCAGCAGGTGTGTGTCAGTCTGTGCAGCAGGTGTGTCAGTCTGTCCTGAGAGTGTGTCAGTCTGTGCAGCAGGTGTGTGTCAGTCTGTGCAGCAGGTGTGTCAGTCTGTCCTGAGAGTATGTCAGTCTGTCCAGCAGGTGTGAGTCAGTCTGTCCAGCAGGTGTGTGTCAGTCTGTGCAGCAGGTGTGTCAGTCTGTCCAGCAGGTGTGAGTCAGTCTGTCCAGCAGGTGTGTGTCAGTCTGTGCAGCAGGTGTGTCAGTCTGTCCTGAGAGTGTGTCAGTCTGTGCAGCAGGTGTGTGTCAGTCTGTGCAGCAGGTGTGTCAGTCTGTCCTGAGAGTATGTCAGTCTGTCCAGCAGGTGTGAGTCAGTCTGTCCAGCAGGTGTGTGTCAGTCTGTGCAGCAGGTGTGTCAGTCTGTCCAGCAGGTGTGAGTCAGTCTGTCCAGCAGGTGTGTGTCAGTCTGTGCAGCAGGTGTGTCAGTCTGCCTGAGAGTGTGTCAGTCTGTCCAGCAGGTGTGTGTCAGTCTGTGCAGCAGGTGTGTCAGGTGTGCTGTTGCTGTCGGTCAGGTGCACTGTGCAGTATCAGCTGAAGGAGGCAGAGGTGCCGCGGGGAGGTGCTGCAGGGAGGTGCTGCATTTGCTCCCGGGTCACATGAATGCGGTTTCAGCTCTTGCACTCGCACACTGGTCCACTGCACACACTGTCCTTCCTCACCTCACCTCATCCTCTCCCTCTCCCCCTCAGCTCCCTGTCTCTCGCCGTGTTTCTCCGCTCGCCCAAGCCCTCTGCTCTCTCCGTCTCCTTCTGTCACTCTCTTCCTCTCTCCATCCGCCCGCTGCTCTCTCCTCCTCCTCCTCAGTCTGTCACTCGCTCCAGAGACGCACTGAGCTGGCCGCAGCCCCACTGCCCCGACTCTGCGCTCAGAGAGAAGCCAGCCCCCCGGGGCATCGACACTCACGGCCACATCTGCCACATGAAAACGCTCGCCTCCTCAGGAAGATTGTTTCGTTCAAGCTGACTTTGACACCCCGCTAATGGCTTTCTTGGCCTGACTGGCGGCTGGGAGCGTCTCTGTTTGAAGAGATAACTGTCCATTGATTAGCTGTTCAGCTTTTTCCCTGCGTTAATAGCTTGTCAATGCCCAGCTCCTGATGCTGAGCCTGCTCCGCTGTGCTGTGTCTGCTCTGCAAACTGCCTTCTTCCCGCAGAGTGCACTTCTTAGCCACGCTGTCCTGCTGAGATGTTCCCCGTCTCGTTTCAAGCTCACCCTGACTTGACCCTGGCGGATCTGCTTCGTCCTGCGGGACGTGAAGTCCGATGTCGAGGACGTCGTTCGTTCGTTCGCGCGTTCGTTAGGTCGCACTGGTGAAGGCGTCGGAGTGACTGCTCCAGCTCTTCCCATCGGCTGCCCCTGCGCAGATGGGCCTTGAGTTGTGGCTCGAAAAGCAGCATAAATCTGGCCTCTTTGCAGCTCAGTGCACCCCCTGAAAAACATCATGCCCCAAAATAAAATAAAATAAAAGACACATAACCTTTAAAAGGTGTTTAAACACAGTACTGTACAGCAGTGCACTGTAGCTGTAACTGCACAGAGAGAAGTGACCACTCGCAAGCTGACCCAATCTTGCTGTCCACTCAGTTCACACCTCACCCCTCCTAGCAGTGCACGCTTGATGCTGCTCCCCAAGGCCTGGGAACATCCCTCTAATATGGCACAGGAAAAGAGCAAAAATCACCTTTCCTCTCAATCTGAGTTCCTTCAGTTTCCCTAACCTCCTGGAGACACTTCATGCACGAGGGTGCAACTGGGCGGCACTGTCTGCCATCTTGGCTCGAGTTGGCTTGGCGGTGCTGATGGAGGAAAGCTGTGTGAGGCTCTTGTCTTAGTGCTGCAGTGGCGCTAGGTTCTCCTGCTGAGGGCTCTGCAGTGGGCTCCAGCTACAGTATCTGTGGGCTAAGGCTGCCACCTGCTGGACAAGTGCTGCAATGACAGCTTACATCTTGATCCAGTATCAAGGCGTACAATGCTCCCAATCCGTCTGAATGATGTTGCGAAGTGTCAGGTGACAACACTGTGAGGCAGAGACATTCACAAACAATTGGTTATTATTACGGATGATTGCAAACGGAAGGAGTGCATTTGACCCCTCTAGTTTCTGATTGGTCTCAGTATCCCATACAGCTGTGTCTGACAGGACTCCAAGGCTCCTTGTTCCAGGCTCCCACATCTCTTTGTGTAGGTCAGTGAGCCCTGTTACCAGTCTTCAGTTCTACTGCTCTTGGTCTCTGCTTGTGTCCTGAAGATTTCCTCGGGTTGTCTTCATCAGTCTGTTCAAGACTGAAAAGATTCAGTTCTTTTAACCTGTCATGGGAGGTCTTTACTTCAGGCCAGGGCTGTGTCTGCTGCTCTTCTTCCTGGTCTGGGCCCAGAGCAGTTATCTCTTCTCCTGTATGGTGGGTCTTCTGCTCGACAACTGGCTGTTTCTGCTGTAAAATTTCCCCTTCGCTTGCTTTGAATTACTTCTCCTGATTTCAGTCCTGTGCTTTTCTGTAGGCTTTATCCATTTTATTTTCCTTTTTATTGCTTCCGTACTTTGGAGATATTTAGATATACTGTATAGTCTATGAAAAACATCAATAATTAGATTGATATCTCAGGGAGGACATAAAGAGCCCTCATGGAGAAGGTGAATCTGAGTGTGTACGGCTAGCAGCTACTACAGGACCACTTGTGTAAAACACCCACCCCTTTTCTGTGACCTCTGTAACCCACACAGCGTGCAGGACTGACCCTTGTCCTGAACGGGACACCAGTCCATCACAGGACATTCTGGGAATGTTGCTCAGGAAAAAGTAGTAGTTGTAGAAAAAGCAGTAACAGCAGGAGTGACAGTAGTAGTAACAGTAACACTAACAGTAACAGTAGTACTAACAGTAGTACTGGCAGTAACAGTAGCAGTAACAGTCATACAGTGACTGTAGTGGTAAAAGTAACAGTAACAGCAGTACTAACAGTAACAGCAGTGCTAACAGTAACGGTAGTACTAACAGTAATAGTAAGACTGGCGGTAACTGTAGCAGTAGTAGTAACAGTAACAGTACCGGTTCCAACAATTATAAGACAATGGTACATTCAGTGTTTACTGTCTAAATAAATAACAACATGGAAAATGTTAAGGCTGTCAGTATTGAATATAGAATAAACAAATCTGTCCAAAATAATGTGTTTTTCCTATAAAAATGAACTTTCCACCCCCAAATCCTTGGACTTCTTCACAATCTGTAAAGTTATTGAAATGAAAACTGCTACAGATGTACTCCTGTAATATGTCTCAGTCACCTGGGAGGCTGTGATATACCCAGATGATTTACAGAAGCTCCTGGAGGTCACCTTGGTCACCACTAAGCACAAGTATTATATTAAAGAGCCACAGGCACAAGGCTCAGGCCCCCGTCACTGGGGGAAGTCAGAGGAAGTAAGAAACCCAGAAGGCACCCCAGTCCTGACTTCAGCAAGATCGTGGCTGAAGGACACAGTCACTCCCCCGCTGGGAGGAGGACAGGAGAAGGGGTCACCCAGAACTCGTGCTGAGGGCAGCCATTGAGAATCTCCAAGACGCTCTGGAATCATCGCGGCACGACGTCTCCGAGACCAACTTCCTGAATCAGAGTTCCCGCGGCAACATCACAGGAAATGACATCAGTCTGTCAAACAGGAACTAATCGACTCCAGGGTCAAGTGGGACCTCGTGACGTGGCTGAGTGACGCACACACGTGTTCAGACATCTTTTACCCTTGGGGTATCGGGGACGTCCCCACAGCGGTGTGAGTGACGCGGGAAAGCGAAGGGTGTGTTGAAAAGCTCTCTTACATCCCTCCAGTGAACTGGGGAGAAATGTGAAATGAGAACCCAACATACAGCAGGATACTTTGTCTCAAACCTGGTTCGAACAACTAAGGAGCTCAGATGTGGTCGCGAATGTGGTGGCTCTCCAGCAGGATGGCGACTCGGAGCGCAGCTCCAGACAACTGCCACATGAAAAGGAGAAAATCCACCACAGACCATCTTTGTCTCCAGACCTCAGGCCAATAGGATATTTTTGTCCCGGTCTGAGGTGAAGAAAGAGGTTGAGTCGAGTAGCAGCTGGAGGAGCTCTGCCTGCAGGCCCCTGCTGGGAGGTGTTTATAGGTCACAGGAGCTGCCCTCTTTCCAGCTGTCGGAGCCTCTCACTGGGGTGGTGAATGATTCTGAACACCATGAATGTACGGGAATCATTGATTACTTTGGACAGATTTGTTTTGGATGTTCTTGCAGTTTTTCGTGTTTTCGTTTGCTTGTACAAATACTGCATTTTTTTCCACTAAAATCAAATTTCACTTAGATCCTATGAATGGTCTGAATGACCCACTGTATTTACTGCTCTTAGGAGTCTTAAACAGCAGCACGTGAGACCAGAAGCAGTTCTGAAGCAGGAGCTTGTGTGTCTGGGTGTGTTGGGGTCCTGTAGTCTCGATAATTCTACCTGGGCCGAAATACCCTGCTTCTGTTTACCCCTGGAGGTTAATCTTCTCTGAATACTGAGTAAGAGCTGAGTCCATCATCACTGGAAACAGAATCCATATCCTCGAAAAAAGAGAAAATGACCTTCAAGCTACCACATTCCCCCGCCTTCAGCTCTGACTCACATACACAACACTCACTCTCACTCTCTCACTCTCTCACTCCTCCTGTCCTGTCCTGGCAGCTCACTCATTGGTTCTGGAGCGAAGGACAGAGTCCCAGCCTCTCTTCCCCCTCTCTGTGTCTCTGCCCTCTCCCTCTGCTTCTGCCTCTCTCCCCTTCTCACTGCCCTGCCTTCTCTCTGTCTCTAGCTCGCTCTCTCTGTACATCCATCCCTGTCTTCATACCTGTTGTAATTTCTGCTTTTTTAAAAAAAAATTCTCCTTTCTTCAATCTTTTTTCCTTCTCCCTAAACCTCCCTTCCTTTTTGCTCCCTGTGATTTTTTGCTCTGACGTCTCCCTGTCTCCATCCCATTTTCCCTCTTTCCCCCTCTTTCCTCTTCTGCCTCCACCCCCTCCTCCTCTATCTCCCCTCCCCCTCTCTGACTGTCTCTCTCTCTGTGTCCCTCCTCCTTCCCCCTCTCTCAGAGAAGACGAGGACGATGACATCGCCCACCAGTTTTGTTGCCCCGCCTCTGAGTGCAGTAGCCCCTCCTCCAGGTAACCTGGAGACGATGCCCCACCCTCCTCCAGATCCCTCCCCTTGACCTCTGACTGACCCCCATGGGCAGAACGGAAGGGGACCAATCGGAGACCAGCAGCTTCTCAGAACGTTCCGAATGTGGAGCACGGAGGTGCAGGGAGACAGTGAAGAGAAAGAAGTGAATGCATAAAAAACAGAAGTTAAAATTAGGATTGCAAGCTATGTCCATGAGTTAACCTCAAACCTCAGCATGCACAGAGATGCCTACCGCCATCACTTTTTTCCTATTCGAACTCGATGACCTCTTCTCAAGTGTCTGGGGTGGAGATGG